>NC_085842.1:103894850-104207350 GCF_035594765.1 Anolis carolinensis | reverse complement strand
ACCATTAACGAAGTACGTACAAAGATTCATAAGTTTTTTTAAGTTCCGAAATGCTTACCCCAAAAATTGAGAAATAACTTTTAAAATGAAGCACCAGTGTCCCCTACTTTTGAACACAGTTTAGAACCATTTTTATAGATTGTGCATGCCTACTGTCTTTCAATATAAGAAACATGAATTATCCATACATCCCTTAGGGGTGCTCAAGCCCAACAAGATCAGGGAGATTCTGTGTTTCCCACCTGTGCCAAGAGGACTATTGGGCACCTCCTCCTTATGCAAGGTAATGTTGCCCGATAACTTGTTGGCATCACACATATGTTGTGAAGTAAGGATAGTATAGAACACATCCCAAAACCCTTTGCCAGATAGAGGGGTTCTGTCACAATGAGTGGTTTCTTGGCTATAGATTTTTCTGCATTTTTCAGGAAATTTTACCAAGGTCCCAGGCTGTGCTTCAAAGGACCTGTAATAACAAAATGTTCACATCCAAACATGGTAAACACAGTTGCACAGCTACGCCACTTCCTTGGCATTCTGAGTTTTTGAAGGTGATGAAACCACAGTAGCGATGGCTAGAATACAACAGATATGTCTTATAATGGATATGAATGAACACACTTAAGAGTCTATGTGGTAGTCATGGCTATTAAGAAATCTTACTGCTTGGTCACCATTGTGTCTGCTTAATTGGTTGATGGTATCAAAAAGGACCAAGATTCAAGACAAGCAAGAAGATTGCATTTCCCAATCTGTTTCTTGGCATATCATTGCCTTACTTTGCTTATTACCTTTAAATTCCCATATATTTTAAAGTCCTACAGGGCTTGGTTCCAGGTTACCTATGGAATCACCTCCTCCCATATCATCCACCCTGTAAACTCAAGTTCTTTATTCTGGTCGACCTCTGGATGGAAATGCTCATCCAGAGGATTTTTTTTCTTCAGTTGCCCCTGGACTACAGATGACCTATTGAAATTCAGACACTGTTTAAATTCAAAACACGATTGAAGACTAATCTCTTCTGGAAGGCCCATCCAGATGATTTTAAAATTTTGTCCAGAATTTAAAATTCTTAATTTGTTTTAAAACTGATATTATGTGTTTTAACTTATTTCTGATGCATATTTTAACTGATTTGTGTTTTTAACAAATGTTATCTGTTGTATTTTAATCAGTTATTGTTTCCTGTCTCCATTAATGAGGAGAGGCAAGTCAGAAATAATAATAATAATAATAATAATAATAATAATAATAATAATAATAATAATAATAATACCTCTACTAGGATGACAAGTTTCTTTCTGTCACCAAATGGTACCTGAAACCAGCTTGAAATAATTCCAAGTAATCTGTAGCATACTAGCATAGTATTATTCTAGATATATTGCTTTATTTTGTTTATTAGCTGCCAGTATTTATAGATTGTTCATATTCTAAAACTTCTAAGCGATATATAAGCAATACATAATAAAAGTGTAATAAAATACAGTACACCAACTTAGAAGTGACAGTTGCATTGCCATGACAAGTACAAAATTACTTTTCTAGGAACACTTGTTGAAACAAATGAGTTTTCAGCATGTGCTTTTCTCATTCACATTGGGAAGGTGTTCCAGAGAGTAGACTCTAAAGGCAATATGGCAGTAACTCTAAAGGCAATATGGCAGTAAAAATTCCAGTTCAAACTACCATGAAACTTTGAAATTTTAGGTGCCACTAGGAGATTATGTCCAGCAAGAAAGTAAATTATATCCAGTAACTGGCAGTAAGTAAATTTCCAAATATCCTAAATATAGCTCTCACATAGATTAGGTATAGGGAAAATCAGAATCGAGCCCACCTGTCCTGTCTCTGGACTGCTCCAAGACTTTACACCTCTTAAATGTGAAAAACATTGCCTTCAACAGTGTTTCCCAAACGCTGGTCTTCCTGGTATTTTGGACTTCAGCTCCCAGTCTCCCTGAACATTGGCCAAAACAACAGAGTCTTCTGGGGGTTGAAATCCCAAACATTCAGTAGACTATAGTTTGGGAATCACTACCTTAAATGTCAAATTGCACTTCCAGCTGTGATTTGGTATTTAAATAGAATTTCACCCCACAAGCCTGTATCAGACAAAAAAAAAAAGAAATAGCATTTTTAAAAGTAAAAATAAGCAACAACATTGGGAAAATTCTAAAAGCAGTCTAGAATTAAAAACAGGGCGCACCATACTCAACCCGTATCAATAGGACCAATCCTTTGATATTATGGAAGGTCAAACTTAGTTTACCCTTGCGTGGTTTTCTTTCATTACATGACTCTTCATGTCATGTAGAGTTGACATTTATTATTTGGCAGAAGCTGGAAAGAGTTCTCATCATGTCCTCATTAAGAGCAGAAAAGTGAGCAACATGCAGCCGATCGGCTCCCAAACAATTATATGCTCCCGGAACTCCCAACTACTAGAAAAATTTAAATGAAGACTAATACTTGTGGCAACTTCCAGGAGGTGAGACTCTTTTAAAAGCAAGATATGTGTACTACCCACACTTTGGGCCCTTCCACAAAGGCATAAAATGCAGCCCAAAGCCAGCAAAAAATTTAGCAATTTTGAGCCAAATGGAGGTCACAGAAAGCACCCTCGATCACCTCCATGGCAGAATATTCGTCCAATGGCAGGGATGGGATAAGCTCAGTTTTCCACCCTCCCTGGAGCCACCTCCCCTCCTCCAAAGCTGCATTGCTGGCTGAATGACAAAGACTCAGGATGTACAGAGCAGGTAGCACTGGTAAGGGGGAGGTTTCTGACATTGGGGGGCAGGATGAAGGCACTGGGGGCAGGAAGGCACTGCCATCTTACCTTCCTGGGCTGACTGAGCCCAGAGAATGCAAGATAGCTGTGGATCCCACATTAGGATCTGGGGTTGCAACTACCCCAACATGGAATGATCTAGAATGTAGCAGTCCTCACTGCTCCAACACTGGGAAAGGTCCAGATCTTCTCCAGTGCTGTTTTGACCCAGGGTCTAGCCAGATTAAATGGTTTATCCCTGTTTCAATCTCATTAACCTTGTGTGTTGTATGGATACACCATGCTAATACAATTGCTACACTGCATTATATGGTAGTGTAGATTAGGCCTTTGTTTTCCTTTAAAAAAGCAGTACTAGTCTTTCTGAAAGCGGAAAGTGCCTGTCTGATTACTCTAGTTTTTAATGGAATGGGTAGTGTAGTTTAAAATGGTTCACATGAAAAAGGGAATTCCCTGCACAACTTGCAAAGGTTGCCCAACCCATTCTAGAAGGATCACCATCCAAATTGCTGTTAACAGCCTGTACCAGAGATAGTTATTGAAGGTTCCATACAAGATCTTTTCCAGACAATTCCCACACATCAATATTTTTTGTAAAACTGCCTCAGATCCAAAGCCAAATTTTCTTCCAGATGTTTCCTTCCATGGATTAGCCATGAAAATGAGTCAAAGGTCTTCCGCGGTGCTCCTTGGGTGTTGTAAGACTTGTTTACCTCTAGATGCTTGGAGAATACTTGCCACTCATTTCCCAGTAGCCCTGACATTTTGTCAAAGTGATTTAGCTTTGTTTGAAGTGCCTACAATGATATTCTGGGGTTTTGGAATAAAGGGCACAGTGTTGACTACGAAACAGAATCACATTGTGTTCTCTCACATTCATTGCTGCTGCCTTTATGTGTGGGCTCATCTTCATTGACTCAGTCAAAAGGCTCCACACAGAAGAAAAAAGTAATAGAATGCAAACTTTGATCCACACAAAATAATTAGTGTTGACACTTATTTTTTAAAATTATATGAGCTGCTGCTTCTTTGCTCAATTCAGTTGATACACATATATGTGGACACATAAACACATGTCTAGTGATTATTTTTCTATAAATATAAGGAGGAAATTTATGTTATTTTGCTCTGATATAGCTTGATACCTTTGGTAGTTCATATCTACTTGGTGGCTCTTTTTGAAGTGTTGTATGTACATTTTTGTTGGAATTATGTTGTTTTAGCTCAGCCAACACCTGCTTCTAGTCAATGGGGTA
This sequence comes from Anolis carolinensis, assembly GCF_035594765.1. Classification (NCBI taxonomy): domain Eukaryota; kingdom Metazoa; phylum Chordata; class Lepidosauria; order Squamata; family Anolidae; genus Anolis; species Anolis carolinensis. The sequence continues at coordinate 104,203,297 of NC_085842.1, read as the reverse complement.
AATTATTCAGCCAGCTGCAAACACACATGGAATAGTTTGAAATTTATTTCCAAACATAAATCTGGCAGTTACACTGATTGAAAACAAAAACAAAACACACAACAAGCCAAGACTGTGTTACTGACTGGGATAACATTAAAATATTTTAATGTTTACCCTGCAGGCTGGTTCATGTGAAAACCCCTACACAGAGCCTGGTTTTTTTTTTTCAATCTTATATGGAAATTTACATTCTTTGAAGGCATCCACCACACACTTCTTCACAAATTCCAACCCAGACGGAGTAAGCTCTGTCTAAAAAACTCCAGCTTACTGGGTGTTAGGAGCAATGCTTTCTGTGCCTTTCTTGGGAGAGAATGGCATAGCTCTTGCAAAAAAGGTAGAAATGAGTCGCACAACCATATCAATTTCCATGATAGATCAGAGGATACAGATAGGGCCTTCTCCTAATATCCTGAGCAATTTTGGAAGAGGCTGGTTGTGCAAATATCATGCCTCATTCATATTTTTGTCCTTCAAGTTAACATTGATCTATGGCAACCCTATGACTGACAGATATTCAAGTAACTCTCTCCTCAACTACCCTGCTCAAATCTTGCAGACTCATGGACATGGCTTCTCTTACTGAAACTAGACTTTTGGAATGTGGTTTTCCCCTTTTTCTATTGCCTTGCACTCTACCGAGTATTATCAGCTTTTTTACTGATTAATTTGCTCTCATGATACAGCCAAAACATAACAGTCTCAATTTAGTTATCTTAGCTTCCGCATAGAGTTCAGGTCTGATTTTGTCTGTGATCCATTAATTTGTTGTTTAGTAATTCCCAGTATCTGTAGAACTATTCTCCAGCATCCCAAATTCTAAATGAATTGATTTTCTTTCCATCAGCTTTTCTCTATCTCCAGCTTTCACAATCATACATTGTAATGGCAAAGACAATGACATGGACCATCTTTAGTAATCAATTATATATATTTTTATCTTTCTAGATCTTGTCTAGTTCCTTCACAGCTGCCCTTTAAAATCCCATTCTTCTTCTGAATTCTTGATTGTAGTTCCACTCTGATTTTACTAGTGCCATTTTCCTTTTCTGGTGAACTTTTTGCCATTTTTATCACCACAGAAAAATCATTCAAGGTAAAACAGGGAATGGATAGGAAATAATGAAAAGTCATTTACTTCCACTGCATTTCACCTAAGCACACCTTTCTCGATGTCTGAATCTCATCCACGATTCAAAAGAAAAAGGTTTGCTGTCCTATAAGTCTGCTTCCATTCTTTTCTTTCTTTTCTTTCTTTTTTGCTACCTGCATTTTTGTTGATGTGTTGCACTGAAGAGTAAAACTGCCTATTGGACATAATTAGTAAATAATTTATAGGATATAAACGTCAAAAGGCAATTAAACTATTTTAAAGCAAAAACCATTCAAAACAACAACACTGTCCAGCATATGCACAGCATATACAAACTCTAAATACCTAGCAGAATAAAAAGGGCTTTTTTAGTACTGGAGAGAGATAATAAGGAGGGTGTCATTATTGTCTCTGGGAAGGGAGTTCTAGGAGCAACCATTGAATAGAACCAGCCCCACAAAGTTTACAATAGCATTCAAAATGGAATCACCATCCCAATGACATGGGAGCCACCAGCCACCACAACCTATATGCACATTAGATCAAAAATGTTTACATGTACATTTGTGTATGTATGTGTTTTCTGATGTATAGTGACCCCATAAGTTTTTCTTAAACAAAGAATACTCAGAGTTTATTTGCCATTACCTTCCTCTAAAATATGGCCTACACACACCTGGTATTCTTTGAGGATCTGCCCTTCAAATATTGCCATATGTGTCAAGAGAGGAGAACTAATAGTTCCAGAAGAAAACTGTAATATAGGAAGCTCAACAAATGACCCATAGGGCACTTTTTATATTGATGGTAATGTGAGAAGCAGTGAGACAAGAAAGAAGGTCGACATTCTGATCTTTATCTGAGCCTCATAGCAGCCAGTTATGTCAGAGCTCTCTTGGAATCTTATTTATGACCTCATCAAAGAGAGAAAGCAAACTGCCTCTCTGAGGCCATGCATGAATCTTTGCGCTATTCACAGGGTGTGCTGCTTGACAGAAGGTGAGGCAGGTGGTAGGTTGGGTCCCTTAGGGTCACCACAACTGCAAAAGCTGTACTGGAAAAAGAAAGCTGAACTTAGATTCAGATTTTTTGACAAGCTCTCCCTCCTCTTCCCTGTCTCGCTCTCACATACTTTATAGAAAGAATTGGGGATTGTCTAAAGGACTGAAAAGAAGCTATATGAACAGAGCCCTTTTAAAATGGGTTAAAACAACCACATCACCATCTTCACCTCAAGCACTGATTCTAGCTTCCCACAAAATGTGTAGGGTTTTGATACACTGAAATCTTTATAAGATACCTTGAAGTATTCTTCAAAGAAATGTTGCTTGGAAAATAGCCTTTAACTGGAAAAAGACAGAAAACCCATGCACTTAGGTGAAGATTCTTCAAACACTAGAAGATAGAACACCATCCTTAAGAAAATATTTCTTTATATTTGTTTAAAAAGCACTGGTATATTTCAACTGTTATTACAACCGAATAGGGAAAGCATTCATTGTAGTTGTTAGGAACTGATAGAAAGAGAATATAAAACAAAAGAAATGTTCATTAGAATCATATATCAATTACATGTATGTTCAGTACTATGAACATGTTTTGCTTTCCTTTTTTTACAGGCCAGGGGTGGGACCTATCAGATGTTACTGAACTACAATCCCGACCTTCCCTGAGCCCTGGCCATGCTAGCTGAGGTTGGTGAATGGTGGAGTTGGAGGAGAACAGACTTCCCATCACTAAGATCAATTCTCATATTCACATGGCATAATTCAAACAAAATTAGGTACATTTAGGCCTCACCAGTTTCACTGAGAGGAGGGAGAACATGCTCAAGGTGCGGGTTTGGTCAACTACACAAACATACCTATGCTTCAACATGGATCAGTCTGCTTTGAAGCAACATATATCATCTGATCTTCCTACATGGTTTTATGTATGCTCATTTTTGTCTCCAACTTAAAAGATGCAGAAGATGGAAAACGAGAACAACACAGAAACTCAAGTAATTCAGCATGGAAGTGACTATACAGAAAAAAAGTATTGCTACTTACTGAGAACAAAAAATGGGATTTGTCCATGGAAAGAAACAGTGGAGGTTAAAAACAAGCTAGAAGCAAATGAGGTACTATCCACTCTAGTTCAGAATTAAAAATACAAGCTCTTCCTACTTCCATCTCTCTGTCTAATCAATCAAATCAAGTAACTAATCAGTTTAAGCTGCTGATAGTGACTTCTGCTTGAATCCTTAAATTCTGTTCAGTCCTACAAAGCCTGTATAGATGTCTTTCATATGTTTTTCTCTCTTAAGAACAATTATTAGTTCATTTCTGTGTGTCTTTCTGTGCTGGTGTTTGTGTAGATGGATGGATAGATAGACGACAGACAGACAGACAGACAGACAGACAGACAGACAGACAGAAGGACAGACAGACAGACAGACAGACAGATAGACAGCAATATTAGTAAAGGTACTGCTGCTTGACAGAATAGGCACCTACCCTAATAGATTATACTCTATTAGAATAGCATCCATGTATTTCAGATTCATATCTCATTCCTTCCTATAATCGTTTCTTTAGAGTATTGTCTACACTGTGCTATAGCACACTGTTACTGAAATCAGCTATCTGCCTCAAGGGGACAGTGTAGGTTTGTTGCCCAGCACGCCATGCTACTTTGAGAGCCAGGAAAAATGTAATCAGGTTTGAAGGCAGTAACAGAAGTTTTATTCATCTGGCTCGGTGGTTCCCAAACTTATTTGGCCTACTGCCCCCTTTCCAGAAAAAATATTACTCTGCGCCCCCTAGAAAGGGGATGTGGCTTAGAGGGGTGGGCATGGCTCCTTCTCAAGAGGGTGGGGCGGAGCCTCTCCCCTCATCCAAGATGCAGGGCTGGGAGGGGAAGAGGGAGGTGGGAGGGGCCACAAATGGGCAGCCAGGACTGGGAGGGTGGAGTTATAAGCTCTGAGGCAGGGCTGAGCTTCTATCCCTGTCCTGCAGCACCTGCCCGGACACAGGGGATGGGGCTAGACGAGGGGTGGGATCTCTTCCAGAGTTCCTGATGGGGCTTAACCTGTCTATCCTGCCCCTGTGTTCTAACAAGCGCCTCAGGGGAGGTATACAGAGGCCCCCACCCCTAACCACGCCCTTTAGTCCTAAAAGGCCTCTCAGGAGAGGTATAGAGGCTCAGCCCTGTCTCAGGCTCTTATTGCATCACTTCTACCCCGTCCTTCTCACCCATCAGGGGACTCAGGGCGGCTTACAATATAAACATACACATCAAAAAACAGTTTTCATCAAATTTAAAAATCCATCAAGATTAAAAATTACAATAAAATTAAGAATATACATTAAAATATACATAATTATACATTTAAATATACATTTAAAGCGCTTTCCATGTCCAGGTGGGGTCTGTCAGTAGGTCATATATTCATATCTCATTTTTGCTGCTACTCATGCTCAAATGCCTGGCCCCATAACCACATTTTTGTTCTCTTTCGGAAAGACAGGAGGGAGGGAGCCTGCCTGACTTCACTGGGGAGGGCGTTCCATAGGCGGGGAGCCACTACTGAAAAAGCCGTCTCTCGTCCCCGCCAGCCGCACCTGTGAGGCTGACGGGACCACGAGCAGGGCCTCACCTGACGATCTTAAGCTTCGAGGTGGGTCGTAGTGGGAGAAACATAGCGGGAGGCCCCACCCCCTTCCCTAGCTCCACCCTCTGTGTCCCAAAAAGTGCCTCAGGAGAGGTATAGATTCTCAGCCCTGTCTCAGGCTCTTGGAAAGAAGCCATGCCCACTCCTCTAGCTCTGCCCCCTGTGTCCTAACAGGCACCTCAGATGCTCAGCCCTGTCTCCGGCACTTGGGAAGAGGTTCCATCCCTCCCCTGGCCCCGCCCCCATGTTGTAATAGGTGCCATCACTGTCCCCCTGGATCGCTGCAGCACCCACCAGGGGGCGGTAGCACCCACTTTGGGAATCACTGATCTGGCTAGATGGATGTTAGAGCACCATAGATGCTCTAAAGAGCTGACATAACATAATACAGTGCAAAGCATTTTATCCGCTTTGGCAGCCATTCAGAAGTCCTGCTCTCTCCCCTGATTGACTCTGGAATGGTCGAGATAGCATCTGAGCTGTCATTGGCTGGGGACTCCCTGTAATGGGAGTCTCCCTTGTGGTGGGAAAAATTGAGAGCTGCTATTTGTCCATTTGAAGCTGGAGCCATTTGGAAGATCCTCCTAGGAGAAAAAGGGCAAGACTTGGGAAATTGTCTGAAATAGTCTAGGATGGGATTATGGGGTTTACAGCAGGTGCCAGAGACAAGAAACAAAGCTTATGCAAATACCTTGATTACATCTCTACGATCTGAAGAGAAACCAGAGTATAATCATCGGCCATCCCTTGTGTCCGAGTATTGTGATTACATCTCAAAAGAGGCCTTGCTTCCCTGAGGGGATTCCATCTTAGCTAGATATCAGGTTGGTTTCCTGGATGTTCAGCCTCCCAATAATTTTCCAAGCATATTTTATATAATTCAAGTTTCTGTGGATGCTCAATACTTGTGCATATATGAGTCCTCTCCCTTGATTGTACATTAATAAACAAAATATATGTAAATGGGTTCTCTTCCAGTAGCAGATTGGAAAAAATAGTTATTTCAATACAGTTATGCATAGTTTCCTTAACATAGAAGAGGGGGAAAGAGGGAGATTGGCCTAAGGAAGCAGATAATGGAACCCCTGAAGTCTCATTCTTAACTGCATCTTAAGGAAAGTTCCTGTTCTCTCTGTCTGGCCTGAGGGGTTTCCTGCCAAAGCAGTTTTAGATTTGGCAAATGATTAGATAAATCCTCCCATGAATGTTTGGGGCTGGGTTGGGCCTCAAGGCTCAGCTAAGCTCTAAAAATATGAGACTGGAACAAAATCAAACTTTTTAAATTAGATGACAGGTCAGTAGTGTCTGGTTTCTGTTTATTAACCTTGTGCCTATTTCTTCCAGGTTGACCAACAACCTTTTAATGAGGAAAATGAAATTTCACCACCATTAGCTAGTCAAGAAACTACTCAATCTCTGTCACCATCAAGAGAAGATAGTGCTGAGGAATTCAAAACTGAGCTGACCTTTTTTAACGATTTGGTGTTCACAAATGACCCAGTGTCCCATATTGAATACTTACCTTATTACAGAACCTACACAAACCTTGTAGAAATCTCTTCTTGTAGAAATCCAGATGAACAGCAGGAGAATGCAGATAAAGATGGACTTCAAAGCAATGGCTGTGCCTCAAAGCTTCAATATGAAGATGAACCCCTTCATGACTTAGATAATTTTACTACTGGATATTTCCCATATTATAGAACTTGTGAGGAGTTTTTCAGCAACTCAGATCTTCCCAGTAACATATATAATACAGCAGAGATTGAGGAGGTTGGAGGAAATAGTGCAGATCAAACAGACAGTGAAACTGACTATGAAATTGGAGGTCTATATGAAGATATAGTATGTTACAAGCAAAGTAGTCAATCTTCTTAATTTGGAACTACTGAATGTGGTACAAACTTTATACAAAGCTTTATGAATGATGAAAATTCTTCAGGCCTAACTAAATTGCACATATGCAAAAATATCAAGAGAAAGTAAAGACATTATGGAAAGGGAACCATTTGGATAACTGTGGAGTTGAAGGTCATGAGCATTGGTTATTTAACATTTTCTTTACTCCCTTGACAGTATTTATACCTGCTATATTTTTTAAAATAGAGGGATATTTTTGGTTCATATCTAGTAATTCTTAAATATTATAAGGAATAATAGATATAGTTGTTGGGTTTTTTTTAAAAAAAAAAAGTCACAACAATGTCCTGCTTACATACACCAGAAACCCATAATTCTATAATCTATTGTTTTCCTAGATTAGTAGACATCCTTTCCAAATTAAGTATTGCTGACGTATTCTCTGGGCTAAATCCCATTGTTAGTCCTGACTAGAGTAGACTCAGTGAATCAGTGGGATTTACCCCCTTGTTAACTCAACTGATTGATCAATTGATTGAATAGATCTATTCTAACTGGGACTAACCATCAGCATGTCCACTGTTGTTCCTTAACATCCCTTACCATTGTGGCCATTTTTATTTTCAGAATTGTCAAGAAAACTATGACATACTTTAGGAGATCAGCTGGTGCCTTAGGAGTCCTCAACTCACTGATTGGTTCTCTAATTGATCCCCGTGACTCCCTATATTTTAGATGAGAGTTTAAATGTGAATCAAAGAGTTTCTTCCAGTGGCTATTTTCTGTATTATAGGAAAAATAGAAAATTGCTTCTCAATCCTGTAACTTTAAGCAATATGTTTCGCAGTAGAGATGGTGGTAAAGGGTGTGGTATTGAAATGGAAGGCACTGGGGAGAGAAGTAGAAATTACAGTAATAGTTGTGCAGTGTGTTAAGCCACTGGGACTGAAATCATAGGTAGAGGTTTATGAATCCCTACCATTATACAAGCCTAGTCATCATTTATATTTAAATCTTCTTATAAGACATCATTATGCATATTAAGGGGATATTTAAAAAAGACTAGGAGAAATGTTCAATGAACTTTGAAAAATGGAGAACAATTGGAGGAATGAAAGGAAGAGAATCAATGCAAAGATGAAAAAGCTCTATTTTCTTTACCCCAACCCTACAAAGCGGAAAGTGCACTAAGCTTTCAAATGCTGAAGAAGAACTTTGGAATAAATGAAACAGGTCCTAAATTTTTTATTCAAAAGCTTCCTCTGATTGTTAATAACTGAACACATTTTAAACACACTATTGTTACTAAATGTTTGTTAAAAACCTAACCTTTCTTTGTTCCACAAGTATTCTGGTTATGAAAAGCTGAGGTGGAAGACCTTTTGCTGAAATAATAGACAAATATTCAAAAGGAATTAAACTTTTTAATGAGGACATGGAAGAAAATATAGACCAAAAATGAAAACGATAGGGTTATGCTTAGTTCAGATACTTTATTTATTTATTTATTTATTTATTTATTTATTTATTTAGCTATCAGTAATCCACCCTATATTAAATCATAAGTCTTTGGCACTGATAGGAAACAGAACATCAGACTCCACTTCTTTTCCCATTCTGCAATAAAGAATTACTTATTATATGGCTTTGTTTAATAGCAGGGGGAAAACAATATTCTATGCCAGTGGTGGTGAACCAATTTCTCAGCCCACAATCCAAAACCAGCTGTAAGGCAAATGGGTGAGCGAGAAGGAGGAGTGGGTGGGTGAGGGGGGCAAGCATTGCGTGCCACCACTGTTCTAGGCCAACTCTTGTACAAGCCCTATTGTGGTATGTGCATGATTATGGGCCAGGTTCTCATTCCTTAATTCCGAAAAGATCCTGGCATCTCACCAGAATATTTTTTCTCCTCAATTTGATACATTTTTTTCTATTCATCTTCCCCTCAATAGAGTTGGAATGATTGTAACAAAAGTACAGCAGCCTTCAATTTCTATAGACAGTCCATCTGTTGTCAAAAGTCTCCTGAAGTCCTAGTAAATGTTGTTTACCCGTATTCTTTCTTATTTATATTGTCTCTCCCTTCTGTGTGCTCTCTTTCCTTCAGTTTTTCTTGCTTTATTTCTTCCCATGAAGAATTTACTCATTTTCTTATTCTCCTAAGCATTATCATTGTTTCTGGGTTGTTTAATTTCTCTCCTTCTGTTCTGTACCTCTTTTTTCCTTTTCTTTCCACTCCCTTTCTTTACTATTCCCAGACACTGTGTGCAGCTGCTTCTCTGAAGGCTTGTCTCCTTCCTCCAAGTCTCCTGCTGACACATGGTTCATATTGCAAGCATTTCATGTTGATCGTGGGGAACACCACTCATGATATTGTTGGCCAATCCTCACAAATACTGTAAAAATGATTATTTAATGGAAAATTTGCTGTTCACTAGTCAATCTGCATCTTCCCAGAAAGTTATTCATAGACTTACATTCCTCACTGCCAGTTTTATCAAAACATTCTTTTAAAAATTACAGGAAAGGAGCAATGAGCCATGAAAATATCAAGAATAAAAATTTAGAAGCCTTCAAAACATTAGTAATGACTGCTGATTTGATATCCACTCTTTTCTGTGATTTAAAAACCAGAAACATATTGTAGCAGGTTGTTTAATGTGACTGTAATAGGTGAATATTATTATACATTACAGATGAAAAAAGTCCATATTTTAATGTAGCAAAATTTGTGTAGTCCTCCAGAAAAATCCCAAGTAACATAATATATGTGAGTAATCACTTGTTAGTCTGCACATGTTACTTCAAAAAGCTTGGAGCAGAAGTCATCTAGCTTTCCGATGGCCTTCCACCAAAGCATCTTATAGCATTTTGTCTTGTCAATCATTCTTTAACCTGGAGGACATAATGAGGATAGCTAATTTCTATGATGTGTTAATGGCCCCTGAATTTTACCATGTTTTGGGACATCTGAAATGAACTTGTACAAAAATATGCCTGTCCAGGAAAGAGTAAAACAGAACAATATCACTCAGGTTTCATCTACACTGTAGAATGGATATAGTTTGATGCCACTTTCGACCTCTTCACAGGCATTTCAGGTCATGCCGTTATGCTGGCAATTGCCAGTGAAAAGGAAGGTACATGGGGCAACTTGTGCTGCCCCGAGTATCCTTCCTCCTTACCCCATCACCCATCATATGGGGGAAAGGAGATCAAAGTGCGGGTAGCTTCATCAGAGCTACCCAAACTAACTTTCCTCTCCACAGTGGTGGAGGAAGCAGCCTTTAGTGCTTCCCCTCCATTTTGGGAGGAATGTGGGCGGGGCCTGCCATGCATTGTTTGATGGCACACAGCAGGCCCCATCCTTGCTGTGCAACAAAGCAGCAAAACGTGGCAAAAATACCCCGTGTGAAGAGGTCGTCTAACTGCCATGGCTCAATGCTATGGAATCCTATGAGTTGTAGTTTGTTGAGGTACCAGGATTCTGACAGAGAAGACTAAAGACCTTGGAAAACTACAATCCCCATGACGTCATAGCAGAGCCATGGCAGTTAAATTGGCATCAAACTGTATCCATTCTACAGTGTAGATGCATCCCCAGTTACCTTCAAATATTGACTCAGATGTTCTGACAGGCATCTCAAAAAGCTACCAGACTAGGTATATAAAACATGTATTCCTTTTTATCATGTGACGCATTACTATTTTTCAGCAACAAAATACTACACTTCTGCAATTATTTGATGTCCTGCTCACTTCAAAGGATCAGTCTGAACGCAGATCAGAGATGGCTGCTCTCAAATCCAATCTTTATTGAAGAACACATGACTTTGGAAAAGTCAGGAATGACTCAATGTTTACATACAACTATTTTTATAACTTTTAATGCTACGTAACACCACACGTAAATATCATCATCAAGTCCCACCCCCAATATCACATTACTACCATTTTCACACACTAGACCAATTATAATTGTTTATACTTTCGGCCCCAAGTTCCCAGGCATATTCTATCTTCTTCTGCCAGGTGCTCCTGGGATTGTTTATGTTATGACTCCCAGTTACAGGGCTGAATTACCAAAGCCCTGTAACTGGGTTCCATGACATGGTGCCCTCCTTTTCTTCGTCCTCCTCTTCGGTTCTTCTTTCATCACAAGTCTGAAACAAAACAATAATTCTATGTGTCCATTTTGTCCAAAGTACCCATATATTTTTTCAGTAAGCTACGATGGAATACAGGGTGTATTTTCCCTAAACTTTTTGGCAATGCCAACTGGAAAGTCACCTCGTTGATAACACCCTGTATTCTAAATGGTCCAATATATTTAGGGCCCAATTTTTTCGAAGGTAGCCCCAGTTTGATGTTTTGGGTACTTAGCCACACTAAATCTCCTTTCTCCAATTTATCACCTTCCACCCTCTTTCTGTCTGCGAATACTTTATACTTTTTATGTGCTTCTTTTAAGGATGCAGTCACTTGACTCCAGCATTCCATCATTTGCGCTTTCCATTTCCCTGCCTCTGTTTCCTCATTCTCTGTCCATCTTGGCAGCTGGGGCAGAGGCTGTATTTCATGCCCGTAAACTACTTCAAAGGGGGTTTTATTTGTTGCTGAATGTATAGTCGAATTAAAAGCTAGTTCTGCAAAAGCCAACCACCGAGACCAGTCATTTTGTCTCATGTTAGAGTACATTCGAAGGAACTGCCCAAGTGTCTGCTGAGTACGTTCTACCGCCCCATTTGTCATGGGGTGAAAAGCAGAACTTAAGCTCCTTTCTGCTCCTAGCATTTCCAGGAATTTTTCCCAAAATTTTGCTGTGAATTGTACTCCTCTGTCACTGACCACTCTACTGGGACATCCATGCAGTTTGTAAATGTGGTTTATGTACAATTCAGCTAGTTTCTCGGCTGATGGTAGTTTCGTCAGTGCTATAAAGTGGGCCTGTTTAGAAAACAGGTCCAATACTGTCCAAATATAACGATGTCCTTTGCTAACCGGTAGTTCCCCCACAAAGTCCATAGCTACACATTCCCAAGGTCTGGTAGGTTCTGCTACTGTTTGTAATAATCCCATTGGCTTCCCTCCTCTCGATTTATTTCTGGCACAATCATCACATTGAACAACATAATTTTTTATGTCCTTCCTCATCCCTGGCCACCAGCAATGTTTTGCTATTGCTTTTGTTGTTTTTGTAATTCCTGTATAACCAGCGCTCTGATTGTTGTGAAAACGATGCAAAATCTTGATCCTTAATGTTGCTGGGATATACAGTTTCTTGTTCACAAACCAAAATCCCCCCTTCTGCTCCCCCTGTTCTGCATTGGATGCGATCCACTGGTCTCCTTCATAAGACTGTTTCAGCTCGTTTCCCCAATTATCTTTTCCGTCGAGTTCAACCATAGCAGTGTTCTCCTTTTGGGTTTGTGCTCTTGTTCTGACAGCTAAGCCCCATTGTTTGTCAGAGAATATTGTTCCCTCTTTTGCTGTGGGTATTCCTTCGTGTTGAGGCATGCGTGAAAGAGCATCTGCCAAGACATTCTGCTTCCCCTGAAAAAACTTTAATTGGAAATCGAACCTGCTGAAGTATTGTGCCCATCTAATCTGTTTGGGGGACAATTTTCGAGGGGACTTTAAATACTGGAGGTTCTTATGGTCAGACCAAATTTCAAATGGGATTCCGCTTCCTTCGAGAAAGTGTCGCCAGCATTCTAAGGCTTTTAATATGGCTAGTGCCTCTTTTTCCCATATCGGCCAACATTTTTCAGTTTCGCTGAACTTCCGGGACAAATATCCACAGGGTTTTAAGTTCCCATTTTGATCCTTTTGCAATAGTACTGCCCCATACGCACAGTCTGAGGCATCGCAATGGATTATGAAAGGGCTCCTGATATCGGGGTGTTTTAGAATGGGTCCTTCTGTGAAGCATTCTTTTAGGGTTTCAAATGCCTTTTGGCATTCTGGCGTCCAACTTAGTTTGGCGCCAGGAGCTTTTACTTTTGCTGTCTCTCCCTTCCCTTTTGTTTTTAAAAGTTCAGTAAGGGGTGCGGTTATTTGCGCGAAGCCTTTTATGAAGGATCTATAAAAATTTGCAAACCCCAGAAACGATTGCAATTGCCTCCTTGTTTGAGGCACTCCCCATTCTTTTACATCTGATACTTTAGCTGGATCCATAGCTAACCCTTCTGGAGATATCCGATACCCCAGAAAGTCAATTTGAGTTTTATTAAATTCACATTTGGACAGTTTTGCGTACAGCTTTGCTTCTCTTAGTCTCTGCAAAACTTCCCGGACCAATTTCACGTGCTTTTCCTTATCTTCAGTCACAATCAAGATATCATCAAGAAATATGAATACCCCTCTGTACAACAATGGGTGCAGTATTTCATTTATAAGCTGCATAAAGCACCCGCCTCCATTTTTTAATCCGAAAGGTAAAATTTTATATTCAAAATGGCCGAATGCGCAGGAAAATGCAGTTTTCCAAGTATCCTCCGGTTTGATCCTTAATTTATGATATGCTTCAATTAAATCGAGTTTAGTAAATATGCTCCCTTTTTTCAATACGGTAATTAAATCCTTTACTAAGGGCATAGGGTATTTATTGTCCTTAGTAATTGCATTTAAATTTCGATAATCAATGCACAATCTTAGGGAGTTGTCTTTCTTTCTCCTGAATAACACTGGGGCCCCGAGAGGAGAATTGGATGGCTTAATGAAGCCCCGCGCCAGGTTTTTATCAATGTATTTCCTCAATTCCTCCTTCTCCTGCACAGACATGGGATACACTTTTGGTTTTGGTAAGTTTGCTCCGGGGGTTATTTCAATTTCTACTTCTATATTCCTTTTGGGAGGTAATTTACTTGCCTCTTTCTGATTGAACACATCCACAAAGTCTCTGTATTCAGGTGGCAATAGCAGTGGGTCTATTTCACCTTCTTCATCTCCCTCGTCCTCCTCTTCTGCAATCTTGCTTATCTCCCATTGCGTCTGCTGTTCTTTAAATGCTAGGCTCTTTCCTCTCCAATCTACTTCGGGATTTGCCTGTTCGAGCCATGGTATCCCTAATATTACGTGGTATGTGGCAATAGGGGCTATCACAAAGGATATTCTTCCTTCCCATTTGCCTATTTTACATGGGACCTCCCGTATTTCCTTTGTAGATACTTCCCCAGTAGCAACTGATCCATCTAGCTGCGAAAACGCAATTGGGGAGTCAAGCGCCATCTGCTGGCATTTCAACGCTCCTGCTAACTCTGGAGTTATAATATTCCTGGAACAACCACAATCCACAAATGCCTTGCAGGTGGCCCGATTCTCTAGCCCCGAGAGGCAGATTGGCACTACTATCATGCGTTTGTCCCGACTCACCAATTTTTCTGAAGATTCTGGGGCTTGCACCTCCTCCTCCGCACGCCTCCCGGTTGCTGGCTTGGGCTTTGAGGGTTTTGGCGGCTCCCCCTTCCGCGCCCAGCATTCTGCTGCTCGATGGCCCGTCTTCCCACATACAAAGCATCCCGGTTTAGGTTTGTTGTCGTCTCCTCTGGAGGGAATCCCCGGCCTCCCTCCAGGTCTTTCCTGCTTCCTCGTTTCTCCTCGACCTCTCGCCACCGGTCTTTGCTGGCCGCCGCTGCTCCTGAAGCGCTTTACTTGGGCCAGGGTGGATTCAACGCGCCCCGCTAGTTGAATCCATCCCTGGAGCGTTTCGGGGTCATCTCTGTGCGCTGCCCAGCTGAAAATCTCGGGGCGTAGTCCCTCTTTAAATAATTCCACTTTGGTCACTTCAGACCACTCTGGTACCCTTTCCGCGAGGTGGAGGAATTCCTCTGCGTACTCGGGTACCGTTTTGTCCCTCTGCTTTATTCCTTTCAGCTGGTCTCGAGCCCTCAATTGCTCTAGCCGGTCTCTGAACCGGTTTTCCAGTGCGGCGAGGAAGCGGGGCACTGACCTCAGGCATGGGTCCTGTCTGGCATGTAGTTGCACATACCAGCTGGCCGCTCCTCTCTTTAGTGTGTTGCCGATGGCCCGAACCCTGCTTGCTTCGGAGGGGAATGTGTGTGCATTGTCTTCCATGTATCCCCTGATGCTAATTAGAAAAAAGTTCAGTTCGGCTGATTCCCCTCCGTATTCTAGCTTGAGATCTTCCCTTCTTGGCATCCATTCAGCGGCCCGTTGATGCTGTCTGGGAGGCATGGGGAAGGGTTGCATCGGGTTTCCTTGGATCACGCCGCGCCCCACTCCGGTGGTCATTCTGCGCGGCTCCCGAAATCCTGCCGCCGCTGTCGGCCCTTCCCCCCATCCGCATACTGGCCTCGCTGTAGCCCCCGCATCTCGCCTTTCCCCGTCGTACGGCACATCCTCCTCCTCTTCCTGGATCTCCTGCTCCTCTCCGCCTTCGTCTGCTAATCCACTGGACCCGATCCCTGGCCCCAGTGGTCTTTCCACCCCGACGCCCATCCGGGGGGTTGGGAGCTCTGTTGGAGATGGCGGCCTCAGAGTTCCCAGAGCTCGCTGGCGCTCCACTTCGCGTGCCATTCTGTCTCTGAACTCCAGCTCCTGCCAATATTCCTCGTCTCCCTCGTCCCTTGCCGCCGCGGGACTCTGCGTTGAAGCTCGCTGTCCCCTCTGGCTCCAATCGCCTCCTTTGCTTGGCTCTCTCTCGGCGCCATATCGGATGTGCTCTTTTTGGAGATTCTCTTCCAATATTGGCACTATTCTCCCCACGGTATCCGACAGCCTGGATAAATGAGTTTCCAGGATGGATAACCGCAGGGCCACGGTCTCCGGCATGCTTCCTCCAGATCCCCAACTGGTTTCTGCCGCCGCCGGAACACCTCTTCCCCCTCTGGGAATCCTCTGGGTCACGCCGTCCGGCTTGGGGTACCCCGTAGAGGAAGCTATGGCTTGCAATGTCTCTTCTGCCAACGGCAGAGCTCCCAGCGGAGGCCCCTTTGCTCCGTCATGGCTTTGATCTCCTTCCCTGCTCATTATCACTTCACTGCAAATTTGCAGGAGGGTGAGAACTGGATTCCTGACTTAATTGTCCTGCTCACTTCAAAGGATCAGTCTGAACGCAGATCAGAGATGGCTGCTCTCAAATCCAATCTTTATTGAAGAACACATGACTTTGGAAAAGTCAGGAATGACTCAATGTTTACATACAACTATTTTTATAACTTTTAATGCTACGTAACACCACACGTAAATATCATCATCAAGTCCCACCCCCAATATCACATTACTACCATTTTCACACACTAGACCAATTATAATTGTTTATACTTTCGGCCCCAAGTTCCCAGGCATATTCTATCTTCTTCTGCCAGGTGCTCCTGGGATTGTTTATGTTATGACTCCCAGTTACAGGGCTGAATTACCAAAGCCCTGTAACTGGGTTCCATGACAATTTGAATTTTTAAAAATCTAATCTTTATCCCTCTAAAAATGCAGATATTTGAGGAGAACTCTCTAGATAGTTGTTAATTTCTATGCATGAAACCATTTGGAGAATTTGAACTGAAGTAAGCTCTTGGAAGTAGATAGGCAGAAAAAACTGTTCAAATTTCACTTACCCAAACTTTGAGGATTGAAGATTTGCCAGTGATAGATTTTGCGCTGCTGGCAGTTACTTTTAAGCAGTGTGTGGTAGTGAACAAGTGCATAGAGCACTACAAAGACTGCATCTGGAGCAGTTTGGACAAGGATGGACCGCGTATGAAGGAATTTGCAGTACCATCACCTGCTTTACAGACCACACAACCCCCACCAATGACAGACTAGGACCAAGCCTGGAACACAAACTCCCTATGACTTTCAACCCTGGAGAATTTGGTGAACAATGGAACATGGATGATAGGATCTGAAGTACCTTCACCCACATCCAGAGACTATTCCTAACCCCCTCAGTCATGTATCTGTACCAAAGATGGCACACACCCCCATGACTCTTCTTATATACTGCTGAGGTTTTTTGGAGGATTGACCACAAACGATGGGATTTCCAGTACCTTCACCCCATCCAGAAACTACTGCAAACCCCATCGGCCATAGATCTGCATCAATGGGCCCATTCATAATATCCAAAACAACTCAATGCCCAATACTAATAACCCGGGCACCGCCGGGACCCCAAGCTAATATATATATATATATATATATATATATATATATATATACACACACACACACACACACACACATACACACAATGTGGAGCAAGGTAGATAGATAGGTAGGGAGCCATGGCGGAGGAACCTTCCCGGGAACAAGGCCTAATAATAATAATAATAATAATAATAATAATAATAGTAATAAATAATCCCAACAAAGGATTCCCCCAGGCAGGAAACAGCCAAGCTTTGAAGCTGAAAGTCTATTCTATGGGCAATTGAAACATTTACACCTGCCTCCAAATGACAAGAGTTCTTTCTTTCTCCCACCCTAGACCTTCCACAGCTATATAAACCCCACTTGACTAGTTTCCAACTTCTGAAGATGCCTGCCATAGATGCAGGCAAAACGTCAGGAGAGAATGCTTCTGTAACATGGCTATACAGCCCAGAAAGCTCACAGTAACCCACTTGTCTTTACCTTATTACACAAATGTAATGTGCACCTCAGTTTTGGCATAGTCGTTTAAGATTGGTGTAAATATGGTAGTTTTAGCCTTCTTACTCAGATAGAAGCTTAAATAGGGCTACAGTAACTAATTAGGCTTTGGTATTTTGGAGAATATGCTCAGCATGATAACTATGGTCCTTGCCCTCTGCTGAGCATGAGAATTATGAGCAGACCTTCTTCTCAACCTCTGACAACTCTGATGGCAAGGCTGGGGTGACTTACTTGAAGTGGGGACAAATGTGGGCGAAACATCAGTATTTTAAAAACTCTAAAATAAGGACAGTAAATAAAGAACACCACTCAGAAAACAGAAGAATTCCAGACAGGAAACAATCAGGGCCAGCTAACACCTCCCAACAAAGGATTTCCCCAGGCAGAAAGAAGCCAGGCTTTGATGCTGCAAGGCTATTTAATGCTAATCAAGGTGGCCAATTGCAACATTCACACGTGTCTCAGACAAGAGTTCTTTTTCCCACCCTGAACACTCCACATATATATAAACCCCACTTGCCTGGTTTCCAAGACACCTCACAACCTCTGAGGATGCCTGCCATAGATGCAAGTGAAATGCCAGGAGGGAATGCTTCTGAAACATAGCCATACAGCCCGTAAAACTCACAGCAGCCCAGTGATTCTGGCCATGAAAGCCTTCGGCAACACAATAAATGTATCATCCTCCTCCTCCTAGTTATGAAGAAATGGGTAATAAATGTATTATTGTTGTTGCTGTTATAATTAATATTAGGCTAGATAAGGAAAGACAGTTAATACATTTATTATTATTATGATTATCATCACATTAGATAAGGATAAGGGGTAATAAATTCATTATTACTATTATTAAACTAAATAAGAAGTGAGCAATGCAATTATTATTATTATTATTATTATCATCATTATTATTATTATTTGACTACATAAGGAGAGGTGGGTAATACATTTATTATCATTATCACATCAGATAAGGACAAGGGGTAATAAATTCATTATTACTATTATGAGAGGGAGGGAGGAGAAGAGGAAGGAAGGAAAGAAAGAAAAGGAAGGAGAAGAAGGAAGGAAGGAAGGAAGGAAGGAAGGAAGGAAGGAAGGAAGGAAGGAAGGAAAAAGAGGAAGAAGGAAGAAAAGAAAGAAAGAAGGGAGAGAGGGAGGAAAGGAAAAAGGCAGGAAGGAAGGAAAGAAGGGAGGGAGGGAGGGAGGAAAGAAGGATGGGAAGGAGGGAGAAGAGGAAGGAAGGAAAGAAGAAAGGAAAGAGAAGAAGGAAGGGAAGGTGGAAAGAAGGATGGGAGGGAGGGAGGAAAGGAGAGAAAAAGGAAGGAAAGAGTGGATGGGAGGGGAAGAGGAAGAAGGAAGGGCAGAAAGGGAGAGGAGGGAGAAGAGGGAGAGCGCATGGGGATCCTCATCCCAGCCCCACCTCCTCCCCCCTGGCGGGCCACTCGCTCCACACCAGAGGTTCCAAGGGACTCCTGCCAGGGACCCCGGGAAGGAAGGGAGAGAGGGAAGGAGTCACCCACACCCAACCGCCACACACCCTCCCTCCCTCCCTCCCTCCCTGGAGGCTGCTCCCCAGCCCACCTGCCCGCCCACCTGCCTTCTCCTCCGGCTCAACACTCAGTGCCCTCAGCTGGGCCCCTGGTGCGCCATCCTGCAAGAGGCTGTGCCTGGGAGGAGGGCGCTGTGGATGCTGTGGGCGGAGGAGCAGGAGGGAGGCAGAAGCCCGATGGCGGGAAACAAAAGGCTGAGCCCGTTGCTGCTGCTGCTGCTTCTACTGTGGGTGATGACGTGGGTGTAGGAGGGCGGGAAAGAGAGAGAGATGCCCGGGGACATAGTTAAAGGGGCAAGATGCAAAGAGGGTGGGGGAGCCAGGGAGGGAGGGAGGGAGGCGGGCGCTGCACCCTTCCAGGCTCTGCCGGCTCTTCCCGCCAAGGCACCTCCTCAGGCACAAGTTGGTGCCCCCTAGAGGATTGCGCCTTCTGCAACGGCATAGTTTGTGTATAGCTGGAGCCTCCCCTGAACAAGCCACACTAGATTGTGTGACTTCAGCTTTTATTGTGTGACTTCAGCACAATCAGAAAGGAAGAAACCATGGAAATGAACAAACTCTGGCTACCAATATTAAAAATAACTCTAAAACCAGGACAGCAAATAAAAAACAACACTCAAAAAACAGGGGAATTTCAGACAGGATATAATCAGGGCCAGCTAACACCTCCTAACAAAGGATTCCCCTCTGCAAGGCCATTCAATGCTAATTAAGGTAGTCAATAGCAACATTCATACTTGCCACAAACAGACAAGAGTTCTTTCTTCCACCCTGGACCTTCCACAGATATATAAACCTCACTTACCTAGTTTCCAACAGACCACACCACCTCTGAGGATGTCTGCCATAGAAGTGGGCGAAACATCAGGAGATAATGCTTCTGGAATATAGCCATACAGCCTGGAAAACTCACAGCAACCCAATGGCATAAGATATTTTTGGCCCAAATATTGGCTGAGACAAACAAACCAAAAGTACCCCAAAGGCGTAATAATAATTTTGTATACTTTTTTGGCCCTGGTTGCTTTATTACCCTTTTTTAAAAAAAGACACTTGTATGTGAGAAATGAGCAGAATTGTTGTTGTTGTTGTTGTTGTTGTTGTTGTTGTTGTTGTTGTTACAGTATGAGAGCATTGTGACTCCCCTGCAATTTCCATGGCAACATATTATTGAATCCCTGGACTGGCAGCTTAGGAGTACTGGTAGTGGTATTTGGAATCCTCAGACAGAGATCTCTTCTGGTACCTAAACAAATGACAAATACCAGGATTCTATAGGCAATGGGATCAGAGTCCTAGGATTGCACTCTGCCAACTTGAATTTCAAATTTGAAGAAAGAGTATACAAATAAAAATCATCATTGATTGTCAAAGGCTTTCATGGCCGGAATCACTGGGTTGCTGTGAGTCCTTCAGGCTGTATGACCATGTTCCAGAAGTTTTATCTCCTGACATTTTGCCCACAACTGTAGCAGGCATCCTCAGAGGTTGTGAGATATATATTTGGAGAATATATACCTCACAATACCTCACAACCTCTGAAGATGCCTGCCACAGATGTGGATGAAATGTCAGGAGAGAAAACTTCTGGAACATGGTCATATAGCCCAAAAGACTCACAGCAACCCAAAAATCATAATCATCAACAACATCAATATCCTACATTGCTTACTTAGTTACAAATGTGTAAAAAAAAAAGTACATATCTTGACCCAACTCATTTAACAGTTAGTAGTTGCATCAAGTGAAGGAAATCTATTCAGGTACTGATCAGGCTACAATAGCCTTTCCAGCTCCCTCCCAACAGTGAGCAAGGCTGCAATGGGATTAATGTGCATGGAACAGTTACAAATTAGTAATGATAGATTATGCATCCACAACTGTGATGCAGAACGCTAGCCAAAAACAATGATAGAATGGACTCCATATTATGAAATGCTATATGGTGAAAAAAAATTGCACTCATCTTGTAGCCACTGCAATCTAGACACACAATGTTCTTGACCGTTCACTCACAATAAGGGTGAGAAGGGTGGGGTATAAATATTGTAAATAAATAAATAAGGTTCTTTGGGCTTTAATCCAGTTAAAATCCTTGCCTTTTACCTTACAGTTTTCCAGAAAAAGCAGGTTGGGGGCAGGGGACATTTGATCAGCTCTTTGAGGCAGCATTTCATTGCGAAGGAGTTAGTAGTGGGCAGAATAAGTTAGCAGGAGATTACTGGGAACTATTTCTTTCCTGGTGTGATTTTTTTGTGGTTTCTTTGTTTAAGAAGGAATATGTGTGTGTGGACACTTGCATACTAGTACAGTATATCAGCATTAGCATATCCCCACTCAGCAGGAAATTCACATGCGTGATGTGTGTGTGGGAGAGGGGGAAGGGGAATGGGGCAGTTATGACCCTGTGGCTGAAAATAATATGAAGGATGGACTGCCCCCCTACATCAAGTTGCATTTGCTGGACGGGGGGGGGCTTGTTATGCCATCTGTGGCATTAATGGGATCACTGTAAGGTTACTATGGACTGGGAAAATGCAAGTGTGAAACAAGTCTGGAGCGGGGTTATTAGTGTAGACAAGCCAGGGCAAATTCTCCCCAAACTCAGTTTCCTGATATTCTTTTCAAACTGATGTTCAATATCCTGTTGATCCTGGACATCACTGAAGATGCTGACTCCTCAGTGGGCTAGTTTTTCTTTTTATGCTTTTAAAAATATTTTGCACCTCTGAAAACATCTGGGATCACCACGCCACACTACTTTAACTTATTGCTTCATTTTGACTTTGGCTCTGTCAGCACTCAACCACCATTCCGCTGCTAAAAGAAATGATGCTATAGAATTGTACCACAAATATGAAGATTATCCCAAAGCTTAATTAGTTTGCATTTCCAAACATGCATGGGATGAAATAAAGCCCTCTTTTCTAGCCTTGAGTTATAGCTAAAATTAGCTCCTCTGCACTGACTGTTCAGCTTGATTTATGTGAACAATGAATCTGAGAAATCAAGGATTTTGGAGATAAGTGTATTACAGGCTTTCTGGATTAGAAGAGCAAGTATGAAGCAAAATAATTAAGGGCTGTGATTCACATTATTATACGGAATGTTATTTTAATATACTTTCCATACAGCTGTATAAATGCAGGTGAGAAATGCTAAGAAAAAAATAAAATATACAGTTTTCTTGGGCATGATATATTTTCTCCAAATTACTTTTGTTTTCATACGCCACTCCTCCCTTTCTCTGAACAGTTATCCACAGTTTACAGACTTTTCTCCAAACCTTCCCCTATTGAAGCCTTGCTTTTGAAAGGGCAGGATGGGTTTTTTTCATGTCAGGAGCGACTTGAGAAACTGGAAGTTGCTTCTGGTGTGAGAAAATTGGCCATTTGCAAGGACGTTGCCTAGTGGACGCCTGGATGTTCGATGTTTTACCATCCCTGTGGGAGGCTTCTCTCATGTCCCCGCATGGGGAGCTGGAGCTGACAGAGGGAGCTCACCCATTCTCCCTGGATTCAAACTGGCAACCTTCAAGTCAGCAACCCAACCTTCAAATCAGCAGTCCTGCCAGCACAAGGGTTTAATCACAGGGTTGTTGCATGTCTTTCGGGCTGTGTGGCCATGTTCCAGAAGTATTCTCTCCTGACGTTTCCATCCTGAGGGTTTAATCCATTGCACCACCGGGGGCTCCGGTTTTAAAGAACTTGATTAAGGAGCAAATTCACCAATGGCTTAGAGGAACAAAGGAAATATGCTTTTTTATTATAGGAATTTCAAAGTTATTAAGAGGGCTTATCTAAGTTAGTTCCATTCTCCAGTAGATTTGAAAGAAAATATAGAATGTTAATATGTTATATGGTAAGAGTTGCAAGTTTGGTATATGAGTAATACCAGAGAAATATTGAGCCTCCAAATATTGAAGAAATTATGGAAAAATTAATGGATTTATCAAAATTAGATTAATGGACAAACATTAAAAAATAAACTATACAATGTATCTAAAAATCTGGCAACCTTTTACATATAGTGTAAAGAGGGAATGAGAGACATTGTTGTCATTGGTTTTGATACATAGAGAAGAAAATCTTTATTATAAGGGAAGACAGTAAATATAAAAGATGCGGTTCAGAGAGGAAGAATATTGTTTATAAATTAAAGCATTCTAAGAAGAGTGGGAATAGGAACACTGTATTGTGTATTGCCTTTGTCTTTTGTCTTTTATGGAATACACAAACACACGCGCGCACACACAGTACTGTGTATTGTCTGTCTGTTGCTACTAGTAATTTAAGTAGTAATAAGTGTGATATTAAAAGTTATCAATTAAATATTTATTTCTTCCCATTCTAGGGAAGAGCAGAGAGAGGACTGATGGGAGAAAAAGAGATGGAGAAAGTTCTCTATAGTTTACATATTGCAATGTATGTTTACATACTTTTGTGGGTGGTATTTTGCCACCTTTTCTCTTCCCATCAATGAACTCTCTCCTCTCCTTTTCATGGCTTGCAAAGCCAACCTTTCAACCCCAAAAGACTCTTCATAAAAATCACAGTCAATAACTCTTTCCTGAGTATCTCTAACATCCTCATCCAGGAAAATGGCTCATTTGGGAATGGCAAATGTTTCAGTAAAAAGGCTTGTCAGAAGGGAATGTATTTACTTTTATCTTTCTACTTCAAAAATCCATAATTATTGCTCTGAGACCTCGGTATTTCAATATTATTAGCAGTCCTTTCAAGTTTTCAAAACAATCCACAATTACTTGGGAACACACTATGTAGTTTTCATTGATCTCATATAATCCTTTAATCTCATGAATCCTTAAAGTTAATTCTTAAAATCAAGCCTCAACAAAATGTTCTTTCTTAATAGTGAAATTGAGGAGTGCGGTATTGGGGGATCCTCAACCATTACTCACAAGACACTGGGAATGATCAGGCTTCACAATATGTTTGTTGTTTCAATTTCATTCATTTGAGATGTGTTGCTCAATGATGATAATGATGATGATGATGATGATGATGATGATGATGATGATGATGATAATAATAATAATAATCTTTATTTATACCCTGCCACCATCTCCCCAATGGGGACTCGGGGCGGCTTACATGGGGCCATGCCCAGAACAATACAATATAACAAAATATAATAGAACAAATCATAGCACATTAAACAACACAATAAAAGAAAATATACACTACATTAAACAAGATCAAAGAACAATAAAACCAAGGGCGGGCCACATGAACACTAGATTAAAACTCGAGGTGAGAAAGGAAGTAGGAGTAAAAACCACAGAGGACAGGATCATAAAGTGGCAGTGCGATCTGGAGGACAAATATTGAAGGAGAGCAGCAAAAGGGATGTATGTAGTGATTACTCTCCAAAGGCACAACGGAAGAGCCATGTTTTCAGGTCTTTCTTAAAGGCTGCTAGTGTGGGGGCTTGCCTAATCTCACCGGGCAGTGAGTTCCACAATCGGGGGGCCACAGCTCCAGTCTTTCATTGATTTTCTTCTTGAAAAAGCAAGCTTTTTTTCTTCTCACTGTGAGAAGGTCTTTAAAAATTGTGCTGTTTCCAAAGACTAGTCAGATTGAGATTAATCTGTGCAAAATCTGAAAAATGGCCAGGAAGTAGCATTTACTTGGTTTACTTCAAATATTGTCAGTCATGTCAAGTTATTTTAAGGAGTGTAATGCAACACATCACTCTCTGCTGTGTGTACAAGAGGCAATAGGAAGTATCCACTACATTGGAATTGCATTTCAAGTAACTGATTCATAAACATTTAGAAGCAACAGTCTTGCCAATACAAGCAAGGTTTTGTTTTGTTTTGTTTTTTTTTTGTTGTTTTTTTAAACCAAACTACAGACACCTCTTCACTTTCACTGTGGTTAGTGGTGCAGGATCCCCATGAAAATGGGAAAACTAGAAATTAAGAAATGTGTGGTTTTTTAAAAAAATCTGAGAGAACACTTCTCTACGAAGCTCTAGATCAGTGGTTCTCAACCTGTGGGTCCCCAGGTGTTTTGGCCTACAATTCCCAGAAATCCCAGTCATTTTACCAGCTGTTAGGATTTCTGGGACTTGAAGGTCAAAACATCTGGGGACCCACACATTGAGAACCACTGATCTAGATCCTGCAGCATGACTCCAGGTTGACCATAGAGTCACACTGAAGGATGTAGAAATTCTTAGGGAGAATATTTTAATCAAATCTGCAAAAGTCAACCTGGCAAATGTATACAACAGCATATCAAACAAAATGAAATCACATTTGCCCAAATGTTATTAAAAAGTTTCCTGAATTCTTGTTCACATAGATCTTCTATAATCACTTTTCCCTAAAGGCAAAATGGATCTTACCAACAAGCATAGGATGGATGTAGGTGGACAGCCAAACAACAACAACAACACGATGACTTTATTACGGTCCATGATCAGCACAGAGAGCCAAACAATGGTATAGACTTTTATTATTTCTTTTCTACCAATCAGTTGTGCTTTTTCCATTGTTGAATTGAGCTTTACTCAAGTCCCAGACTTTGAAAAATGAAAACACAAAATAAACAGCTGCAGAAGACAATGTTAATGCCTAACAGGGCATCTCTTAAGGCAGTTTTGTTGACTAAGTTAATACACTGGAAAAAAATAGTGAAAATGGTCTGAGCTCTTGCCCCTCCCCATGGATCTGACTTAACTTTTTAGCTTTGAACTCTCATTAGAAACTAAGCTTTTGGCACAGTCATGCTTATCAGAGAGCAACAGAACTTGCCATTCAACAAAAGAGGCTTATAGATTTTTTTCACTTCCATTTTCTAGAAAAATGGAAATGATGCAGTATGAGGAAGTGGCTCTGCCCCCATTTAGAAATTTCTTTGAAGCTATGATGGTTTTAAGCACAGTACCTTGACCTGGTATTGCTTTCAATGTTCATTACAAAAATGGCTACATCTGGTGCATTTCTCCACTTTATTCATGAAGGTATTTTGAATTCTCATTTAAGTGTTGCACACAAATTGGGTGTGCTTATAACCCACGTTGTCTCATATCTTTTTTTGCCCAGTTTCTTTGCATCTTTTCAGAGGAGCAGCCATGAGAAATATTGAGGTTCATTTTGGAAATAGCAATTTCCATGTCTCAACCATCCCCCAAACAAATCTGTTTAGGTTTGGTCCAAGACCCAATAATCTCTCTTAGGGGTAACCCCCCCCCCCAATTATAATAAAATTATAATTATTCCCATTAATGTATGAATTTAAGTTCCTTTAAATGAGTGGACAACACTGATGTTACTTCAGACCTTTGACTAACAATGCACACAAGTAAATGAAATTTATTAAGAATGTATTATATCTTCAGATAAGAGTCAGTGTGTCAGATGCTATGTAGTTCTTATGAGATTTTCTTCATTCCCCTCTTTTGCTTCTGGGTCCTAAAGCATTATCCTACTGTACCACAGTTAAAAGCCTTAAAAATAAAGAAAACCTTACCGAGCCACTATTAGGCCTCTCTGGAGCTTCCTAGAATGCACAAATGATGTGCCAGGAAGGAGATGGGATTGAAGTCCAAGACAGTTGGAGGGCTGAAGTTTGCCCATGCCTGGTGTATCTACATATATTGGTGTTGCTGCTTGAAACTACTGTATCTTAACTACCACAGCTGTATTTTATGGAATCCTGTGATTTATAATTTGCTGAGAAGGTTCCCAGGAGAGAGTTATGCTGCCATATAGTCCAGAGAGTGGGATACAGCTATGTAGCAGAATATTCTCTACATGTTGGCAGCCTTTTTCAACATACACACACATATATATTAAAATATAATATAAAATATAATCTTTTTGTTAATTTTCTCTCTATATGGAGACCTTTGCAATACCCTGTAGATCTAGATCTCCTATTTGATTTTATTGCTTTTCCAACACTGTTCTGTTGCTGGCTTTATGCCATATTTTTGGCTATTGATTTTCAGTTTCAGTTTCTTCTCTTATTTTCTGAGTGAGCATTTTGTATCAATAAACCAAATCATTTGTTTACATTAAAAATTTCCATCTGTAGTCCTTCTCTGATGGGACATTGATCCTTACTCTCTTAACCATCTGATTTGCAAAGGTATGAATTCAAATACACATGAGATTGTCAGATTAAAGAATACATTAATCCTATTGGAGCGCTGTCCATATGTGTTATTTCTAAACATGAGGAGTCAAATGGAGAAGCTTCAAAGCTCTTCCTTCTCCTCCTCCCTCACTCAGTATAATGATGTTGAAAGTGATGCTTCAAAGAGGTTAAACTTCAAGATTCCTCAGATCTTAGAACCCTTAATCTTAATTTAGCAAAGGATTTCTCAATTCAAAACTTATACTTAGCCAGAGTTCCAAAGCAGAGAATGAATATAATGAATTAGTCTCTAAATGAACTGTGTTAGCTATCGCCCAGAACCTTCTTAAAGCACAATGGGAACTGGTGCAATTTGCAATCACATTCTGCTCTTTTTAGTTCCTGTTGGGCAGAATCTAAAGTTATCCTCATAAGCTTCTTTTTCATGTTTAAATAATCACAAACACACTCTTTCTATCTGAACCACTCTGAAGGAAAAACCATCTGGGAGGCCCATCTCAAATTCTTACACTAAACAGTGTTTATGTCTTCATAACATTATTACCTTATTTAAAAGAGAGGAATGGAGGGAGAGATTTTAAGCACATAAAATGATGCGGCTGAGGCAGCTACAGTCCTTGCTCCACTGCATAATTTCAAATAAACATACTTAATTTCCATAAACTTCTGCTGTGCCCCTCCCTGCCAGGTTTCTATCATACAAATTTCCTCGATTTGTACACCCAAAAATAAAAGAGAGTGGGACAATTGCATTAGACAATTGTACGTAAGACTACCACAAATGCTGAAAAACATCATCCTGCTTCCAGCACAACTGTGCGTTGTCTTGTTAAGGGGGAGCAAAGACCTTAGGGGTCACTTTTACACACATTAAATCACAAATATGCATGTTTATGTACATTTCAGCAACAATACTTTGGAGGAGGAGAGGACCTGCAATGTTTGCATGGAGCATCAGAAAACATCACTGTCTCCACAAATGTCTTCACAACTGATACAAGTTGCGGAATTGTGAATTCTTTTTGGTAGGATGAGAGATGCAGTCCTGTCATATGGCATAAGTTTAAACACAAAGTTCCACCAGTTCAATCCCTTGCATCATCAGGTAGGGCCAAGAAAGATCCCTTCCAGAAAATATGGACACTAGTTGATCATAAATGTAGTTCACTTTGAGTGAGATGAAACAATTGGCTGATTCAATGTAAAGTAGCTTCCTATGTTATTAAAACACATTGTATACTTTTTAAAATAATAATAATAATAATAATAATAATAATAATAATAATAATAATAACATCACCACCACTATATGTGTGGACTTTAATGAAAACAATCTTGATGCCTAAAAGGATAATACTTCTTCAATATCTGCTGTGACCATTTATAACAGTTATTGCTGAAATCTGCAGAAGTTGTATTCATGCTAAACTACATTTTTCTGACTTTGGCAAGATTGGAATGGCCTGGGCCTATCTGACTAAAATGGATAAACTTCACATATTGGAAACCCAAGTTCACTTATAGGTCAGTAGTGGAATCTATGGAATCAAACATGGGCAAAATATGTCAGCCATGGAACGATTATGACTAAACAATTTATGCTGCAAAAGTATTGTTAAAGAGGCAAATTAAATAGAATTAAAATTATTAGCAAAAGATCCCTCTATATAATTAAATGCATTTCAGTATCACCATAAAATTGTCCTATTGTTTGATTTCGTACTGTCCCTGAACATCTCTGTTCTTCCTTTCTAAGTGATTATAGTTGCTCTGTACAGACATGTTTTTTAGAGTTGAGGAGGAACAACTAAATGCTGAAGAGGACTGAGGAGAGTGTGGTAACACCTTCACTTTGTCTCCCACCACAAAACCTTCACTCTGGTCAAGGATATGAGGTATTGACATAACTCCAGCCTACATTCCTCCTGCCTCTCACACTTCCAACAAAATATATTTCTTCATGGCTACAGACATTCAAATAGAGAATTGGTTTTGTGGGAGTGAAAACCAATTGTATCTATGATGTGTGGATTCCCTCCACCCATGAAGGTCGTAACTATCTCATATTGCCATTGTGTTCCTAAATTCCATTGTCCAGTTAATACGAGGGTTATCCAGAAAGTTTGTTATGTTTTGGAATTAAAAATAAACAAAGTATAGGAGAAAACATTTACCATATTCAGTTGAAAGACAGACCCAAATACCAGTTCTCACCATAGTCCCCATTGAAATTTAGGCAGTTATCATAGCGATAAAAGTGTTTGGAAAGCCCCCCCCCCCCAACATTCCCGCTTGGCTTGCGTCCTGAACCCGGCTGGCTTCCCTTCCCTCAGCTGTGCATGTGCTGCACTCAGCTTTCCCCACGATCTTCCTGGATTGCTCTTCTGTTTTGCAAATACTTGCAAGGAAGGTTTTTTTGAGACAGGAAAGGTATGCTTCTTGCAAAACCTTAGAAGAGCGCCTTCCTTGCATACAGTGATACAGTGAATGCTTAGTATGGCACGTATACTAGGATGACATTCCAGTTCATGCCTGGTAGACAAACCTTTAGTTATGACGGTGCTTCTGTTCTTTGCTTGTCTTCTTCTTAGGTGGCAGACATGCAATCTGTTTTCAGGGCTATATAAGAAGCCTTACTAGACTGGTAGACCCTTCCAGAGATTGTGCTCTGCTGCTGTATCCTTAGGGAAGTCAGCTCCGTGCCAAAATGAAGCAGTTAAATAGGGTTTCATGAAGAAGTTTACGTTCATTATTTTTAAAATATAGCATCCATTGAAATATAACATCTATTTTATTCTCCTTTGACAGAGAAAAAGCAGGCTACAAATATTATACCCAACTTGTATATCATTATTATTCTGCTTCAGAACAACCCACCTTCTAAATGCACAATGAACTTCTGATGTCAGACTTCTCAAAAGACTAAACCATTTTGCAAGAGTAGGAGCGATAAAAATTATGCTAGTCTCAGACTGAAATACAGTGCCCTCTCCTGACCAAATCCAAAGAAGCAATATGAATGACCCAATGGCAGTTTGCAGGGAAGGTGAAGCTACATATGAAGCAAAATGCCATATTTGCATCTAAAATTGTTACTTTTTAAAATACATATTGGTGTGATGGAATAAAATAAATAATATTATCTTCACCTATAGCAGCCCTGATCAAAAATTCTTTCTGCATTTGCTATATGCTTTGGAAAGTAATTCCTCACTGATGCCAACCACCCCCCTCCCAAATTTTTCCAAACAACATGCAAAAAACATTTCAGCTTAAGGACCTCGATTCCATTTGTAATTGAATCTGTCATCATTTCATTGGGTTGCAAATTACATTTTTAGTTGGGGTGGCAAGCCCACGCCTCTGCAGGTAGTGCTCCTGGAATGCAGAGGATTACCCAGAGGGTTTTTATATTCTCTGACCATTGCCCATGCTTGTTGAAATGGGTGATAGTTGCAGCCCAACAACATCTGAAACACTACAGATTCTTTATCTCCCTTATACGTGATTCTCTGAGCATTTTGAGTAAGGCAGGTGCCAAAGACAGTCCTGACACATGGTGAAGTGTATCACTTCATTTTTTGAGAGAGAGAGGGAATATTCTTATCCTTTGCCAGTCTTTCAATGGGGTTTTTTTTTTGGTGTTGTTGACTTGCTACTGGGTAGTAGGGTTTAAGGAGCATGTGTCCCTTCAGATGGCTTCAACTCTCATCAGTTGTACCCAACAAGGTCAAAATTGTGAGGTTCAGTGTCAACAGCACTCTGTCAGCATAGCTGCACTGTCCACTTAGGTTGGTGCGGGGCTGAGCCAGTTTTGTTCTGGCCACTCAGAGCTGATGGAGGGCAATGCTAGGTAAGGTAGCCTTGCCCTGTGTTAACTGAAGTCAGGGGATAATCCAAATTCTAGGCCAGGGACATGGGATGGCAGTCCCAGTTCCCTCTTGCTCTCTGCCATTGCCTACAGTGACATTGACCAGGGTAATGGGATGCTCTCCCCTTCCCCTTCTTGCCCCACTGCAGGTAACAATGGACAGGTAGGAATTGTGCTGCAGCCAAAGACTGCTGCGACACGGAAGATGGGAGGGTGCCCATCCACTGGTGCCAAACCATGTTTGGTGCCACTGACTAGTTGGGACTCCCTACTGTCCTCCGCAGCAGAGTCCCTGTGTGAACCATACCTGGGCCAATTCAGCATATACCACATCGTCAAGGCTTGGATTTTCAGGTCAGTGTAGATCTACCCTAAAAAGACTGAGAAGGTTTGGACAGGGGCACATTGACTACATCATGGTATATGTAGGTTGTTGGAAGCATAATCTTTCCTGTTACATTATTGGACAGCAGGAGTAAACCATTTTTATGTAACTACAAAACTGCTTTTGTCATTGGGGATATGCTTTTGTTTGATAACTCCAGCAGTCTGAATGGCTGGTCCATTCAACTCTGCCTCCAAACCCTCCATAGTTGGGCAGGAATAGCCCCAGATAATGCTCTGCATTTCTGCTTTGTTACCTGCTTTTAATGTTTCCTAGTTTCCTAGAAACATCAGGAGAGAATGCTTCTGGAACATGGCCATACAGCAAACTCACAGCAACCCACTTTCCTAGTTTCTCTTTCCACTTCTCATTTTTACCTTGATATTCAGCTTATTTTAGCTGTTGCAAATGGAGTGTTATATTACTTATTAAGAATGCTATGCACATACATGCACACAGACAAAGTACTATATTGATTATTTTTCTTTTTTCAGAGTTTCTCTGCTTCAAGTGGTAATAACAGTTTGGTTGTTTTTCCTCATTCATAATTTTACCTTCTTGTTGCCTAGCCACATAACTACACCTTAGTGCTGTTCTGTCACACAATTTTCATCTATGAAATGCTGGAGATTTTGTGTTTCAAATGATCTCTTCCCCAGCCACACTATCAGTTCAGAAAAGCAGACAAATAGATTGTTTTTTAAAACATGTCTGAATTTAAGCACATACTGCTGCCTAAAGGATGTATGAGGAATGACTTAGAACTAAGCAGGAGAAAAAAACCTGAGCTTAGTAAGCCATAAGCAAAGCAGCAAAGAGTAATAACGTATTATTCTTATTCGGCTTTTGATAACATTGCATTTACAAATTGACATCAATTCTTCAATTATACCCTAAAAATGAAGTGAGGCATTTTAAAGTCATTATTGTTTCTAATTAATGTTTTAATTATGCTATGCCCCAAACAATGAAGGGAAGTAGTAAGATCAGATCTACTTTGATTTTCCCTTAAGCTCTAAAAATAATAACAACAACGGAGGTTTACAAATGTGTAACCTAGAACATTCATAACTACAGTGATACCTTGACATGTGAGTTTAATTTGTTCTGTGACCAAGGTTGCAACTCAATTTATTCGTATGTCAAATCAGATTTCCCCATTGAAATGTTATTCATCCGTTCCAGCACCCCACCCCCCCACCCCCGCAAACCACACCAATTTTTGGCTGGCTGTCTCTCATGCCCTGCCTGCCCAGGCCCCAGTTGTCATCCATAACAGCAGCAGCAGCAATGCTGCTGCCTAAATTGCCACTGCCAGGACCATGCCCCAGACCCTGGCCCCAGCACTGCCCTCAACTCTGCCCCCATGGCCTCGTCTGGCACCAACTTCTACTTACGCTGCCTGGGCAAGAATGATCTCCAGCCATCCTTCACTCTGCACCTCTTTTCCCTGCAGTGTGTTTTTTGGGTTGGAGGGGAGGGCTGTGTACTGGCTTGGGGGGCACCTCCGCGTCTCCACTTCAGAGGACCTCATTTTAGCCAACGGAAAAAGCTGCGAGTTGGAGGGAGGGAGAGAGGAGCTGTGCACCTTCCACTTGTGTCAAAACTGTTTTACTTAAAGTAAAACTTAAACTTAAACATTGGGTTGCTTCAAGGTCCAACTTTAAAACATAGAGATAGCACACAGCTGAAGTTACAAAGCAAATTCTCATTAACATTGAGAGCACTACAAAGGCGGTTCAGGATCAAGAATAAACAGTAGACAAGGTTTGCAGTCCATGAGTCAAACACCGAGAGTTAACTTAGTATAATGGTTCAGGGGACAAGAGTACAAACTACAGTCAGAGTTCCAGGAGTTGAGCCAGATAATCAAAAGTCCAAGGAAAACTCAAAATCTGTAAGTCAAAAGCCAGACTGGTTTTTTAAGAGTCCAGGGATTTAAAGTACATCAAGGTCTGCAACAAGATTACAAGATCAACAGTGTCCAAAGCAAGGTTCTCACCAAGGTGCAAGGTTCAGCAAAGTAAATCACAAGAGGTCAGGGTATGACAATCCACACAACCTTAGGGGAAAACAGATACTTTTCTCCCAAAGAGCCACCTCCAACCAGGCTCTTTTTATGCAGCTCATTGCAGCTGCATCCTATCTCCGCAGGCCCCTTTCCTGATCATTGCTGCTTGTTAGTTCTTACAGAAACTCTGACCTTTAGAACCAGGAGGGAGATTAAGCCCTTCCATATCTTTTGAAGCATCATCAACCTCCTAAGCAAGATACTATATTAACCACCAACAACTGCTAGGCATTAGCAATGTGCATTTTTTTGTTAGCCATAGAATCATAGAGTTGGAAGAGACATTATGGCCCATCCAGTCCAACTCCCTGCCAAGAAGCAGGAAAATCACATTCAAAGCACACCCGATAGATAGCCATCCAGCCTCTGTTTACATGCCTTCAAAGAAGGAGCCTCCATTACACTCCAGCACAGAGAGTTCCACTGCTGAACAGCTCTCACAGTGAGGAAGTTCTTTCTAATCTTCAGGTGGAATCTCCATTCCTATAATTTGAAGCCATTGTTCCACATCCTAGTCTCCAGGACAGCATGCTTACTTCTTCTTCTCTATGAATTGTTTCAGATAAGCAATTACTACATCCCAGTCTTTTAAATAATAATAATAATTTATCTTTAATCAAAACCATCAGCTTATGAATTTATGCAAGGTTATAAAGCTTTATCAACCAGTCCTCTTCCAATAAAACATTAGCCTTAAAGTTGCGTCCAACACATGGCGACCCTAAGGATACACTGACATGGGTTTTTCTTAGCATGTTTTGTTCAAGAGGTTTACCATTGCCTTCCTATGAGTCTGGAATACTGTGACTTGCCCAATAGGTTTTATGGTCAAGTAAGAATTAACCCCAGCTCTCCAGAGACATAGTGCAATAAGTGCTGGATTTACCATTGTGCTTAGATATAATTAAGCAAAGAGCGCCGTTGGCCAGCGGGGGCCATATTCCTGCCACCCCCTTTTTAAAAATAAATTTTGCTTCTGTGGTGCAATTTCAAATTTGAAGGCAAATTCTGTTTTGGAATGATTCCAGACATAAAGATAGAGTTGATAGTCTATGGGAGTGTGCCACAAAGCAGGCAGCGTAGACCTAATAGCCCTACCTCCTTTAGGGCCCAAGGAAGGAGCCTCATAACTTAAGAGCACAGTATCTCATTTGTCCTAAATCCGGTACTGAATTCAGTGATCAAACCACTACATCACGGATGTCAAACTTATTTTTTCCAGGGCCTACATCAGCCTTGTGGTTGCCTTCAAAATGCTGTTTGTAATTTAAGACTGCATAAATGTCTTAATATATTGCCTAATACATGGCGCTATATAAATAAATAAATAAATCATGAAATTATGTTGCTCTTGTACTGAAAGCCTGAAACACCTTCCACATGAAAGTCACCCACTGATTACCAAAACTATTTCAAATCTTATGTATCCCATTATCCCCAGACCCTCTGTGAGAAATAGCCAAGTAGGGGGAGTTGGCTTCCTTCAAAATCCCCTTCCTAAGCTGTGCAACACACTGATGGGCCACTGTGTTCTGGCAAAGCTACGAGAGGAATGAACCAGACATGTGCATGCATTTTAAAACCCCAGCCTCGGCTCCAGCACCTCAGAGGAAAGGTGACCTGGGGGCAAGAAGGAAGAGTCCATCACTTGCTATGCAAGCTTCACCCAGATATTTTAGTCCTGACTGCAAGAGACAACCCAAGTTTAGCATCCTCACAGCACAGCCAAAGCTGCAGCACTTCCTCCAGTTGTTGTTTTGCAGTCTCCAAGACACCAGACACTGCAAGGAGAGAAGTGGTCTCTCGTTGAGAACAGGCTCCCTCAAGACTGGGTTCTTCCTGTGTTTGAAACACATAGGGTGTAGCCATTGCCAATGCTTGGCAGAAGGGGTGAACAGGAAGGGCCCACACCTTCCATGCTACATAAAATGGGCCAGATTTAGCCTGTAGCCCTTGAGATTGACACATTTGTACTACACCATGCCGTCTCCTGTTTGTAAATATACACATAGGGTAGAGGCAAGAAAGCAACCATCACCTATCAAAGAGTGGATTTGCAACCTCATGTAACCTTTCCAATAAGTAATTCATGCAGACCTGTTACTCTCTAGATTGGATCACAACTCTCATCATTCCAGCCAAGAGGAAAAGGCACCAGTCTTGGAATTCTACTGAAGAAAAACACTTTTAAGAAAATGCTGAGCCATATCCACAAAATAGGTTCAGTGGTAGGTTCAGGACAAGACAATATTTTTAAATTCAAACTAATTCCCAGGATGGATTGTCCACAGCACTGACGTGGAAGCTGCTAGTCACAACTGTCTCTAGCCCCTCAGCTACCAACCGTTCACACTCTCTCAGTCTCATATTTTCTGTATCCTCTGATTTCTACCTGAGTCAGCACAGAAGGCATAGAGGTACTGAGGAATAATAGTGTGAACAAAGAGAGGCTTGATTCTGTCACAAACTGTGTGATTACAGCCACTTCCACATAGAATCATTGAATCACAGAGTTGGAAGAGACCTCGTGGGCCAGCCAGTCCAACCCCCCACCAAGAAGCAGGAAAATCGCATTCAAAGCATCCCCGACAAATCCCCAAAAATCACATTCAAAGCATCCCCAACAGAAATAATAGTTTCTACTTCTGTTTATTTCTTCCTGCAGTTTTCACTAATGTTACATACACGTGGTTGTGTACACTGCTCGTGAACTCAGGAGGAAAATGGCCAATGATCATAATGAATGTAATCTCAGTTTTTAAAATACTGCCTAAACTATCTGGCCAGCAGTTACTTGCCCTAAATGCCTGTATTCCCCAACCCCCCTTTACTAAATTTAAAGCTGTAGATGTAGGAAAATGTGGAATGTGTGCAGCCCTTCCTTTGAGAAGTAAGGGGATGAAACAGAGCATAGAGGGTAGAATTGGGGTCATATATGAGAAAATAAATAAGAATAAAATAATATAAGTCTTCTTCCCCCAGTAGAAATGCCCTCTATTTACATCTACATTTCCTTTGCCTACTAAAATTGACCAGCTCTAATTAGGCTGGCCCATGAGTAGTTTGGAAATATTTGCAATGTCTTTGTACTATTTTGCTCCCCCGTCCCCAATTATTGCTTAACAATGTATCTGTGGGTAAACAAAAATATTTGGTTTTAAAACAAGACTGTTTCTCTTTTGTCACCCATGACCAATCAGACTGCCACTGAGCCAAATGTTGGCATTAGAACAATTGCATCCACAGAAAGTAAAGAACAGAACAAGAAGGGTGGAAGAATGCCTGGCACATAGGCAAAGAGCTATATTTAGCTATCTAGATTTGCCAGATTGAGAGACAGAACCCAATTTCTATTCGTTCCCTTCAGAGCTAACAAATCGTGAGTGGTACAGACAGAGGATGTACCCAGATAGGACAAATGTGACAGAAGGTTGCTGAAGGTTAATGTGGGGTGATAGAGGTATTTCTTGCTGTAGTCCCCTCTCCCAATATATCCAAGTGGGTTTCTTTTTAATTCTGATACACTAAAACAAAACAAAACAAAAATCTCTTCCTTTTTTTAAAAAAAGGTAACCCAAATTCAAATATAAAATTCATGTATGTTTCATATATACTTTATACACATAACCTGAAAGTGATTTTATACACAATATTTTCAATAATTTTGTGCATTAAACAAGGTTGGTATACATTGAACCTTCAGAAAGCAAAGGTGTTTCTATCACCACATGGGCGATTTGGAATTTTGGAGCATTCTTGATTTAGGATTCAGGATAAGTTATGCTCAACCTGTACCAGCAAAATCCTATAACCCCATTATATCTCACTGTAGTACAAGAACTCACAATCTGGAGGAGCCCAGAATTAACTGACAGAAGAGTCCCCATGGGGAGAAATCAATAATAATAATAATAATAATAATAATAATAATAATAATAATAATAATAATAATATTGCATGGAAAGTTCCTTGACAAAATTGAAGGAAAAGCTGATAAGAAGACCTGGCTATGGCTCACGAATGGGACCCTGAAGAAGGAAACAGAAGGCCTGATCCTTGCAGCCCAGGAGCAAGCCATCAGGACAAATGCAATTAAGGCCAAGATCAAAAAATCAGCTGATGACCCAAAATGCAGACTGTGCAAGGAAACCGATGAAACCATTGATCATATCCTCAGTTGCTGTAAGAAAATCGCACAGACAGACTACAAACAGAGGCACAACTATGTGGTCCAAATGATTCATTGGAACTTATGCCTCAAGTACCACCTCCCAGCAGTAAAGAACTGGTGGGATCACAAACCTGCAAAAGTATTGGAAAAGAGCACGCAAAGATACTGTGGGACTTCCGAATCCAGACTGACAAAGTTCTGTAACACAACACACCAGACATCACAGTTGTGGAAAAGAAAAAAAGGTTTGGATCATTGATGTTGCCATCCCAGGTAACAGTCGCATTGATGAAAAACAACAGGAAAAACTCAGCCGCTATCAGTACCTCAAGATTAAACTTCAAAGACTCTGGCAGAAACCAGTGCAGGTGGTCCCGGTGGTGATTGGCACATTGTGTGTTGTGCCAAAAGATCACAGCCGGCATTTGCAAACAATAGACATTGACAAAATCACAATCTGCCAACTGCAAAAGGCCACCCTACTGGGATCTGCACACATCA
Organism: Anolis carolinensis; assembly: GCF_035594765.1. NCBI lineage: Eukaryota > Metazoa > Chordata > Lepidosauria > Squamata > Anolidae > Anolis > Anolis carolinensis. Next base: position 104,165,353 of record NC_085842.1, on the reverse strand, counting down.
TCCGAAAATACATCACACAGTCCTAAACACTTGGGAAGTGTTTGACTTGTGATTTTGTGATACAAAATCCAGCATATCTATCTTGTTTGCTGTGTCATACAATGTTGTTGTGTCAATAATAATAATAATGATAATGATAATGATAATGATAATAATAGATGCTACATCTGCCAACTGCAAAAGGCCACCCTGCTGGGATCTGCGCGCATTCTCTGAAAATACATCACACAGTCCTAGACACTTGGGAAGTGTTCGACTTGTGATTTTGTGATATGAAATCCAGCATATCTATCTTGTTTGCTGTGTCATAATAAAATAATAATAAAGATGATGATGAAGAAGAAGCACTAAGTTAATACCACCAGGATAGAGAATATTATTGGGCCATATACAGTCCTCAAATTGCACTTTTATATTTTCCAAAAGCCCATGATGAAATCCCATAGCAGCCCAACTTTTTTTTAAAAAAAACCAAAACCTGTAGACCAATTTTCAGTAAGTTTTCCAACTTTTTAAAAAACTATCAACAGATACAGTGGTTAAGTTTGTCTCCCACCAACTCTGAAATCCAGTCCAAGATGGTGCCTTGACATCACTGTAGCATCCCATTTAAGTGTGCCTGGATGCGCCAGTGAAGGCTGTGGTATTATTGTACGAGTGGCAATTTCTGACAACTGTGCTGTTGCCCAGGCCTGCTCCAGTGAATATCTTAAGCAACACTCTCACAGCTAGCCCCATATATAGTTTCCTAGCATGTAAGCAAAGCACTAGGTTTTGAACATTTCCATTCTGTATGTGCAAATAATGGTGAAACCACTCCACTGTACCATAATGCAGCTCTATACAGCCTGCATCCAATAACTAGGATTTTGCTCAATAAAATACACATGTTTATCTTCCTACACAGAATACTTGGTATTAGAGCAAAACGTAATGTCTTGGACATACAAGCTAAAAGACACATTTTGCAAATACTTTGGAAAGCAACCTTTCCTTTAATGTTGGGTAACATTACAGTATTATGTGCTAAAGTCTCAGAAATGAGAATGTGCTAATTCTGTATCTCTGTTTTTTATTTCTGTGTTTCTTATTAGAAAGAAAAATGCCTCAGAATTACACTTGGGACAAAAATGATGTACTATTTGTATGTGGAGTCTGTATATACAGGGAAGGAAGCTCTACCCAGATGTTACAGCATGAAAGATACCCGGCACTTTTTAATGGAAGAATGCTATGAAGCTAGTGAATATTTCTATGGGAGTCAAATGGTTTCGTTGCATTAAAGCAGGTGCACACATGAATTATTCAGGCATAAGTGGCCTGGAGGTCTTGATGGCATCCAGATGTCTTTCCTTTCCCTGTCCTCCATCTCCAGATTCTTCAGTATTCTCAATGGGTGACTAACTTGATTTTTTTTAGAACATCTGCTCCACTGAAGTGGAAGAATTAGCAATGAAAGTAAATGCCTTGTGTTCAAAGCAGAAGTAAAACTGTAGGACTGTAGCTTACACGGCTGCTAAAATTCCTGCACTAGTTTAGTCTCTCATAATCCGGACTGCTACAAGAAGTCACTTTTTTGAGAATACATCACTACTCAACCTAGCCAATTTTGAATTTGGCATTGTATTCCACTTTAATTGCCATGGGAACATCATATGGAATCCTGGAGTGTGTAGTCTGGTCTGAGGCAATAAAATAACTTTCCAGATGAGAATGCTGAACACCTCTCCCTAAACTATAGATCTCAGAATTCCATAGAGTGTTGTCATGACAGTTAATGGGCAATTATAGCACTATAATGGTGCAATATGATGGGGTCTTCAGAATGAGAAATTTGTAGTCATCAGTTGTTGCTGGATTGTAATTCCCAGCAACACTAACCAGTATAGGTAATGATGGGAGATTATGGATGCTACATCTGTAAGGCCAACAACATGGCATCTGAGGGAGCTGTTGCCCAGCAATTACCAACTGCCCAGTTCATAGCTCCCATGACACTTGGGTAGTTAATTTGCTCTATGTTTTAATCTGAGTTTTAAAGGTGTTATCCAGCAAGTTCCCACTGTGGTCAGAGTAAATTTCCATTGTCTTGCCTCAGAGACAAAACACCCCAAATAATTTGGCACCACCTGAATAATCTGTTCTTTTTGTTTCTTTATGTAAAAGCAATAATATTGTGCAAATTCTACCGTGTTTCCCCAAAAATAAGACAGTGTCTTATTTTATATTTTTACTCCCAAAGATGCTCTAGGTCTTATTTTCAGGGGGTGTCTTATTTTTCCATGAAGAAGAATTCACATTTATTGTTGAACAAAAAAATGAACATTTATTCTATACTGTACTGTAGTTGTCATCACAAACCAACATAACTAAACCAGACAAACTGTGACTCCTGTCAAGAATTTCTTGTTACTACCATTATTTCCATATACAAGTGGTATGTACATTTACCAATCCTGCATGCTATGGTGTTTTCTTTGGCGGGTGCCAGGCATGCTTCCAAACAAAAGCTTTGCTAGGTCTTACTTTCGGGGGAGGCCTTATATTTAGCAATTCAACAAAACCTCTACTAGGTCTTATTTTCAGGGAAACAGGGTATATAACCAATTTAGGATGTTCCTTGAGCTGTAAGTGTCAGAGATTGCATCCCTAACATCCTTTATCCCTGCCATTCTATATTATACATCAATGTGTCATTATAAATATGGAGTTGGAGGGGGTTACAGTCTTTATATTGTTGATGTGATACTTTGCCTCACCTCAAAACTTTTAACAAGTTAGTACTGGAGAAATAGCCAGATTCAAGCATGAATTGACATGATAGTGAAATTATCTTCTGTTGAATATTTCTGAGTGTCTTGCCTGTCATCTGCAGAAAAAAAATAGGAACAGACAGGGCATGGAACATTTCTGATCAGATAACCGATTCTTTGTTACAACTGTTTTGAAGGTTGCAGAAGCACTGAGGGAAAGTACATGCCCTATTTTTCTTCATATTTCCTTATTGAATTGTTCCTCTTCCCCAGTTCCTGTTATATCAAAATTAAGTGGGGAGGAGAAAACTTTGCCTCTGTTTTTCCTACCACAAAATGATAGCCGTAGGGTTAATGAAGGATCTGAGTCCCACATATCTATTTTGAATGTTATGATTTGTTATGATATGTTATGATAGTCCTGGACTTCTTATTCAGCAAACATCCCATTACAGCTGGAGTGGGGAGTATGCTGATGACCGCCCCTTGTTCTCAAACTTTTTCAGCTGCAGAGCCCTTTTTGAAGCAAAAGTTTCTTGTGGCACCCCAATAAATGCTATTATAATATATATATATATATATATATATATATATATATATATATATATATATATATATGTCAGGCATGGGCAAACTTTTTGACGCATTGTGTTTTAAAATTTGACAGATGGGCCAGGCCAGTGGCAGATGAATGGAGAGTGTCTGTGTGAACTAATTGAAAAAAATGAACAAATTCCTATGCCAACTGAACATATCTTGTTTGTAGTGCAAAAAATGGGAAAGAAAGAAAGAACAATACAATATTTAAATGAATAACAATTTTAACCAACATAAACTTAACAGTATTTCAGTGAAAGACCCCAGGGACCAGTCAGTCCAACCCCCTTCTACCATGTAGGAAAAGCATAACTAAAGCACGCCCACTGATGACCACCCAGCCTTTGTAATAGTAGTAGTAGTAGTAGTAGTAGTAATAGCATAAATCACAGGGGCCAACCAGTCCAACACCCTTCTGCCATGCAGGAAGAAACAACCAATGCACCCCTGAATGGTGTGAGTGAAATAGGGTTTTGGAAGCAAGAAAGGCAAGGGAAAAGGGCTTTTGGCAGCAAGTCAAGCAGGGGAGGGGGAGGAGTAGCAAAGGGAAGGGAAAGCTTGGATGGGAGGGGGAGGAGGGAGGGGGAACCACAGAGCCCCTCAGTATGCTTTGCGGAGCCCAAGGGCTCTGCAGAACACACTTTGGGAACCTCTGCTCTAAACTAAGATTTCAGTGCAGTTTTGGGATAAAATTTCTCCACATTGCTTTCAAGGTCCTACCAAATGTATGCACACACATACACATACACATAAACATAAACCTTTCCCCCAATATATTCTTTGCCTTCCACTTTTCCTTCAAAATGGCAACTACAATGGGCACTATCTCAGCTTTCAAAACACTGTTGGTGTTCATAAAAGGGGGGAGAAATCAAGATATATGTTGTTGAAGACTTACATGGCTGGGATCACAGGGTTGTTGTATGTCTTTCGGGCTGTGTGGCCATGTTCCAGAAGTATTCTCTCCTGACGTTTCGCCCACATCTATGGCAGGCATCCTCAGAGGTTGTGAGGTATGGATATCCATATCTCACAACCTCTGAGGATGCCTGCCATAGATGTGGGCGAAACGTCAAGAGAGAATACTTCTGGAACATGGCCAGACATACAACAAATCAAGATATAATTGCAGTCAGCAGGTGGCAGTGCACTAGCAGTTTTTCCATTCTTGTTATTTGATTTGAGTGGCTGATCAAGTCATCACACAGAACAGATAGGAAGTGTGTAGATTAATATTTTAAGAATGCTGGCAAATTCTTCAAAACCTATAATGATGGCATAATTTAGGAGGCTACTTTTAAGAATTAACACATGCAGAAACCCTTGGATCCCAGAAAAGTTCTTGGCCACTGCTCAATTACTGGTGGTTTCAGCATGTCATTGTATTAATCTTTTTTTAAAGTAAAACTTTAAAAAGTGCTAAACACAAGTCTGTCATGTTAAAGGTAAGGTTTATTTTCCCGGATATTATCTTTGAAGTGAAGTGGCAGACAGATACAAAGCATTGAAGATTTACACTTTCGCTCGGAGAAGCAGGTTTTGTATTTATTTTCTATTTTCTACAAAACAGAGATGTTTTCATGAAACTGAATGCCGTTGAAAGTAGAATAAAAATTTCAGTAATTATGAGATCGCTCTTCTTGCACCTATCCTTATTGTCCCTGTACTTCCCACGAACCCTGCTTAGAGTTCTGCACTAGTCACCCTCTGCATATGCTATATTTGCGGTCAGATTTTAAAGTAATTGCTGTGTTTTTATGTGTTCTATGCTGTTGTATATTTATTTGGTGTAGCATGTGTAGCATTTTTACACTGAAATCCTTGAGACTTGCAATTTTTCTGTTTAAACATAAAGAAAAAGAGGTCCAAAACATAAAAACTTATTTAGCTTGCTCCACCATCTATTTCTAGATGAAACAAGAAAAACTGTTACTCTGTTGATGTAATGAATTAATCTCATTGCTGAGTACTATCCCTTGGCACTTTTCCTCCTCTCAGATATTTCCTGCTTGTCATCTGTGTTGCCATTGGACAGCAAAGACCAAACCCCTGCATTTTAATTTTAGATACATACTGTACATCCAGTCAACTATTTTGCTCGGTGTATGTAATTCTACTCCAAGCGTGAATTACATACAAGAGTGAAGAGCCAGCAAATTTAAATTTGTGTTGCTAGGCATGTTAACTCAGTACATTTCTACTGGTTTGGGATCAGCAGCAAATCAGATTGTAACTTTTGGAGGTCTGGAACTCCATCTCAAAGTCAGAACGTACACATACATAGTCCAAGACTTTTCACACATGCAAGGTATTAATCCTATCAATGTAAACTTCTTGAAGAACTATTCAGATATAATTTAGGAATTTCAGCATTCAGCATTAATCATTTTAATGTCAATTTCTTGAAAGATTCTGAAATAAAATTTAGAAAAAAATTGAAGGAGCTTGGTATGGATGCCATGTGGCTTGGAACCAACATTTTTATGCCATTTTTATGCTAGGGGTTGTCAGTCTGCTTAGACTGCAAACAGTGAGTGGGTGAATAGGATGTTAAATTAATGTATTATTAGTTTCTTAGAGCATCAGTTGAGCTACATATGGCCATTTTCAGCCTAAAAATTACATGTAGAAAACAAAAATCAACTAATGTCTCAAACCATTATAAATCCATTGAGGAAAAATGATCATTTGGGCTCTTTCCCCTAACAAATCTGCAAGCCCCCAGCCCAAAGTCAAAAAATGTTTTGAGCTGAAAAATGAAAATAGAAGTCACATGATATCATTCAAGATGCACCGGTTCATTTAGCAGGGGTATCTTGGGGGCAAAGAATGACCCATATACTTCATGCAGTCGTCTGCCCTGATTTAAAACATGTATTTCTGGAAATACATGAATTAAGTTGTTGCAACAAAAAGAAAAAGATCTGTGTCAGGGTGAAGGGTAATTATGACACAACACCTCTACTTTTCTCCACTGTAGTAATAGAATAAGAAGACAATGTAAGTAGTTGTATACATAATTATACATTTTATAACTAAAATTTAATATTGTTTTGCATGATCATTTTTTATCTGTATAAACTGACTTTTATTTAATTGAGCATTAAGGAGGAAACACACATCTTAATGATGCAATGCATTAAATCCAGACTAAGGCAAATTGAACTTAAATTCTATTAAGATCTATGTGTGGAGAGCCAACATGGTGTGCTGATTTGAGTGCTGGACTTGGATTCTGGGAGACCAGGATTCAAATCCCTGCTCAGCAATGGAAATCTCCTGGTTGACCTTGGGCAAATGACATTCTCTCAGCCTCAGATGAAGGCAGCAATAAACCCGCTCTGAAGAAATCTTGCCAAGTGATAGCGCTGCCTTAGAGTCATCACAAGTCAAAAACAACCAGGAGACTCAACAAAAACAACAAAATAAATGTGAAAAGTTAGCTGTGACTATAACATTGATTTCATTGAGGGTGAAATCAATTGACTGCAATTTGGATCCACCTTGTTGCTATTTAACCCAAAATGTCTTCTTGTCAGCTCTATCCAGACAATCATTTTCAGAAAAGTGACAACCTGCCAAGCACTTTTAAGACTAAAGTCTCTCACATTTTCTCATAGTTTAATAATCTTCATCCCAAGAATAAACCTCCTGAAGAACGGAGACTATTGCTCTACAAATCTAGTTTTTCCCCCACCCCTAAGCACCCCCCCCCCCCCCCGCAAAATATGCATGACTGTACAGGGTGCTTGCACTCTTGTCTGGTCAAATCTATTTCCATATATACATTTTTACTTTTTAGTTGCCGACCAAACACACATAGACACTGCACTTTGATCACCTATCAACCTCCCTTTTTGCAGAGAGGGAGAGAGAGAGACAAAGAGAGAGCTATTTGTATTAATTTGTAACATACCAGGACTATGCCAGCACCCTTGGGTTCTCGTTGCACTGTTCCTTTAAGCTCTGTGAGCATGATGTCATTATGAGTTTTGAAGGCACTTTTGAAAGAGAGAGAGAGAGAGAGAGAAGATGCAAGAGCTGGCTCAGTTTTGAAACTCTTGAAAGTTTTGAAGTTTTTGATAGTTGTCAAAGAAGCAAACTACTACTCTGCAGTCACTCTGGGACACTGTGGGATGTGGAAAAAAACAGAGTGAAAGAGACATATTCAGATTCTCTTGTGTTGCTTTGCTTGGTGCTGAAGGAGCTGAATGTGATCTGCAAGCTGCCCAAGAATAAAGAACTGCTTGAAATAACAATCACAATCACAATAATATGGGCAGCCTTCAGTTGGATGATTTTGTAGCTGGATGGGTAGGAGGTAAGTAACCCTTGCTGGGTAGGTTGCAAGGAAAGCAGAGGAATACTTATAAAGTGGATACATGTAGAGTTGAATAAGCTTTATGATCTTATCTGACAGCACACAGGACGTCCTATGCATTTCTCCACCCTGTGTGTGTATCATGTGTGTAATGTGGAAACAGTTTCTTCAAAATTAAGCCGTAATTGCAACTGTATAACATTAGATCTCCTTGCTATGGGTATACAGCCCTGTGGATATCAAAAATACTATATCCCAGGGAACAATTGGTTCAAGGAGGGAAATGTATTAACTAAGATTGCTCATATTATTCTACAATATTTCCCATGTCTCCGTATTGTGATTTAGTTTTTTAAAAAAACTCCCCAGATACTTTGATTGTGGAGACAAACACAGATGTTTAAACAGCTGGAACATTACACTGGCCAGTCAAAATGCACGATCCAGCCACTCCCTTCATGAACGAGAGCCTGATAAGGAACTATGGGTCACTGCCAGCACTCTTGATTGATTTTATCATCTTGCATATTTTCAGACAGTTCATCCTGTCAGATTCAGTCACAGAGCAGGGTGCTCTCCCTTCTCACAAACAGAAAGAGGAATATTTGCCTCTTTTCTACCTGCTGCTCTATGTGTATGTCTTCAAATGGCCTTCTGACTTATGGTGGAATTATACAACATTATACAGTGATTGAGCTCAATTTTCACAAATCTTTTCAGCACATTTTCCAGAAATTCTCATGTGTTTTCTGAGAATTTCTAATGAAACACTCAGGGTGCATCTATATTATAGAATTGTTGCAGTTTGATACTTTAACTGTCATGGCTCACTGCTATAGAACCATGAGAGTTGTAGTTTTATGTCATCTTTAGCCTTTGCTGACAGAGTCCTGGTGCCTTACCAAACTGCAACTCTCATGATTCCATATGGCAGCTAATTCTACAGTGTAGACAAGCCTTTCAACTACACAGGAATCACATATTTCATACTTAATTTTTGTTTCTATATTTGGGGTGAAAAAATATTCTTGACCCAGATCTAATTCAGGTTTATTACAATAACTGTCCAAAGAATAGATAAAATTATGAATATTATAATAAATATAATACTTATTTTGGTTTAAAACTGTAAATCACATAAAAAGTTTTGGAGCCCTCAGTGGGCAGTGGGTTAAACCCTTGTGCTGGCAGGACTGCTGACTTAAAGGCTGGATTGCTGACCTGAAGGTTGCTGGTTCGAATCCAACCTGAGGAGAGTGCAGATGACCTCCCGTCTGTCAGCTCCAGTTCCATGCGGGGACATGAGAGAAGCCTCCCACAAGGATGGTAAAAACATCAAAACATCCGGGCATCCCTTGGGCAACGTCCTTGCAGACGGCCAATTCTCTCACACCAGAATCAACTTGTAGATTCTGAAGTCACTCCTGACATGAGAAAAACAAAACTTTATAAGATATTTAGGCCAAATCATTTGTAGGCATCCAATAGTTCAAGGGAATAATTAAACATAAATTAAAATGAGCCATGAGATTTCATTATGAATTCTAATGGAATATTTCCATTAAGAGTGATGTCTACTCTTTCCTTGTGTTTCTATATTTTTTATCTGAGATTTATCAAGTCCCCTCCCTGTCCATCAGTAGAGCTTAGAGTGGACCAAATGTTCTGCTTTTCCCAAGATGAGCAAACCTTGAATCATGGTTTAATTTGAATGCCAGTTCACTCTTGTAAACAAGTCAGTTTAAGGATTTAATTTTAAGAACACAGGGCAGGACCTTGATGCAAGATTTGTCTGAAGAATATGCAGTTGTCAGCTAACTGGTTCATCTTTACCCATTTAATCCATCTATACCCCCAATGGGTTGTCCTCAGTGTTGCTAACTGAATCAGTTTACTTCTCTGCCAACATATACAGAAAAGAGAGAAATATGAAAAGTAAGCCATTTTTAATTTAAAAATAATCATTGAGAAATTTCAGATTAGAAAAAATGAGGTATGGGGGGGGGGATATCAAAAATCAAATGCTTCCTTCACTTTAACTCAGAGGTTCTCACATGTTTTCAGCTCCAGAGTCTTTTTTGAAGCAAGTTGCTCATGGAGCCTCAAGAAATGTTTATATATTATAATATATTATATATAATGTATATATATCAGGCATGGGCAAACATTTTGATGCGGGCCAATGGCAGATGAATGAAGAATGTTCCTTGGCTGACTGCATTTGCTTGTATGAACCTTCCCAGGCCATGAGACCTTCGGGAGAGGCCCTTCTCTTGATCTCAAGGGGTAATTCAGGGGGTGCTGTGAGTTTTAAAAGCCATTTTAGTGTATTTACTGTATTTTAATTTTGTTTTACCGCACTTTTACTATTTAATTGCTTTTAAACTTTTGTACTGCATCTTTCAAACTTGTCTAATGTGGAGCGTTAGCCGCTTTGAGTTCCCATGGGGAGAAAGGCGGGGTATAAATAAAGAAAATAACAACAACAACAACAACAACAACAACAACAACAACAACAACAACAAAATGTGTGTGAACTAACTGAAAAAAACCCTTCCTGCCATGCAGGAAAGGCACAATCAAAGCACCACAACAGATGGCCATCCAGCTTTTGTATTATTATTATTATTATTATTAACAACAACAACAACAACAGGAATAAGAGCAACCCCAGGGGTAATCCAGTCCAACCCCCATCTGTCATTCAGTAAAAGCACAATCAAAGCAAACAGGTGGCCACCCAAGCCTTTGCAATACTAATACTACTACTACTACTACTACTAATAATAATAATAGAAACCCCAGGGGCCATTCAGTTCTATCATGCAGGACAAGCACAATTAAAGCACTTCATGAGCAGTTGGAGGGAAACAGGGTTTTGGAAGCAAGCAAGGCGAGGAGGAAAGGATTTGGGCAGTTAAGAGCAGCAAAAAAAAGGGCTTTTAGCAGTGAGGGAGACGAGGGAAAGGCTTTTGACCACAGGGGAGGCAGGGGAAAGGCTTTTGGCAGTGAGGGAGATGAGGAAAAAAGGCTTTTGGTGGCAGGAGAGACTGGGAGAGGAGCAGGAAAGAGGAGGGAAACCTTGGAGGGGAGGAGGAGGAGGAAAGCGGAGTGCTCCAAGGGTTCCGTGGAGCACACTTTGAGAATGGCTGCTTTAACTTATTGCTAGTAAGGACTGACTACAAAGAACCAACTGACTTCACCTTCTAATTATCTCTACGCCAAATCTCCTATGATTTTTGCAGTAATTGCAAAAGTGACATTAAGTGGACATCAGTGTGTATGAGTGGACTTTACTTGTCACTACCTGTGAGCTGCTTTTCTCCATCTTAGAGGTTATAGTTATTTTAACACTACGATATAGTATTTGGCAGGAAACCAGAGATAAAGCTCATGCAGGATCTAAGTTTTTATTTATTCTTCTGGAAGAAAGAAAAGCTAAGACAATGTATTTCTACAACACAGAGGCTTTTTGTGGGAGGCTTTTCTCATGTCCCCGCATGGAGCTGGAGCTGATAGAGGGAGCTCATCCATGCTCTCCCTGGGTGGGATTCGAACCTGGCAGCCTTCAGGTCAGCAACCCAACCTTCAAGTCACAAGGCTTTAACCCACTACTCCACCGGGGGCTCCTACTCCTAACTACTCCTGGTAGAAGCATACCATAGAATTGCACTGGAGGACCACAAAAATGCCTAGAGAGAATACCTCTCTAGTGTTTCTAGTTTCTCCAGCACAACTGTATGGTCAGCTTCAGGTAGAATTGTGCTGGAGGACCCAGCAAATGCCTAGAGATTACATTTTTTTTCAGACTTGCATAACTTAAACTATGGGTTCTGTTCCATGAATATGGGGAACCTACTGTATGTGTACATATTTCTAAACAGCATAGATGTCAGATACATAGGCTTCTGTAACCACTTAGCTAACATTATATGTTATTTTAATAAAATCAATCTAGGAATGTTCTTAAGAGCTCAGTACAGGTTGATTGAAAATTCTTTCTTAAATCCCTGGACGCCAGAGTGGCTCGATTCTGCATCCCATCCTGAGACTGGCCTGGGGCTGATCTGGCAAAATTGGACCACTGAGACCCTTGCTTTCCTCAGGAATGATCAATCAGAAACATGAATAAATATTAAGATAACTATGGTTGTTCAGCCCTCCAAGGAATAATAAAGACAGACTTTAATCTATTAAGTCCACATTTACTTGGGAGTAAGCTATACTGAACACATACATATTGTCCTTCCAAAAGACTTTGGATTCTTCAATGATGATGCCTCCTGCTGCAAGGACTTAAATGTAGGCAAAATTACCAATGTGAGGTCCCATATTGAAAAACAGTTCCAAGCTTCATTCTGAATCCTTTGTCTGTATCAGTGTGTGGAACCTACTGCTGAAATGAAGCTCTACGTTGCTCCTAATGCCAGATGGGCCGATGTAATTGGGGTCCAACAATATCTGAAGCTTCCTAGGGAATACCATCTTCTCCATCCTTCATCTTCATGAGACAGTCTACAGAAACAATTGTTTTGTGTTGACATGCAATTCCCACTGTGTGCTCTAGCAGTGAACTTTTGAGTCACACTATTTCCTCCTTTTTGCCAAAGATGTAGTTAGCTGAGATGGCAGATTTTCCATGAAGTTAGGAGCAAAATATTTTATTTTGGAATTGTTTGCTTTTATGCAGTGAATTTATTTTAATCTTCAGGAGCTGCAGCTGTAATTGTGGGACATCCTCTGGATACAGTAAAGGTAAATAACATTGTATATAAGAAATTTGGTTTAATATATACACATATTAATAACAGTTTGTTTTTATAGCACTCCATTGGACTAGTTGTAGTGAAATATATTTAATAAATGATGGAGCCCAGAAAAAAAATCAGTTTTATTCTAGTGACATTTAAATGGACCTTTAAATATTCATGAGATTAATCTTTGGTGTATCATAGGATTTTGCAAAAGTGGCCCTTGAGATATTGCTGCAAGCCCTAGCTAACATAGCCCATAATGAGAAGTACTTGGGAGTTATAGTCTGAAGACATCTGGGGGACCATACTTTGCTCACATCTGGTCTAACAGGAGAGTTCTCACAACTTTAAACTTAAAGGGACAGGAAAGTTACTCTTTTTCTGTAGATCAGTTTTACACTATCAGTAATTTAGAGTTACTTGGAAGGAATTTTGAGACTACTTAATAATACATTGTATGGAAGGTTTTTTTAGCTTTTGTCACCCATCTCCCAATAAGGGTTATAAAAACAGCAGATGAATGTCATCAATGGACTTTACACAGTCCACTCCATTTTGCTATTGTGGGTACCAATTTTGCCCATTACCATTTTTAAACACCTGCAGGAGAGACATTGAAGAAATAATAAATGATAAAAAGACCTGCCATAAGGAGAAGTGAGTATTAGTGCCTGATGTAAAGAGCAATTGTAATGATTGTGTGACTTCATATCAAAGGGTTTTCTTGGCAAAATTGGTCCAGATGGTGTTTGCATTTCCCTTCAAGGAGGAGAGCGGAGCACCGGCATTGGCCCGCTGCCCCCCCCCCCCCCGCATTTACCATGGAGGCTGGAAAATCCAAATGCTGGACCTCATCAATGTGATGAGGTCCATATTCCAACAATCAGATCACCACACTGGCTCTGCAGAACAATTAGTGTATTAATAGTGTAGTATATTCTCAATATATTATGGAATGCTAATATAGTACACTGATGATGTAAAGCGTAACTAATATATAACTTCTTGTTTATTATAACTTAATATATAATTCACTAAAATTTATTACAACTTTGTATTATTAACATTCTCAGGTGTTATGCTGTCACTGATCAGATCCATATCTCTTTAAGTATCTTCAAAAATACATGTAAGATAACAACCTTGATGAAATGATGTAGATTTAGATGGAGATGACTTGAAAAATGCCTGTATGTTGCTTGAGTCATTTAAAAATGTACTTAGGTCAGGTTAGCCATGCTGAAGTCCCACTAAAATGAGGAGTACTCATTTTGAGGAGTTTCAGGGCACAATGAAGAAAAGAACAAAAATGTACCTGAACCTAGCTCCAGATTTAGAAAAAGTTTCCAAAAGTAAATTTGGAGTCATTTCTTTTCTCTCTACACAATTACAACACTTTGATGCCATTAGACTATCTATTCTATTTTAAGGAATCCTTGCATTTTATGGTTTTGTGAGGTATTCTGAATTTTCTGCCTGAGAGCTCTAGTGCCTCACTAAACTACACATCTCAGGATTCATTGAATACAGCCACTGCAGTCAAAGGGATATCAAACTAATACATTTGTGCTCCATGAAAGAAGCCCTTAGTTTTGGCATTGTGACTTTTGCAGTGCATAAGCTGTTGCCTATTGTCAGAGGCAGGATATGGCAGAAGACTGATCCAGTATAACACTTGCTGGGTTCCCATGAACGGGGATGTGGCCGTGGGTACCTAGTGATCTTAAAGTTAAAAGAAACACCCAAGTACAGTGTTTGGTTGAATGCATCTTCTTCCTGTACTAACTGTGCCAAAGTACTAATCGCATTTGTGTATTTAGAATTTTCTGTGCTATCCGTGAATTTCTCTGGAAGCTCCAAAGGAATATGTGCCTCCCAGTTCTGGCAAATGGATAGTTTTACTGTCATTGCTGGTGGTGCGTGCTATGAGGCAACAATGGATCTTCTGGGAACATTTTTGCTACGTTTTCTACATTTGCCTGAGCACTGCCAAGAAACGGGCGACACATCTTTCAGTACTTAAAAGACAACTGTCAAGCTGGCACTTTCTTTGCCCTTGGACCTGGAGGCAGCGGGGGAATAGCAACCAGGCAGCTTTGTTACATGTCCAAATCAGTAGGGGGAAGGGGGAAAGGTCTCAAGCAGTGCATTAAGAAGTGGAGTCATACAGTTATTCAGTACTTACTGATGAACATAGTAAAAGCGCATCCTGAGGAATAAGGGAGTAAGAATGGAGAACAGTGCTGAATAGCTGATCGCATTGTTGGTGAATTCTGTTCCAGTACAGCAGGTTTCTTCAAACCAACAAGTAAACCATGTAAGCCATGCTTAAATTGTGTACTTCAGTCACTTTGCAAACTTTGAGCCCAGCAAGAGTTCGGCCAGTGCCGATTTCAGTGAATGAAACAGGAATATGATGGTCAGTGAGCAAGAGGAATTTGAAAGGTGACGTAAACATGTCCTGGATTTTAATGTAGCTGAACTAGATTACTCTTATGGTTTACATCTGTGGATGTTTAACCATAGGTTTTCACATAACACTTAGCATAGATATACATTATTCATCTTGAAAAACAATGTGATACTTTATCCTGACATTCAACAGCTCATAAAGTAATTTGCTAAATGACTGGTTACATTACGGCTGGAGGCAAAGGTTGACACAGAGGTAAAATGGTATTTTCTAACAATACTGGTGGGTTGAATACATTGAAGTTATGTTAATATAATGTGAAGGATAATAATTATTTGTTTGAGGTAAACATGAGGGAATGCAGACTAGAGTGGAGGTGACATTTATGAAGATGTCACATGATATATGGAATCCGTATACAGTAATTGCATATCTTTCAACTCAGGCTGTCATTTGTTTACATTACAACAGAAGTAAATGCATTTCTGAAGTAAATATCTAATACAATTAGCTACTAGTGTAAAAAGGTATACAGGAATGTTTTGATTCCTCAAATTCTGTAAAACTGACTGGCTTCTACAGTAACAGAAATAGTACAACTGTAATTCAGGAATTACCTAAACAGATATTTGGTAGCAAGTATAATAATAATAATAATAATAATAATAATAATAATAATAATAATAATAATAATAATAATAATAATGCGGTTTTCTGGCATTGTATATTTCTGCCACTTCTGTGGCTGTTCATTTGTATATTGATTCTGTAGCCCACTTGTCGATGGATGTCCAGAATCAGCAGCATCCACCTTTTTATCCTGGGCGACGACCGAGCCAGTATAGACTTCGTTTTGGTTTGTTTCTCCATAATTCTAATGGGTTAGGTGCTCTTAGTTCCACTCTTCAGCTGAGACCTCTCTGGCTTGGTTGGACCTACCGGTAGTTACATTACCACCAGCACAACAAGGTGGCACCTATGGGAGGTGGTGATCCCGACAAACCTGCAAAGGTAATGGAAAATGAACACACAAAGATACTGTGGGACTTTCGAATCCAGACTGACTAAGTTCTGGAACACAACACACTAGACATCACAGTCGTGGAAAATAAAAAGCTGTCGCCATACCAGGGGACAGTCAGATTGATGAAAAACAACAGGAAAAACTCAGCCGTTATCAGGACCTCAAGATCGAACTTCAAAGACTCTGGCAGAAACCAGTACAGGTGGTCCCCGTGGTAATTGGCACACTGGGTGCTGTGCCAAAAGATCTCAGCCGGCATTTGGAAACAATAAACATTGACAAAATTACAATCTGTCAACTGCAAAAGGCCACCTTACTGGGATCTGAACACATCATCCAAAAATACATCACACAGTCCTAAACACTTGGGAAGTGTTTGACTTGTGATTTTGTGATACAAAATCCAGCATATCTATCTTGTTTGCTATGTCATACAATATAATAATAATAATAATAATAATAATAATAATAATAATAATAATAATACTTTTATCCTGCTTTTCTCCCACAAATGGGACTCAAAGCGGCGTACATAAGACCGCAACCAGTACATAATACAGAACCACTTATCCCACAACCCAACATATGAACAATAAAACACACATTGTATAAACCCAAATTCCAAAAATATAAATAAGCATAAAACACATATATCACTGTTAGTTTACAAAACTCTACACCTCCAGCCACTGAGGTAATCCTAACATTAAAACATAAGCTGAACAATTCAGAACACCATAATTCTGGCCCTGCTTAGGTCTTGTAGACTCAGGGCTGTGGCTTCCTTGAGTGACTCTATCCATTTGTAATGTGGTCCTCCTCCTTTCCTATTGCTTTCCACCTCACCATGTATTATTGTCTTTTCTAGTGAGTCATGTCTTCTCATTATATGTCCAAACTATGACAATCTCAGTTTAGTCATCTTGGCTTCTACAGACAGTTCAGGCTTTATTTGCTCAAGGAGTCATGTATTTGTCCTTTCAGTACTCCACAATATCCATAGAACTCTTCTCTTTCAAAGGAGTTTATTTTCTTCCCATCAGCCTTTTTCACTGTCCAGCTTCCACTGTTCTAAATCACAGAATTCAGAAATTATATGGTGTGGACAATCCTAAATTTAAAGACATTGCTAAGTTCTTTCATAATTACCATTCTAGCCTTACTCTAGTCTGAGTCTTCTGATTTCTTGATTCCATTTTAATGAATGACTGAACCAAGGCATGGAAAATCTTGAAGAATTTAATGTTTTCATTGTCTGTTTTAAAGTTATGTAAATTGGCTGAAGTCATTAATGTTTAACGGTCAACTTGCCTTTATCCCTTCTTCCTTGACTTTCTTCAATAATTACTCCAAGCTTTTGTTATTTTCTGTTCCTCATCTTTCCTCATGTAGGGGGTGCAGTGGCATAACAGGTTAAACCACTAAGCTGCAGAACTTACTGACCAGAAGGTCAGTGGTTTGAATCCGCGGGACAGGGTGAGCTCCCATTGCTAGCCCCAGCTTCTGCCAATCTAGCAGTTCAAAAACATGCAAATGTGAGAAGTTCAATAGGTGCCACTTCGGCAGGAAGGTAACGGCACTCCATGCAGTCATGCTGGCCACATGACCTAGGAGGTGTCTATGGACAACATCGGCTCTGCCGTTTAGAAATGAAGATGAGCACCACCCCCCAGAGCTGGACCTGACTAGACTTAATGTCTAGGGGAAACCTTTACCTATTCACATGATAGACTGTCACTCATGGCTGAGTATGATTGTCTTCTAAGGGTAGAATCTTGGCAATGGGACTGTAAGTGACTGCAGAGACCTATTCTGAATTGGCATGAACTATCAAAATTTCTCCCTTTCTCCCTCTATTCATGCCTTTTCAAAATCCATAGTACTGTTGGCAACAGCTGACCTGTAGTGTTCTGTTTGTCATTTGCATATTTTAAATTGTTGATATCTTATTTCAATGTTCATAGCTCCTTCCTTCAAGTCTAATCCTGCTTTACATATATGTTCTGCATACAAGTTAAACAAATAGGATAACGTGCAGCCTTGCCTGATCATCTTGCCAATTGGAAACTATTCTGTTTCTTTGTATTTTGTTCTAACAATAATCTCTTGTCCTATAGGTTATTCATCAGGACAATCAAATACTGTGGCACAGACATTTCTTTAAGAGTAGTCTATATACATTATTTATACAGTCAAAGACATTGCTGTAATGTATAAAGAACAAGCTGCTTTTATTACAGCATTGAATCCTGGTGTTTTATTTTCTCAAGTACTCTGAGTGCAGCTTCTCCCTCATTTTCTAAAATTGTCATCCTTTCATCTCCTTTGTTTAGTTCCACTAGTGTATCGTTCCCATTATTTCTTTTTTGCACTTTGACATGTGAAGTACTCTGCAAATTTTTGTGTAGCAACTCACTCTCGGTTCTCTTTCATTGTTGTATTCTTTAATTTCTCTGCATTGATTATTATTGTAGTTCACGTTGTTTCTGTGCACAAGTCATTGAACAGTTGCATTCTAGTTTCTGAATATATTTTTATAATCTTTTACTTTTGTTTTTCATTTGTCATCAAATAATGACATCAAATAATGGCTACAGATAATGCCTTTTCACATTCCTCTTTGTCAGTTTGGCTTATTACTAGAAACCTAGATTACATCAAGAAGATATCTGATTGGCTTATATCTATCTCATCTTTCTCCTAACAATGGGAGCCCAATTTTATGGAAAACAATTCAAATTCAAAGCTCTACAAAATCATTAATAAAAGTATAAAAGTATATAAAAAGCAACTAAATAATTTATAATGTTGAAACTTTAAATATTAAAACATTAAAATTGATTATGAGCAAATCCTAAAAATAGCACCACTGGACTCAGTGAGATTAATTTAGAAGAAAGTAAAAAATTCTGCTCATTTCATAAATCTTGACAGAATTACTTTAGATTTAGTTCATAGGATTGCAAAAGAAGATTTGGGAACTATCAATAACAAATCAGGAGCTACTGGTCTAAACCGGCATCCTGCAGAAGTATCTTATTTTCTATATGTAAAACATGTTGATGATAATGAAACCATAGTGTGGTTCAGATCTGTCTCTGGCAATGCAAACACAGAAAAGAATGTACAATATGTCTTTTGTCCTCTTGCCTTGAACATTTTTAAAGAACAAAGCAAAAATTATAGTAAAATAAAAGTATGCATTGTTTGTAAAGCATGGGCTCTTATTCAATTTGAAACATACAGTTTTAATTATATTTCATAATGGTGTTTTTCTGCAGACCCGTTTACAAGCTGGACAAGGCTATGGCACCACTTTTAACTGCGTCCTCACTGTATACAAAAATGAATCTGTAAGTACATTATTTTGTCTGACAGAATACCAAGACAGAAAAAGAAGAAAGATTTAAATATGAGCATTGATTAGTTAACTTTTGTGGTTTTGTCTTTAACCATCAAGTAGTTTTGATTTGGATGTGGGATTTCTTTAAACTAGTAAAGTTTCTGTAAGAACACTTCTAGGGCCTTTCTACACAGCCATATGACCCAGAATATCAAGACAGATAATCCACAATATCTGCTTTGAACTGTATTATCTGAGTCCATACTGCCATATAATCCAGTTCAATGTGTATTTGATACAGCTGTGTGGAAGGGGACCTATTTCATCATCATCTTTTTTATAAAAGATATTTCAGTTATATATGCCAACAAACAGTATCAGGTATGTGCTGGATTTGGGAAAGTTTGCAATTGCAAGTTGGTTTGTGCCTTGGCACCAGATGTTTATTGAATTCAATAAAATACACCTCTAATTGAAAGAACATTCTTATGGCCCTTCCACACAGTCATATAACCCAAAATATCAATCGTCCACAAAAACATAAATCATCAGCTTTTTTACTGAGTGAATATTTAGACCTGGTTTTCCCCAGTTCCAGTTTTATACTTAATCAATTACATCCTACCACCTTAGACACAGCAGTTACAAACTGAATTTCTCTCATCATACGGTAACTACAGGCATCTTCATATCTGGGATTTTGAAACAAGGTTTTTCAAAACATAGAATCAAGCATTAGAATGCTGAAATGTATGGATTTCCTTGCAGTAAAATGCTACCAGTGTAATATTCTGGTTTTAGGCAGGCTTGAACTTCTATTAGAATAAGAATTGGCCTGTATATTTAGGCCCCTTCTACACTGCCATATGATCCAGATTATCAAAGCAGATAATCCACATTATTTGCTTTGAACTGGATTATGAGTCCACACTGACATATAATCCAGTTCAAATCAAATAACCTAGATTTTATATGGCAGTGTAGAAGGGGCCCCAGAGGCATTACTGTGTGTATGCATGTAATGGAATGGGTAGTAAAAGATATTTGATACATTTTGTGGTAGGAACATCAGGTACTTCTCAGAATCAGCAAGCTTTCCATGTATGATACCTGTACAGCTATCAAAGGCCATTCTGGCAGTACCAAATTATTAGAGGTCAGATATCTCATTTTCTGAAGTACATCCTTTCCTCAATGAGATGCACCTGCAAGAACCATTTAACTTTCACCATTAGCAATTGTTTTAGTAGTAATTATTACCTGGTGAATGAATTACCTGGTCTTAAACAAAGTATGTGTCCCAACCAATCACTGCCTTCCTTCTATTTTGGTAATTTTAAAATGACTACAACCTTATAGAGACAAACTTTTTTCCATTCAAGGACTGAGAGAAAATGTGTTCTAATAAATACGTGAGAGAAATGTAGTGTACTGAACATAAATGTACCTGGAAATGTAAGATTAAAGTATGAAAAGAAAAGAAAATGCCTTCTTAAAGGAATAATCCAACCCATTTTTATTAATAGTTTATTCTATTTCATCTGTAGATTGCTGGTTTCTTCAAAGGAATGTCTTTCCCACTAGTTAGCATTGCTGTCTACAATTCAGTGGTATTTGGTATCTTCAGCAATGCCCAAAGGCTCATTAGCCAATATCGCTATGCAAATCCTAATCATCCACCAGCACTTGCAGACCTGGCTTTAGCAAGCATGGCAACAGGAGCAGTTTCAGTAGGAATTGGTGGACCAGTTGACCTGGTAAAGATAAGACTACAGATGCAGACTCAAACATTTCTTGCAGGTAAGATTCTACCATTTTTGTTAAAGGTAACTGTTTTAATTTGTTTATTTATGTATTTTGTATCAAAAAGCACTGCATAAATTAATATAAAAC
Source organism: Anolis carolinensis (assembly GCF_035594765.1). Taxonomy (NCBI): domain Eukaryota; kingdom Metazoa; phylum Chordata; class Lepidosauria; order Squamata; family Anolidae; genus Anolis; species Anolis carolinensis. The sequence continues at coordinate 104,144,255 of NC_085842.1, read as the reverse complement.
TGATAAAAATAGGAGCACAAGCAGCTAAATATCTTTTGACCAAAAACGGGCAACAGTGACCGCCTTGTCTGTAGCCTCAAACAATTCTTCATCTGTACATGAGGCAGGGCATTGCAGACAAGCATACAGATACGGAGTTGTCTGTTCTGTTCCACAGTCACACAAGATAGAGGATTATTTAAGGTAGTGCCATTTTCCCAGGTTGTCTTTTGATCTGCCCACTCCACTTCTGAATCTGTTCAGGGACTTCCAAGTTGCCTGTTCTTGGTATGCTCCTGGAAGTAGACCCTTGTGGGGGGCCATCCAATCAGGATTTCCTGGTTTAGTTGCCCAGAGGGAGACTCTTGGTGTTGCTGGGGGAACTTTAAGAAAAGTGGTGGTTCTCATCCAGCTTTTCCTTGATTTGTGTCTACTGGGAGAAGGCTGATAGCCATGCAGTGGATGGCTTTCACAGTGTTCAGCCTTATTTCTCCCACAGTTAGCAGCAACTTCCACTTGCACATCGGGGGAGGGGGGGGGATGGCAGCTAGCTTGTAGATTTTATCAACAGGTGTAGATTTGAGACATCCTGTGACTATTCTGCATGTTTCATTCAATGTTATGCTCACCTGCTTTGCATGGGCAGACTTGTCCCAAACAAGGTAGGCACATTCAGCAGTTAATCTGTTTTAGTATAAAAAGAGAAAGGAAAAAATCAGCACAAGTCACAATCCACTTCTAAACTTTTGATTCTTATTTTGATCTTCTGTTTCATAATGCCATCATGGCAATGCTGAGGTAAGTGATCAACCAACACATAGCTCTGTACATAATTGTTGGTATATTGCCACAAAAAATACCGGCCCTATATCCTCCAACAAGTACAATGATGTTTCCATTAACAATGTTATTACTAAAGTGTCTTGTTTTGCGGGAGCTTTGTTTGTTTTGTGTGTGCGCTAGTTTGTTTTGCTGAAAATAGCTTGTGTGTCAATCACAGTGCCTGTCTGTATCCTTGAAGGCCTCTTCTTTCTTTTAACAATGAACATCTAGATATAGCTAACCTCTAAGCAATGTAGCCAATCTTGCCTCAAGCCAATTATTGAAGGGGAAAAAAAATTTCATCTTGGTAGAACGATGATACTGTTTTGAACTTTTTGGAATGATCTAATCTTGACAGAGCATTGACTTATTAATTTTAGCAGAAGACACATTGCTATCCTGCTTTGATGTTCCATAGATTTAAGACTTTCTGGAGAGAGGGACAAAAAAGGCTTTCAAAGTGAATGTAACATTTATATTTAAATAAATAAATACATAACATTTATATTTAAACAGCTTCACAATGTTCTCACATATAATAATGACATAGATCATGGTTAATTCTCATTTTATGGATAGGAATACGGCTTCTTAGAGAAAAAAATTGCAGAAACGCGCAATCTGGTAGCTGCCTATATATAGCCTGGGACTTGTGTCCTTTGTGCTTGATTCAATATATGATTTTTCAATGGAAGAAATCAAGGTAAGAGCTCTAACCTTTGTAGCTTCCCACTCGCTTTTGTATTCCTCTTTTAGGAGTGCCCATTGAACATCTATCTGAAAACTCATTTTCTATCTTCAGTGGTCTGAGCCATCTTCACTGGATTCCATAGGGTTATTCAAACCCATGCCTGCGAGTATTAAATTTTGGTGATTACACCAAAAATAACAGCTATTATGTAAAAGCAGACTAACACAGTTACAATTATCCATCAGGGAAATCATTTATTTGGTTCAGCTACCCCATTATTTAAAAGCAGCACGCACGCACACAGACACACACACACACACACACACACACACACTTTTTAACACAGTTATCACAATCTGTTTGAGAGTTCCCATATTTGATTTAGATTGCACGTCATTTTGAAACAGGGTTTTATATACCATTCAACCTTTTAATCAAAACAATATTTAAGTTGACAAATTTTGAGCCCCCAGTGATGCCACATAAGAACATAAATAGAACTGTGCTTGTCTATACCAATAATTCACCTAATTCTGCCACTATTTCTTCATAGTGACCAACTAGTATGCTACTGCATAAACAAAAATAAATGTTTTAGTTGGGTAATATAGAACCTCATAGCCAGAATGTTAATTCAACATACAATACAATTCAAGCAGTTCTTTGTATTCCCCCTTCCTCCCTGCAATTATTGTTCACGGGTGAATCTCTTCCACTTACGACCTCATCAGATTGGCAAATTTCCCCATCATATAACACTTTGCTGATGCAGTCAGCACAGAACCTGCCGGATCTCATCACATGACGCACAGCTACTTCCAGTGTGGACCCATAATGGCTGCATAAGCAAAGTGTTCTGTGACAGGGAACTCTGAATATGGGAGATTGCCCGTGTTCAGACAGAAAATGCTGGGAATGGAATGGGAGCAAGCCAGAAAGGTATGCTTTCCAGGGTGTGATGGGCAAGTAGGTGATGCAGGCAATGCAGGACATTGAGTGACGGATTTGCCCCACTGCCCTACGGATTCCTCCGCTGTCCTTTGCATCAAAGGCCTCCATGTGATGTGGTCCATAATGAACCAATATTCTGGCCCACAGGTGGAAACCCTTGAGATGACAGGAGATAAATCATGTGGCCAGATGCCCCTGCATAGTCATCCACTGTCCACAGGGAGAACCAAATGGTGTGCCAAGCCTTCTTTGGCAAACACCCAAGTGGTTTAAGGTAATCCCCATACTTGCCAATACTTAGATGGAGCACTGGCATTTAATATTCCAGATCCAGAACCCATGTCAACCACTTTCCAAAAGTTGTGACAAAACAGAGATGATTCCTAGATAACACCACCAACACCAGCCCGGACAGCAGTCTCCCCTCTGGACCACTTTGGTCGTGCTTCCCAGCCAATGAGGTCAAACAGAGTTTGAACATTTTGATACTGGAAGAGAAGGGGGGGGGAGAGAATTTCAGTGAACATGACTAGACTTGTTTTCTGTTTCATATTATGCAGCACACAAAAATGAAACACACAGAGACAGTAACATTTTAAAGGATTTTAAATTATTCTTGGACTCTTTAACTTCTTTGGAGGCTTTTAAACAGAGGCTGGATGGCCATCTGTCGGGGGTGCTTTAAATGCGATTTCCTGCTTCTTGGCAGGGGGTTGGACTGGATGGCCCATGAGGTCTCTTCCAACTCTACTATTCTATGATTCTATGATTCTATGAATCTGAATTTTGAGCTTGTTTTTATTTGATTCTACAGCCAACCTAGGGTTAAAGCAAAGGACAACGGGATTCTCACTACAGACTGCCTACAGAGGTCCAGTTCACTGTGTTGGCTCTATCCTCCAACAGGAGGGTTTAGCGGGATTATACCGAGGTTCTTCTGCAATGATTCTGCGTGACATTCCTGGATATTGCCTCTACTTCATCCCTTACACATTTCTTTGTGGATGGATCACTCCAGAGGGATGTCATTCTCCTAGTCCCTTTTCTGTATGGATGGCTGGGGGCATTGCAGGTATGACGAAAGACATAATCACATTGAGGTCCTTGATGCGAGGAATAGCAGGGGGGGGGACATAAGGCAGTGGGGCAAATCGTGGGGCAGTGAGGCAAATCTGTCACCCAGCACCTCACATTGCCCGTACCACCTGCTTACCCATCACTATGCTTTCCACCGTGATCCCGCATTATCCCAATGATTCCTAATCTGACTAAGAGGAGTCTTCCATGTTCAGGTTTCGCCCTCCTACCACCCTTCCTTGATACAGCCAGTATGGAGCCCCACTGGAACTAGGGATGAGATCTGGCAGGCTCCATGCAAGCTGTGTAGAGGAAATGTCCTACAACGGAGAATTAAGATAATGTGGGGAGGTCAAAACTTTCCTTCACTAGAAGGAGATGCTTTTATATTACATTTAAGCAGCTTTGCCCATATTCTTCCTATAAAACTCTCTTTTTATGTAGTCAACCTTCCTTTTGTGATGTAGTCACTTTTCCTGACCCTGCTGCCTCCTTTTCCTTTCTTCTGCTCATTAGCTTTTTCTTTGCTTTTTTATCCCTCTTCTCTTCCCAGTTTTCATTCTCTTGCTCTCATTTCCATATCCTCCCTCACTCCTATCATTTCTTCCTGCTTTATTGTCCAACTCTCAGATGCCTCATCTCAAAGGATCCTTCTATTTGGACTGGGAAAATATATGGAGGAAAGGAAATGGAACAAAACAGTTACGATTTTAATTGTAAACCTCATTCAAAACTATGCTTAGGCTACTGATTGGGACTTGTTACAGGAGTGGTTCTTAACCTGTGGGTCCCCAGATGTTTTGGCCTTCAACTCCCAAAATTCCTAACAGCTGGTAAACTGGCTGGGATTTCTGGGAGTTGTAGGCCAAAACACCTGGGGACCCACAGGTTGAGAACCACTTTGTTACAGGGATCATATAAACAACACCCCAGCCCCTGCTCCATTTCTGGGCACAATTCAAAGTGACCCATAAAGATTCACACGTCTTGGTTCCAAACTATCCACAAGGCCATATCTCCCTGCATGAGCATGCCCAAGCTTTAAGATATTTTGAGAGAAGAATTTTTCTCAGTCCCACCACCACCCCAGGCATCTTTAGCTAGGACAAAGGAGAGGGCCTTTCTCCCAGTAGGTTCAACTTTCCCCCTCCCTGTTCTCCTTTCTCTTTTTATTCAGGCAGGTCTTGGGCTTATAATTCATATGTCAGGTCTTTCAGTGGAGCTTTGCTATGTTTTAATTATGTTTTATATTGTTTTATAATTTTGTGTTTTTAACCTAACAATTTAGTTGATTTTTAACTTTCATACACACACACACACACACACACACATATATATAGGTAAAGGTTTTCCCCTGATGTTAAGTCCAGTCATGTCTGACTCTGGGGGTTGGTGCTCATCTCCATTTCTATGCCGAAGAGCCGGCATTGTCCATAGACACCTCCAAGGTCATGTGGCCGGCATGACTGCATGGAGCGCCGTTACCTTCCCACCAGAACGGTACCTATTGATCTACTCACATTGGCATGTTTTCGAACTGCTAGGTTGGTAGAAGCTGGAGCTAACAGCGGCCGCTCCCGCCGCTTCCGGGGTTTGAATCTGGGACCTTTCGGTCTCCAGCTCAGTGCTTTTACACACTCCGCCACCGGGGCTCATATATATATATATATATATATATATATATATATATATATATATACACATACTCTTTCTAGTTTTTGCTTGCAAACCACCTTGGATTCTGTACAAGAAGAAAGGAAAGGGAAATAAACTGTGGAACACTGGGAGGTGGGAACCTGTTTACCTCTAGAATGTGAGCTGGATAGACCAGAACAAGGCATCAGTAAATAAGAATATCATAAACAATTCCTTAAGGCACGTTTCAGCCCTCGTCTTTTTCCCACAGTGCTGTAAGCAGAATATACAGAAAGCTTAGGAAAGGTTTCCTGACTTTAGCTCAACTCAGTTCAGGTTTGGTCAAGCAAACTCAGGGATTGCATACATTCTGCTCTTTATCCAAAGCCCTTAGGGCTTTCTTGAGTTGGGTAGCTCAGGAGCTGGGTTTTTCTCCACCTTTAAAGGCCATACTTTGAGATTTCCTAGTCCTACATGCTTGGGGCAAAAATAGGCAAAAACAGAGTTCAGTTTTGACAATAATGCACACAGAATACAACCAATGGCTGCTTTGACCTGACTTTGATTTACATATTTGGCAACTACCCTTCCCTTACTTTTATCTTGTAGTAGCACGTGCAAACCAGCCTGAAAATATTCTTTGAACTGACTGGAAAGTTTCCTACAATAGGATCTTGCAATTGCTCGATGTAGCTAAATTATCTTTTAAAAAATGCAAAACCAGTTTTGCTTTTCTTCAGCTGAAAATTTTCCCCATACTGTACTTTCAAAGATAACATAGAGTATATAGATGTTCTCACTTGTACAGGTGATTGTATTTTTCTCTTTAAGAAGTCTCATTGTATGGACATTTATAAATTCAGAGACATCATCCCAATTAGTATCCCCAATTTCCATGAATTACAGTCAACATGACCAGCAATTTGATTGCAGTCAAAGCATATTAAAGGCATTTAGCTTGTAACCCTTCAAAAGTTGTTTTAGCCTGCACTAATGGGTAAAGACTCCTATTTTTATCATATTCTTTACTTGGAAAGAAATTTAAGATACTCCATATATTCCTGAGTCATATGTAAAGCTTAAATGGACAGGATGGTGTTTATTTTAATTGTTCAAGTTATGAAATAAAGTCAGATTATTTTAACAGCATGTACCAAACCACTTGGCACATCTTCATGAGGGACTAAATAAAACAGCTGCAAGAGAAATCACAAATTATGGCAATGGCATTATGCTCAGATTTTTATTTTATTCCTAAATAGGTTGATCGGGTTAACCAGTAGGTGGAGATAAAGTCACATACTCAATGTTGCCAAGCTGCACAAGTTTACAAGAACCCATTAAAGTGAATTGCATTACACCTATATTTGTAGCTATATGTATGTGTGTGTGTATGTATGTGTGAATGATTCAGCTCCAAAAGGAACAAATTGATTGCATTTTACATCATTGAGAGGGAATAAAAAGGCAATCGACTGAAAACATAGAAAATCACACTAGTTCCAAACAGTATTTTAGTTTCATATATTTCTTTAACAAATTATGTAGTCTAATCTCATGAATTAGGTGTAAAGGAACAGCCATTTTCTGCAAGGAAATAATGGCAGAACTTTCTAGACCTCTTCCCAAGAGACCTCTGATCTCCATACATTTTAATAGTAATTGGCAGGGCCCCACAGTAAGCAAATTAAGCCTTAGCACACCATATTATATCTCTCTTCAACTACATGGTAGTACCAGAGACAGGTAATGGGTTCATTGGTGCAGGGATAGCAAATTCATGCTTGATTTTACTGCTTCTCCTTGTGCATCCTGTCCAAATTATTCCAGAGGCAAATATGTGATGGGATAGGATCTCAGAGCAGCTATGGTAAAAAGCAAGAGTCCCTTTCTCACTATGTGAGCCTGCTCAAGATCTTGGAAAGGGGGCTTTCTCTTGGTCCCAGTCCACCAGGTATGGTTGGTGATGACACAAAAGAGAACCTTAGCTGTTCCAAGGCTGTAAAGCTCTTTATCACACAAAACTTCACACCCTTCCCTGTTCTCTTGCTGCTGGCACGTAAAGTGAGCAGGCGTTTGGCATCCAGGTCAAATTTGATGATTATGCATCAAATATCTTTAATGGAGAATGTGTGGTGAGTATGGAAAATGTCAGGCATGGAAAATGATTTTATAACGTCTTAAAATATTGGTGTTTTAGTATGGTATTTTCTTTGTTTTTTAAACTTTGCATGATTAAGTTTTAGTTCATATAACTGTTTTAATTAATGCTGTAAGCCACTCTTGGTCCTATTTGGGAGAGAGGCAATGATGGATCCACCAGCCACTCTGGATTGTGCAAAGAATTGCTGTACTAATCCCTAAATCTGTTTACCTTGGACTTCAGTTTCATATTAGCAGTCCATTCAGTTCTGTGATTCTTGCTGGTGTCATTCAATTACAGAAAAATGATGTATATTTTATTTGCCTTATTCTCGAATGCTTGTAGGTCCCTAGAATTCTTTGTATAGTGCTGTTGTACCCTAGCACTGAAGTACTCTTTCACTCAGTACTTCAGGAAGAACTTCCTCACTGTGAAGGCTGTTCGACAGTGGAACTCTCTCCCCCGGGCTGTGGTGGAGGCTCCTTCCTTGGAGGCTTTTAAGCAGAGGCTGGATGGCCATCTGTCGGGGGTGCTTTGAATGCGATTTCCTGCTTCTTGGCAGGGGGTTGGACTGGATGGCCCATGATGTCTCTTCCAACTCTACTATTCTATGATTCTATGATTCTATGATTCAGCACCACACCAGAGTCCAGTTATCCAGTAATAAAATGTTTATTGAAGAAAGTGTATAAAAAGGGGAAAAGCGCAAATCCAAAAAAAACAGTCAGGATATAAAATGTAATAAACAAAAGTCAAAGTTCAGTAGCAATAATCCAAAAATGCCAGATTAAACACCAAACCCAAGGAATCTAGAATCACAGAATAAATCCAAAGTTATATCAGTGAACATGAAAATCACGATGTATTGAAAACAATGAACATGAAACAGGAACATAAACAGGAACATAAAACAGAAATCTTGACAATACAGGAACCATGAACTTGGAATCTTGAACAAGAGACTGATCCCCATTAGCAATGTTGTTTCCTCTGAAAAACCTGAAGCCAAGCCACTTAATTTAAGCCTGTCCAGGCACTCATGACATCATGTCTAACACACCTGAACTTCAAGATCTTATCTCAAATCCTCTGGGAACATCTAGGGTGCATGTGGGACTTCCTGCCACAAAAAAAGGGGCTGTCTAAATGACGTCTTTGGAAAACACGAATTAATTCACCATAAACCAGGAAAGTGTGGAATAAACCCACTATTTTTGCTGTCTGGACTGCAGTCAGCCCCCCCCCCCCCCCCATGGCTCACCTGGCATGTTATTCCTACCAGCCAGGAGAGAGAATGGAAATGCCGGCCAGGTAAGTTATTTCATTTTTTGTTGCTTTTTAAAGGGGTTTGGGGAGGGGGTTAGGGTGCCTGGTTGTTCTCCCGGAAGGTATGGGGAGTACATCTGCACACCCAGCTGCAAAAGCACAGGCTTTGGCAGCTGGTGTGCAGACTACAGTCTGCACTGACCTAAGTTTTTAAAACCTGGGTCGCAGCCGACTTTTCCGCTATGTGGAAGCTCCCCTAGTTTGCCTGCTTTTCACACCCTGCATTCTTAGGTCTAATTTACACTCCCTTGAAACTTCCTCATCTTCCCAAGGTCTTTTCTCAAGGTAAATGGTACTTTCATTTCCCCCTGTTGCCTGGGAACAATCTGTAGAATTCTAAACATCAGCCTCATCTGTCTGCAATTCCTCCTGAACAGACTCCTCATTTTAGAACCCATCCTTCCCTTCATTCTTTGAACATTCAGAAAAATCCTCTGAAGCTTGCCAGACTACAACAAGTGCTGCCATGTGACAGCTAAATGTTATGTACCATTAAGCAATTTCCAACTTATGGCAACCCTAAGGCAAAACCTATAATGGGGTTTTTTAGAGCAGAAAGTGTGTAAAAACAAAACACCCAAGGTCACCTAGGGGCTTTCCATAATGAAGCAGGGTTTTGAACCTGCTCCCCGGATTACAAGTCCAATGCTCATACCAGTGTATCATGTTGCCTTCTGGTCAACTACACTCAGATATAGAACTATATTATTCATGTATAAAATTATTTGTTTGAATGGTTATGCAACTTTTACTGGAAATCAGTTGAATAGTACCTAAGTTCATAACAAAAAGCTATTTTCTCTTAACCTTTCTCACTGCTGATTTACTTTTAATGAAGGGCAAAAGTCCAGTTAAGACAGTCAGTTTAATCAAGGCAATGATTTTGGCAAGTTAGCATAGATGCTCTTGAAAACAAAATACAGTAGTTATTGTTTAACATGAATAGGTCCTCTAGAATTTCATAACACTGGGATCATCCTAAATGTAATCCTCTAAGCTAAGTAAACACAAGGACTAATGAGAAATGTCACAAATTCAAGTGTAACGTACAAACCATATTGATGCAGCATTGCCATGACAGCACTACTCCTTGCCCTGATATTTCAGGATCCAAACCTGATAATAAAAGACTTGTGATGTCATAGAGGACTGACCTAGGTGATATTACAGAGTTAGTGTTACAAGAAGAAGCCCTTGATAAGGATGCTACATTAAGCATCAACCACTGTTGTTCAGATTGTGCCAGTCAAATCAGTAAGACCAGATACAACAAATGAGCAATATACACACACAAGCTTTTCAAGGCCATTGCCTCTCCACAAGATTTTTCCCCCTTTCTGTAAACTTAGCAGAGCCCACGGCCAAAGATCTGGGAATACTATTTGATGATGCTCTGAAACATTAACAATAACAATAATAACAGCAGCAGCAGCAAAAAGAAATTTTAAGATTCAACACCTTAAATGTTAACTTGTATTTTTGTTGAACAGAATTAAGTTCATATTCAATGAAATATGAATGCTATTACTCAAGGACTTGGAAATTACAGCTGCCGGGTCAACTGCATCCCATTCCTTGAGATGTCATGGCTAACATCTGGGATCAGTGTGTGTGCCAATCAGTGGTAACAGCACCAAAATGTGACATGTCAGAACTTTTCCTGGATCATCTAACTATGGAAATTGATGTGATGGATCAGGATAAATGGGCACAGGATATGAATAAAACTTTAAAAAGAAGAAAAACAGGAAGCATGACTAACAAAAGGAAGGGGCAGGAAACAATTTTAAAGACTGGTCAGGCAGCAAAATGCACCCTGTATTCAAAGAAGTTTCTACCATTTCCACATGGTATTACAGCTATGTGTGGTCTTGCCTACAGCACATATGTCAGGGAGAGGTTTTTTTCAGGCCTGATACTGCTGCCTCCAGGGCACATACAGAAAAAAAGTCTCATGAATTGCGCATGCTTTACCTCTTGCTTCATTGTACTGAGCCCAAGAGCTGCTTTTATATTATATTTTGGCTAATTGACCCGTATATTTCCTATAAAACTCTTTTCTCTAGTCAACCTTCTTTGTGTGGCACACCCACTATCCCTGACCCTGCTGCATCCATTTCCTTTATTCTGTTCATTAGTATATCTTTGCTTTTTCTACTCTTCTTCTCTTCCCAGTTTTCTTTCTCTTGCTCTTGCTTCTATATCCTCCCTTCTATCATTTCTTCCTTCTTTGTTGTTCACCTCTCAGGTAACCCATCTCAAAGTATCCTTCCTTATGGGCATAAAAATACTTTGTAAAAAGAAGTATCACCGGCAGGAAGTTTGTTAACTGAGGTATCACTCACTTTTAAGCATTTGATTTTAAAAAGTATTTCCAGTCCAGAGAAGGAGATGGAGAAATGATTCTTCAAAGAGTCTAATATATAGCTACTAAAGTGTTATGCTTGCCCCACTTTAGCTTTCAACAAGCTTGCCTCAAGCAGATGAGGTGACATCAAATGGCAAGCTGGAGCTGTTTCAGAAGGGATTTGTTTGTGATTTATTACTCCAGGTTAACATTCGTCATTTCAATTTTATAAGGTGCTGTAGGTTAAACTGGAAAATCCAGTTCCCCAAACAATCCAAGTAGCCAGCAACCAAATTCCATTGAACTGTATATTAAAACATTGCCGATTTATTCTTCAACTTCTGTTAACCTTTAATAGTCCGATTCCTTAAGCCTTCTCTCATTCTCTTTAATGCATGAATTCAGAAGATTGTTTGCATTCTTCTATCTTCTTACGCATCGACGCATTCACACATGCACCCAAACAATGTTCCTCTTATTTCCTAGGAGCAATATCTTGGGGAACTGCTACACCCATGGATGTTGTGAAGAGTCGACTTCAAGCAGATGGGGTTTATTTAAATAAATACAGAGGAGTCATTGACTGTATCTCCCAAAGCTACCACAATGAGGGTCTAAAAGTAAGCACTACCAAAATAATATCTTCTCGATACAATGAGCTAATTTCACTTAACAAATGTGAACTAATATAATTTCCTCTTCCCTTTGTTGTCCACAACCCACTCCAACATATGTTTGGTGTGTTATGTGTGCATGTATATGAATAAACTCCTGAAATTCTGGATAACAGTTCACGCATCTGAAGGAGGGGAATGTAGACCACAAAAATATAGGCCATAAGAAACTTGTTAGTCTTAAAGATCCCACAGGACTCTTAGTTTTCCTTAAATAATAGAATAATATAGCTGTCAAATGTCACAGTTACAAATGGAGATGAACAATTTCAATAGAACAATTCAATATTTTAACAAAGATTTTGCCACTGGGGTAGTATGTCTTAAAGAATGATTAATGAAACCAATTAGGGTAATTTTATAATTAGCTATGATCCAGGATAACTAATTGGAATTAACAGGCCATCAATAGGCCTCACAGAAGCATTTCAGTAGTGTAGTACATATTACTCAGATGAATTTGACCAGAACTGCTTCTCTTCACTTGAAAACCAACTACAGTAGAGTCTCACTTATCCACATAAACGGGCCGGCAGAATGTTGGATAAGCAAATATGTTGGATAATAAGGAGGGATTAAGGAAAAACTTATTAAACATCAAATTAGGTTATGATTTTACAAATTAAAGACCAAAACATATGTTATACAACAAATTTGACAGAAAAAGTAGTTCAATACGCAGTAATGCTATGTAGTAATTACTGTATTTATGAATTTAGCACCAAAATATCACGATGTATTGAAAACATTGACTACAAAAATGCGTTGGATAATCCAGAATGTTGGATAAGTGAGTGTTGGATAAGTGAGACTCTACTGTATAGAATTCTGAGTTGAAATTTCATTCAGAAGTCTTGTTCTCAAGGAAAATACTAGCTTTAAGTCTAGCTTCAAAATTAGAAACAGGAGAAAATTATTCAGCTCTTTTTTCTATGCAATTCCTACTTCTTAAATTTAAAGTTGCCCCTTGAAATCTGCAGAGTTCCTACACATGTCCTGAATTGGATTTATTATATACTAACTTTGTGTGTGACAAGTACACATTTTGAGATTTGATGTACAACATCCCTTACTTCAAGGCAATTTCAGTTGTATGTTTTCACATTTATCTAAACGATCACCCTTTTTTCTCAGTTGCCTCAGTCTTATCAAGCTACTACAAATGTTTCCAACTTCTCTTTGCCTAAAGCCACTGACAGCTGTGACAATGCATTTCATTCATGATTCTCAATGGAAAATAGCCATTTTCCCCTAAGCTAAATCCCAGTTCAGTACATGATAGGTTATTTGTCCAAAATAACACAGCTTCAGCATTTAATGGAACACCTCCCCACATTCATTTACAACATTGAAAACCCAGCTCATTGGAGAGGGTGGAAAACGTTCAACACAGAGTTAACTTTTAGATATACATACAGTGAATCACACACACGCAAAAAGCCCTTTGATAAACAGAACAGGAAAGGATAGGTTAAAGGTAGATCATTCCATACCCAGAATTCTGAAATCCAAAACTGTTCACTGGGGCATTTGAGACAGTGATACTGTTGTTTTCTAATGATTCAATGCACATAAACTTTTGTTTTATATAAAAAATATTAAAAATATTGTATAAAATTACTTTCAAGCTATGTGTACATGAAAAATAAATGTCCCATCTCCAAGATATCTCATAATGTACATATATAGAAGTACACACACTGGTACAAAGAAGCAACAATTTTTACAATTGAACTGCTTGCTTGTCTGGCTGTTGCTGATTCCTTGCCTACCGACAGCCAGAGCAATTCAGCAAGTTCTGCAAGGCTTTGCTTTGGCTATAAAGCCAGCATGGGGTGTAAGAGAAAGGGGCTAGTGATTACCTCTTTCCCACCTGCAGTTTGTCAGAACAGAGGAATGATGACATCTATTCATTAAACTACTATCTGCCACCAAAACCTATCCTGATCCCGGTCATAACCACCACCTTTGCCACAAGTGTTAGGAGGAAGAGTAGCCAAGGAACTCTGGATGACCTGTGATATATCTTAGTTGGAATGAAACATTTCTGCTGGCACCAGGAACCGGCAACAATAGTCTGGAACAACAGAAATACCATCTGGTTGCAATCCTAAAAACTACAGTCATAAATACAAGAACATACTGTAAAAAAAAATCCTGGGCAGCCTTAAGCAATTCTTGCTCTCTCAGCTTATTTTAATTCATGCTATGTGTGCTACAAGGTATTGATAGGACATTGCAGGTTAAGTATCCATTGTCTTGGATTTTGAAGTCAGATATACATCAAAATCCAAAACTATCCACATGGGTGCGGAGTGACATCTTTGCTCCCTGGTCGTTCAATGCAGACATGTACAAAATAATTAAAATTACATTTAAGAATATATGAAATATTGCTTCATTTTGTATTTAGACTTGGGTCTCCTCTCCAAGATAATCCCATATGCAAATATTCAAAAATCTGGAAAAAAGGTCAAAATCCAAAACTCTTCTGATTCCAAGCATTTAGGATAAAGAATACTCAGTTTATATTAACTTCTATATCCCAAAGTGTTATCCTGTGGACAAAAGAGATATCAACAAATTGATCTTCATTATCTAAGCCATAACAATAAATTCTACAGAATATAGCAAGAAGCTACTGTTTTTACATTTCCTTCCTTATTTGACTTATTATATTGCTCTATTATATTGCTCTTTTGGGCTCACCTTTTCTGTCTTGTTCTGACCAGGTCTTTTTCAGAGGCTTTACAGTGAATGCCGTGCGTGGATTCCCAATGAGTGCTGCCATGTTTCTTGGATATGAACTTTCACTCAGAGCCCTCAGAAAGCAAGCAGAGGCAAATTCTTGACAGTCAGGTCAGTTTTATAACTACGTTGAGTGATGCCGTAATGTCTCCATCTATAAATCTAGGCAATATAACATCAGAATAGACAGTGATCTCAAAAACATTTATCTAAAGGAAACTTCCACTGAAAGCAGCAGAACATTCTTCAGTATAATGGGCCAGGTCAGCACAGAAGTGCTCAAATGCTCATTGAAATCAATGTGGAACCAACCAAGGCTGCAATTTGTCAATGGATTTACCAAAGAAACACGAAGCCATGGAAAATAACAAACCCTACCGAAATGAATGACTTAAAGTGGAAGCATACTATAGAATTTCACTGGAGGACCTAGAATATTCACAGAGAGAACATTTCTTCATCATTTATAGATCCTCCAGTGTAACTCTATTGTCAGCTTTCAGCAAAATAATACCATAGAATCATGCTGGGGGCCTAGAAAATGTCTGGAAAAAACATATTTTTTCAGACTTGGGTAAGTGAAACCAAGTGTCCTGGATACAGGGTTTGCATTCATTATCTACACATAATTGTTCCCATTGGAAGAAAAATGAACATTGCTGTTAATTTCCATGGGAAATGGTGATGCTCATTTGATTCCTCTCTTGGTCATGTTTAAGTGCCCACTGCTAGATGACAAAATGTATTATTTAACTTGTATGGTGAAGATAACTAACTTGCGCAATGTTCTTTTTAAAGAGCTACATGACACTGTCAATTGCGTATATAGTCACCTTTTGAAAAAGTTACATATATTCTAAAACTATTCTGGTCATGCAGTGTTGGGAGAAGCTGGCTCAGCAGGAGGCTGCTGCTTATTAATGGCTATGATTCTGGAATAAAGTTTTGACTATTCACAGGAGTAGCCTGAAATTCTGGAAGCAGTAAAAATAAAAATATTGCAAAACCTCTGGTGCTAGGGTGCCAAAAATTAATGTGTGCAATAGATAGGAAAAGTTTTATAGTACAACAGTCTCTAAAATTCTTTTATCTGTATGCAGCTTATAACCTTGCATTTCTTACGGATTTCTGTTTTCTTCCTAAGGAGTCTGCTCCTCATCATTGCTATTTTCTGAGCCAATTCAACAGCACGGAATCAATGCAGGATGTGGAAACTGCCTTGAAAAAACACCCACTCATGCCAGATAACTTGCTATTTGTGAACAGTAATGGCTGATCCAACATATGAATGACTGAAGTCAATTCAATTCTGAGGCAAAGGCTGCAATCAAAAAATTTCATCCAAACTTTTCCACAATACAATCTTAAGACCCAGCTATTCACTTTCTAGCATCAGATATTAGTGGTTAATTGGGGTCCTGTACCTAGAACAGTGTTACTCAACCTGTGGGTTCCCAGGTGCTTTGTCTACAACTCCAAATCTCCGCCAGTTTAGCAGCTGTTAGGATTTCTGGGAGTTGAAGGCCAAAACATCTGGGGACCTACAGGTTGAGAACCATTGATCTAGAACAATACAATGAAATAGCTTCTAATACATTGTAACTGTCTTCTCATCCCTTGTCTTTTTATGATTAGATGTCTTCTGAATTGAAATACAAGGATGAATTGTATAATGTCTTCAAGGCGTCAAGTGCTTAATGGCCAGTCTAATCCATTGATTTTTCCATATCATAAGTGTGACCCAATGTGTCATTATGTTTTTCCCCCTCACAGTTGCTGTTTCCTAATCCAAAGTGTGTGTGTTTTTTATAGAGAATGGTATATTACACTGAATGATAAACCAAATGTAAGACAATATTGATAAATTAATAAAGGAAAATCACTATTTATCAGCAATCTATATGGCCACAGATCTCCAGATATTCTCAATACTTATTTGGCTCGTCTCAGAAAACAGCCAGCAAATAGGGTGCATTTACACTGAAGAGTGAATCCAGTTTGATACCACTTTAACTCCCATGCTATGGAGTCCTGGGATTTGTAGACACCAGTACTCCTTGGCAGAGAAGGCTAAAGCCTCTGTAAAGATACAACTCTCAGGATTCCATAACACTGAGCCATGGCACTTAAAGTCGAGTTGAACTGCATTAATTCTGCAACCATAGTTGTATAAGAATCAGCCTAGGCCACTACTTTTTATTTAGTCTAGCAGTGCAAGCACAGCAACAAATCTAAAGAGCCATTTTGAGGTGAGTGGAATGAATACCAAACTGGTTCCACCCGCCAATGAACCCCTTAAGTGTCCATCAACCATGGCAATATCAGCTGCTTGACCTTTTTGCACAATATCATGCACACAGTTGTTTTTAACGATGTAATGTTTCAACTATATAAATACTTCTTTATGTGAAGTATTTTAAAAACATAGGTTCAAAGCATGCTGTTAAAATGTGTGACTTTTCTTGTTTACCCCTGAATATATCGAAGACCAGACACCTCAAAATGCCAAGTAACAAAAGGATGAACAGGAGTAATTTGATCAGGAGTTCAAGAAATCTGTCACTCCTCACAGTACTTGGAAAATAATGACAGAATGTAAAAATAGAGAAAGAGTATACTGTCACAATGCATTTAAGGAAAAAGAAAACAAAAATTGAAATTATAATGAACAGAACACTGAAAATACAAATGTCCAAAAATATAGGTAAAACATAGCAAGAAATAAGGTCTACAACCTAATATGAGAGAAGAGTAGCTGTGAAGATGACACATTTCTTACTATTCTATAGAATATTACCTGCTCATCAGATTTGTGTGGTCTTTCTTCATGCAAAATAGATTAGCTTAAAAACGAAGGCTGATTTCTTCATTTATAAATCAATGCCCGTATTCCATCTATAACAATGGCATGAAAATGTATTGCTTAGTAGGTGGTTCTCAAACTGGAGGGGGGAGCAAACTGATAGGTGCTCAACATCATTTTTTGGGCATTAAATGATGACAGTCAGCTCTCAAGCATCATGGGGAGTAGGGGCACAAGACCAGCATTAAGTTGAAAAGCCACAAATATCTCTGAGCACATTCTCTCACTTAGTTGGTTGTGGGGAGAAGGGGATAGGAGGGAGGGAGCAGGAAAGGAAAGAAAAGAATGGGAGGAGGTTGCAGAGCAGAGGAGGAATATAATGTGCAGTTCAGGGTACCACAATTCAGGAAGGATACTGACAAGCTGGAATGTGTCCAGAGAAGGGCAACCAACATGGTAAAAGATCAGACATGAATCCCCATGAGGAACGACTTAGGGAGCTGGGTATTTTCAGCTTAGAGAAGAGAAGGTTAAGAGGCAATATGTTAGGCATGTTTAAATATTTGAAAGGGTGTCATATTCAAGATTGGGACAACTTTCTGCTGCTCCAGAGATTAGGACACAGAGTAAACTACAGAAAAAGAGATTTCACTTAAGCTTTAGAAGAAACCTCCTTATGTTAAGAAATGTTTCAACAAGGGAATATGCTACCTCAGAGTGTAGTGGAATCTCCTTCTCTAAAGGTTTTTAAACAGAGGCTGGATGGCCATTATGGGGAGGGCTTTGATACTGTAATCTTGCATGGCAAAATGGAGTTGGCTTGGATGAATCGTCTGATGTTTTCCAGCTCTATGTTTCTGTGATGCAGCCTGGTGAATTTTTTTCTAACAAATATGCACTCTCCCTGGCAACTTGTATTTCCATTTTGTAGGTTGCTTAAGTTTTTTTTTTTTAAGTGGGTGATTACTCTACTGCCATCCTTCTGTTCCTTTTGACATTACTGAAGTTTCAAGCCTAAGGGAGAACATGTGGGTGGGGGTGTGGGCATATGGAACTATCACATGGATGGCTTATGAATAGTACTTTGTTTTAACTTGTCAGATCTGCAGGTGGAAATGAGACATATGAGAAAAGGGCTACTGACCTGAGAATCCCAATTAAGCTATTATTCTATGTCCAGATACAGGTTGAAAAGGTTTTTGGTGGTGAGGGAGGCAGGGGAAGGAGCAGAAAAGAGGAGGAAAAGCTTGAAGGAGGAGGGACGTGCGGAGCCCCTCAGTATGCTTCACGGAGCCCCAAGGGCTCCACAGAGCATACTTTGAGAAGTGCTGTATTAGCCTATAGCAAAGTGAGAGGGGTCATGCCAGCTTCCACAGAAATAAAGACCAAAAAAATATTGTCCTCAAACATCTTTAGTGCAGGGCTTCTTTTCCATTTGTTTCCCCTTTCTGAACAAGAAAATTTCTGTGACCTTTTCCACCTGCCTAAGAAATTGTTGCATGACCCAGGGTACATAAAACAGGTATACAAATCAAACATTTACTATGGACCATAGTTGAAGTATTTTCTGAAGAGTCCCCTGTAATCACAGCATGTTGCTGATAACAGATTTGTGTAAATGGGTGGCATATTCTGTTGCCAGTTTTTAAAGAGCCCAGCACTGAGCCAAGGGGACTTTATTTGGGTTACAGATCCACATTTTAAGAAGCAGTGCTCCAGTGGATATTGGAGTTTTTCCACCGTGCTTTGAGGTCCCCCCTCCCAAAAACTTCCTGTGTGCCGAAATTCTCTAGGGGCCCTGCAAAATGTGGGAGATAATGTACCTAGTGAACTATTTGGAGCATTCAAGGGTAAAGAATTTTTTTTAAAACCCTTTTTAATTCCTGCAGGGCTGAAGAGGACTAAAACATGGCAAAAAAGCTATTCACCCACCCTAATTATAAGATAAACACAGACATTTATTGATTTATTGATGTATATTTGAGCAAAAATACCAAAAACAAACCCAGCCTTGTGGGGCCACATGAAATCTGTGGCC
Source organism: Anolis carolinensis (assembly GCF_035594765.1). Classification (NCBI taxonomy): domain Eukaryota; kingdom Metazoa; phylum Chordata; class Lepidosauria; order Squamata; family Anolidae; genus Anolis; species Anolis carolinensis. The sequence continues at coordinate 104,125,021 of NC_085842.1, read as the reverse complement.
TGCGTTTTGTCAACCCCTGACTTAGAAAGTCCATGAGGTTCATGGCACATTTATTAGAATGGTTTCATCTATATGACTTGTGCCATCAGTATGTGTGTCTCAAGGCTGTCTTCTTAAACTAGGGCTGAGTACATCATGATCCTCTGAATGCATTTGAATTGGAATTGCCCTTAGTTCTCACCAATGCTTATGGTAGCTAAGACTGATGGATGTTTAAGTCTAACAAAATCTGAAATACCACATGTTACCAACTCTTGCAGTAAACTGATGACCATTTGTGCTGCTTCTGAATGGTGCAGCAAGTGTGAAATATTCTGAGTAGCTTTTATTTGATAGCCATTTTTGCTGGAGCCTTTAATGTTTCATTAGGCTTCTTTTCACATAAATTTTGCTCAGTGGTGAGAAATTGAAATGCTTTTGTGCAAGAAAGAAGGAATGAATATGACACTTTGGATCCCTGACTTAATTCCTCCCATACCTGGTATATCCTATCATCCACAGAACTAATGGGCTACTCTGTCTGGGCATGATGGAAAATCAATGTTATCTAATGGCACCAGGTTGAGAAAGCCTGATATACAGAGTGGTATAGGATAACACTCCAAACTTTGTCATATTTTGTGAGCATAAACTATTTGGATACATAGCTATGAAGAAATTTAAAAAAGAAATAATATGCAGATTTCAGTGACATCATCATAATCGTGCTTTTATATTCATTGCTGCTCCTGCACTGATCCAACGTAGTCAAGCACGTATATCCACAAATCTAAGAAATACTGTCAGCCCTCCACATTTACTAGGATTAGACGCAGAAGACCACTGCAAATTTGGAAAAAACGATTTCTTATCTGAGAAAACACTTTTCTTGGAATTCCTAGACCCATTAACACAACTCTAGAGGCTGAACTAGATGATCTACAAATACCTAGAAAAGTGTTATCTCTTGGAATTTTTAAGTCCTCTATAGGCCAACTTCCTATAAAAAATATATTCATCAGATCTGTAAATTTGGGAGGGCTGGCTGGATAACTAGATAAAGATAAACTCTATGCACTCCAACAGTGATGACGCAGATGTGGAGGATCAGATAGTTTCCTTTAGCTGTTTTTCTTTTATCCCTGAAACAAAATGTTGTGACTTAAGTTTTCTTCTTGTGAGCCAGAAAGCTTTATCTCTGGAAAGGGAAAAAATATCAAGTCATAAAAAACAACAACCACCATGCAGCTCCATTCTCTGCTTTTTGTGGTTATTTTCTACTGCATCTTCAGCACCATCATCTCTTCCTTGTGGTTACTTCTCTGCATTATCTTGATAGTGATGTATGATAAACTCATGCAAAATATTTCATAGCTTTACTCTGCAGAGATTTTCCCTCAACAATATTTATTTTTGAAATCTGATCTCTTCCATGATGAATGCAAGCAAAGATCTTATACAGTTGGCCCTCTGTGTTTCTCATTCATTAGGCAAGCCCCCTCCTCCAGTCAGCAAAAACCCAAAAGATGTCAAGATAATACTACCCTTCAGATTCAAATAAAGAAGTAGTGTGATTTTGTACACTGCTGTGCAATATTACCACAAAATTCATGAATCATCTTTTTTGCTTACTTAGAATTGTTTGAAGCTAGATTCACAGAAAAAAGACCAGGCTTATCTTTGGCAGAGCACGGAAAAGCCAGTGATGCTGTGGTGCAGGGAGTGGCAGTGTGGGGTTAGGGTTAGTTAGGAGTTTGGATTCAGAACAACCTGAATAAAGGGCCGGGCTGTGGCACAGGCTGGTTAGTAGCCAGCTGCAATAAATCACTATGACCAAGAGGTCATGAGTTAGAGACCAGCCCGTGGCGGAGTGAGCACCCGACCATTAAAATAAAAAATAGCCCTGCTCGTTGTTGACCTAAGCAACCTGAAAGATTGTTGCATCTATCAAATAGGAAATTTAGATACCACTTATATATGGGGAGGCTAATTTAACTAATTTACGACACCATAAAAAATCATCCAGCTGCCGTTTGGAATGAGGAAGTCAATGTCACAGTGGATGATGAAGCAGCTGTTCCCCCTGTGGCCAGAATCGATCATACCCTCAGGAAGCTGGAAGCTGGAGAAGATTAAATTCCCTCTGTGTCTGTCTCTGTCTCTATGTTCATATGGCATTGAATATTTGCCTTGTATGTGTACATTGTGATCTGCCCTGAGTCCCTTCGGGGTGAGAAGGGTGGAATATAAATACAGTGTTCCCTCACTACTTTGTGGTTTTTTTCCCGGATTCGCTGTTTCGCGGTTTTTCAATAAACTCTAAAATAATATTATAAATCATTAAAAAATTACAATTTACAGCCTAAGGAAGGGAGGAAGGACATACCAAAGGGAGAGAAAGGGAGCCCAAGCGACAACGGAAGGAGAAGGAGGCGATTTATCAACACACGATTGGTTGATAAAGACTTAAAATAGTGTATAACTACTAAAATAATGTATAAATATTAAAATAAATATAGTGTCCCTACTTTGCGGATTTTCACTTATTGCGGGTGGTCCTGGAACATAACCCCCAAAATAAGTGAGGGAACACTGTACTGTAAATAAATAAATAAATAAATATCCCTCTTCTCAATTTAATTGACACCACTCCAATAAGGCTATAAATCTTCACTAATTTTATTTTTGAAGGAATTCATGAATTATCTGAGCAATTTTCTTCCAGCTGTGAAAAAACTGAATTTTTTTATTTGATTAATTTATTTTTCACTCAATATTTGTATAACTCTATAAATTGATAAGTTCAATTTTAATATATTTTTAAATGCATATGTTATATATCATGTTTTTAACTGAAAATAATAATTTGGATAACCCAGACATGTAGGTTGACAGGTGAAGTACCTTTTAGCAAAGAGAATCACTGCATCCTTATGAACTTAGCATTGGCTCATGTTTACTTCTCTCCTTTATTACTATAGGAGGTGGACTGTCTAAATAAAACTCTTATCATATGAGTCTGATAGCCCATATCATCGTTGTTGTTAGTTTATATACCATCATCACTGCACATGGCGCCATACAAGTGAAAGAACAACAATTCCCTGCCCTCGGGCTTATAATATACATTGATTTCACCTTGATACTCGCATTGGTATAAATGAAGAGATAAGAGGAACAGACTATCTGATCTACCTTTTTTCAAGACAGCACTTGCAAGTTTCAGATACATTAATTCTCAATAGTGCAGTTCTGCCAAGTGGAATCATCAACATAGACATATTTTCCAACTTAGGTTCCAAAGAAAACCCCATGTTGTTTGCTGTACATGTGGGAATCAAGGGGAATTCTGTATCTTCAGGATGTAACTGTACAAAAACATAGAATACTATGAATGTGGGGAAAGTTTTAACGGAAAGAATCAACCAAGATTGCAAAAACAGCCATGCTCTCGTAGAAAAGTATACATTGATTGTTTCCTATTGTGGTTTCACTCAGTAATGATTAAATTAATCACCTTGTTTAAAGATCTATGCATTTTATCTTGAGGGAAACCACAACATAGATGGTGCACCTCTGCATTTCCTAGCATTAAAATGAACCCCAACCTTGGAAGAGAGGAAAACAGTGGGCACTTAGTATTGATACTGTGACCAGCTTTTTCCCCTTCCCATGAACAAGATAAGTCTATAGATTTCTCCATTTAAAGGAGTCTGCTGAGCAATTTGGCAGTATCAAAGAAAGTAGCTCTCGAACGCCATGATGCTGGCTTACCTCACCTTCTGCTGTTTCATCTTAGCACAGGTCAAAGGACAATGCCGTACAAACGAGCTCAGTACATTGGTAGAAAAGCTTGTAAGTATAAGATGTATAAAGAAGCTTAGATTTTGTTTTTATTTTGAAAACTGTTTTCAAACTAACTGGTCATTGTTATACAATTCTTCCAACGTTATCATTTTAGAGGACGAACAACAAGTGTGTTAGCGGAGACATTGTAAGTGAACTACTCTTTTAACATGTGTTTCTACATTTCAAATAGCCATACTGAGTGTACATGTGTTTTATTTTTGTTTTGTTTCTTTTCAGGCAAATTTGAGAGTTCTTCCTACTACATGGGTAAGAAAATAGTCCAGCTACTTTTGGGGAGGGAGGAGAATGGATGATGGTATTTGTCAGCCACCACAATGAGTACAACTGGAAGACTGAATTTTTTGTATTCCTCGAGGTTCTTTCCCAGTTTGTTCAGTATCAGCTTTAGATGCTGTTGGTTTAGTCTGGAGCAATGATACAGATGGTTGCAATGAGAAGTTTGGGCTGGTAAACTTCCATAACACAATCCGAAATCCATTGAAAAAACACAACAAATGTAATTAGGCACAGAGGATATCAATGTCCATTTTCTCCCTTAAGTCTTTATTATGAAGTGCCTAAATATGTATGCAAAAATGAAAATATTCTCTTTAATAAAGGGGCAAAATTTGCTTGGTTGAAATAATATTCAAATTTAAAAAAAAGATTTAGCCCTTAAATTGATATTTAAAAGTCTATGCCTTTCATACTACGTTTTCAATATCAAGAGCAACATCATGGTTTCAATCTAAGAGCAACTACAATATACCATTGAATCAATGGGATCTATCCAAGTGTTGATACGTCTTAGAACAATTTATCAGACAAGTTGGAATTAGCAATTGGATTAGGCCTCTATAGGAACACAAAACGTAATGTTCTATTTTGATATAGACACTCTTTTTATCAGTTTGTTTGCCCATTTATGTCTATATTGGACCTTTTAATGCTGTGGATGATTGTTTATATTTCCTGCTCTCAATTATGTTTTTTAAACTATGACCTCTTTAATTTGTTTTTAAATGTGATGCTTGTTGTTTTAACTGTTTGATTTTATGATGTTACGTGATTTGTATTGGGCTTGTCCCCGTGTAAGCCTCTCCGAGTCCTGTTTTTTAAAAGAATCAACATCTAGCAACCAGAACCATATACAAAATAGGACTGGAAGGGTTAACTAACTACCTACACTGCCCTATAAAGTTATAGTATGAACCATGCCCTGGGATGATTTGCATCTATAATCACAAACCTGAATCTCATTCAGTATAATCTGGAGCCTATCTTTTGCTACTATTGTTGGAAAAAAAACCTGAAAGTTAACGTTTGCAAGTAAAACTGAATAACTGTGCCACAAAATGGTGTATGTCTAAAAAGTGTGTCACCAACATGAAATGTTTGGAAAGCTCTGATGTAGAGGAACAATCCAAGGTCAAGGTCATTATGCCATGGGTTTATTCATCCAGTCTGCAGACATACACGGAAAATTCAGGAGTTGATATATTATAGAACATTCAGAAGAATTGATAGGTTTAATCCTATATGCAAACAATTTCAAAAATATGTAAGCCAAAGATTATTTATTTTATTTATGAATACATTTATATCCTGCGTTGTCTTCTATTTAAAGAATTCAGGGTGGCATACAATACAATAAAATTTACATTTAGAACAATGTAAAAATTAAAATAAACAATAGGTTGAAGTCAATTTCTAATGTTTAAAAAATGCAAGACGTCTTTTTTATTTTGGGGGGCAGGATTTTGCTATCAGGATGGTTATATGTCTTGTGTGCTTTATAACTACCACTATTACATGACCACTGCAACCACATCTACAACTGGATTAAGAAAGCATTTATTATTCATCAGCCTCCTTGTAAATGGCCATGCTTACAGAAAGGATTTCAAGATATGAATGATACCAGAAATCAGTTAGACCGCAGCTGTGCTAGGAACATCCGGTCAATCAAGACCAGGATTACAATAATGACAGCAAAAAAATGCCTGGTAAGTTTTCTGATAAAAATTTGATGAATGTAATGCATGTTTTGAATCACAGAACCTTTCAGGATTACAAATAAAGTCACTCACTGATTCCTTATGAGTCCCTTTGGGGAGAGGGGGTGTGACATAAAGTTTATTAACAGTATTAAAATGTGCTGATTAGTCAAACCAAATTAAGAAGATATCATTTCCTCCTTACCTTCATCTCTGTATCAGTGAGCATAGTCATAAATAGTGAGAGTGCAAAACCCTAACCAGAGACTGCAGGGGAAGGGTGTACAAAATGAATTACGTTCATATTAATCAGGGGTTAATTTGCTTGAATTAAAGGGGATATATTCATATCACAATGGCAAATAACTACTAATTAACTTTCAATATTTTTTCATTGTTTGTTTAATTAAAGAGATTGTTTATCTTAACTACCAGTTGGTCCAATCTCTAAACTAGTCTTATCCAGCTAGAATAAGGCAAAGTTAGTCTTTACATCTAGATACAATGCAGCTTTATAATTGATTAAACTATTGGAATTTTAGAAACCTAGGGGGAGAACACAGTTTTGAGTGTGCCGGCACTTAAAATTTTAAAAATACCCAACACATGAATTACTGACACATATGCCCTCCTAACTTGTAACGTCACTATTTATGCACTATTTATGCCAAAATCACTAATCTACAAAGATATAAGGCATTGGAGTTTTCATTTGAAAGACTTCATATGAGTTTGGTTTTTAATTTTTTTCTCTCCCACAGAACATTACCAGTAATATGACATGTAAGAATGATACAGTTGGGAACATGACGGAATTTTTACAAGAAGTACAAAACTACCTTTGGCCGCTGGCAAGGAACAGCTTGAGTAATCAGTGCTAAACCCAGTGCTAAACTGATGTTATTTATTATATTTCAGTGAAAAATGACTGGTCTGAGATTTATGTTAATAAAAAAAAATCTTAAATGTGAATTTTGTAATGTGATCAGAAATGTTTCTATTGGACATTATGGGTAAAGAATAGGATAGTAAATATGGATTATTTGTTTGAAACATCGTAATAACAGCATGTATATTTTTTTGCTCAAATTTGGAAATGAAGTGATGCACCAATGATGGAAGAAAGAATTGTTAAGGTTGCTGATTTGATCCAGGTTATTGAATTAATGTGCATTCTAAAAAAATTAGCCAATTGAAGGTTTTCTAAAACACTGACAGGGACTTTTTTTTTAAAAGGTTTTAAAATGAATATATTAATACAATGAAACAGAACTAGTCAATTAGAAATATTTTAAACAAAGTTCTTAATATCCTCCCTAAAACCAAACTCTCAAACTACACTACACAACTCTATCATTTCTCTTACATATAAAAAGAAAAAAATTGACTTCTTCCCCAACCCAGACATCTATATGAAAAAGCCACCGTCTTGCTACTGTGCAATATACTTATAGTATTAATTTCTGCCTTATAATTTTATTATATGACAATCTTCAAATCCTATAAGCATCTTCATGTTTTCCCTTTTATATATAAAAGGTCTCCCAATCTTTTGAGAAGTATCTAAAGACTTCTATTTTATTAAATTAGTTTGTCCATTTCAACCAATTCAAACATCTGTAAAATCCAATTTTCCCTTGTAAGTAAATCCACATTTTTTTCATTATTGTGCATAACGTAATATAGCAGCTAGAACTACAGTGAGTACTAGCTTATTATACTGAACACAGAACCTGGCTTCAGGTCCCCATCCCCACCCCACCCGGGCCAAATTTCTGGGAGAGATGTGCATCAACATACTTGAGACACAGGGTGAAAAAAAAAGGGTAGAGACGGGTGGAGTGGAGGTAATTAATTACCCCTTCCAGGGGGTCAGTCAACCCCCTCTGCTGTCCATCCATTCCCTAGGGGTGTTTTTCAGCATTTCCCCATATGGGATTATTTCCTGCCCTTCAGCAGGCATGGGTGCCTACAAGGAGCTCTGCATTTTGTAGAGCCAATTTCATCATGAATCTGGAATAAACTGACATTTGCTAAAGCACATTTTTGACTGAAATTGGACTTTCGTGAGACTTTTAAAATGTGTTTTATTCAATTACAAGCTTAAGTACCCGCCAATGCTTATAACAATAAACATACAAAATATTCATTGTTGGCTTTTGGAATTTAAGAATGGACCCATTAGAAAATGCATAAGAATATGGGTAAACTACAACTCCCATCATCATCTGTCATTGTTCCAACCCTGCTTGTATTCAAAGTTGGTCATGTTGAGCTGTGTGCCGAGTTTGGTCCAGATCCATCATCATTGGGATTCACAGCTTTCTTTGAATGAGAGTGAACTATAACTCCCTAAATTAAAGGTCAGTTTCCTCCAAACCTCACCAGTTTTCAAAGATGCGTATGTTGAGTATGCATTCCAGGTTTGGTCCAGATCCATCGCTCCCTTGATGCAAGGTAATCTACAACTTCTGCCATGGTGGGTCATTTCCCCAAACTCCAACAGTATTCAATGTTGGGTATGTGTGCCAAGTTTGGTCAAGATGCATTATCAGTTGGGAGCAAAGTGCTCTGCGGATGTGGGTGAGCTATATTTCCCAACTTCTGAGGTCAATTCCCTCCAAAACACACCATTAAACCAGTATTCAAAACTGGGAATGTTGGGTATGTATGCCAAGTTTGATCCGGATCAATCCCTGGTTGGGGTTGGAATGCTCTCTGGATGTGGGTGAACTATATATCCCAGATTCTAGGGTCAATTCCCCCCCAACCCCTCCAATATTTTTTGTTTGTCATGGGCAGTCTGCCAAGTATGGTCCAGTTCCATCGTCAGTAGGAGTCAATGTGCTCTCTGGAAGTTGGAGCTGTCTTGGAAATCATTCACTCACAAACATACTGTATTTACTTGAATCTAGAGCACCATCAAATGTAACGCACACCTCTATTTTCAAAATTCTGAAACAAAAAAACTATTTTCTGGTGAATGTAATGGATAGCTGCAAAAAGTGGACTCTTTGTAATTTGGCCGAAAAAAGATGAGCATTACAGTTACTGTGTGCTTAAAATTGCTTCTTTAAAAACCAAAGTGTTAGGAAATCAAAGCTTCCAGCAACGGAAAGGAAAACCAGATAAATAGGTAACCCTTTCCTCAAGGACCCTATCCTGTGTATCCTACCTTAGCTTCCTTGGGTGAATCTACTATGCTGCAGATTCTAAAATGAATGTAGCTTGACACCACTTTAATTGGCTTAGCTCAATGTTATGGAATCTTGGGAGTTGTTGTTCTACAAGCTGTTTAGCCTTCTCTGCCAAATAGGGCTGAGGACTCACCAAACTACAAATCCCAGGATTTCATACACTGAATAAAACAGCATACATGATTACAGTATAGGTGCATCCTAGGTGATTTCTAAGTCCTTGGATGAATCTACATTGGAATTAATGCAGTCTGACACCAAATAAGAAACCAAAATCATGAGAAACCAAAATCTCCTGACAATTTTGAAATCAAAAGTGAATAAAATAATTACGGCTTTAAATCCACAGAACCAAAATATGCAACAGCTGGCAACAAAAAGATGAACACTACATAACAATGTATTTCTAGAAACAAAACATTGGTTCTTGGTATCCACATACATATATACATACACAAAAAAGCAGTAGAAAGAGAAAACATTTAACTAGATTAGTAACAAATAAAAATAAATCCATACTCGTTTCATTCCCTTTCAACAATCCTAGAGAATCATAGAAACATATAGTTGGAAGAGACCATAACAATCACCCAATCCAACTCCATTCTGCTATGCAAGAACACAAATCAAAGCACTCTCAACAGATGGCCATTCAGCCTCTGTTTAAAAACCTCCAAAGGAGACTCTATCATGCTCTGAGGTGGCATATTCCACTGTCAAACAACACTTACCGTCAAAAAGATCTTCCAGGTGTTTAGGTGGAATTGCCTTTTCTGTAGCTTGAATTCATTGCTTCGTGTTCTAGTCTCCAGAGCAGCAGAAAACAAACTGGCTCCATGTCTATCCTTTCAAATATTTTCAGTGCCGGTTGTTGTCTTTAGTAAGGCACTTCATGCAAGATCTCCAGATTTAAATCTCCATGAACACTGTGCATCAAATTTACAGGCAGGGATTATTTGGATATATCTTGTTATCTAGTTTACCCAGGACTGTTATATGATATAACAGGGGCAGGGACATGGAGGGCATGGATGTAAATTGGAAAGAAAGGCAGGGTATTAAATAAATAGGCCGATGGAATGTTCTTTCTTGTTTTAGAATTTATTTAGAGTAAGATTTTGCTGGAGTCTAAAGCAATTATTATATGACATACTGATCTACATTATTCCCTCTCTTGTACTCCCTCTCCTAATGGGTGAATCTTTTAAATGAATGACTTCAATTGTACTAGAACTATTTGCTAATAAAGAACTTTTTGGTGAATGGAAAGTTTCTTTTACCAGATTTTTCTATGACACTGAATTATTTCTTCATTGTTTTGCTCTGAGCATACTAGTGTGAGAGAAGGAAAATTAATATTTCTTTTTTACAAGTGTACTGTTAGCTTGACTTCTGTCAGTCCCCTGGAGCTGTTTTCTTTTCTTACAGAAGGGAATATATCTTTCTTCTGATCAAGCACTGTGTTTCCAAAACAATATGCAATTTGGCAAATTTCTGGGGGTAATTTGGAATGCATCTGAGGCGTGGGTGCTTTATGTGTACAGTATTTGCAGAAACAGTGCCAATTGTGAGTTTAAGAGCAAGGATTCATGTGGAAGCATAGCCCAGACATGAAACATCCGAGAATCAAGACAAACCAAATATTTTGTCACCATAATAGAAATTAAGGGGAGAATAAGATCTAACTATATTAGTAAAGTTATCAATTAAGAGTAGAATTGATGCAGTTTGAGAACATTTTAACTACCATCGGTCAATATGATGGAATTGTGGAAGTTGTGGTTTTACAAGGTCTTATATGGTTCAAGGCGAGGAACGACCAATTAAAATAAAGTAAAGGATAGATATCAGCTAAAACACAGAATGCCAATTAAAATACACAACCAGTTAAAAGAACATAGCATTAGTAAAAGTCCAGAAGCAGCACAATGGCAGAGAGAACAGAGAGAGTCGGTGCTTCTATTAGGTTCTCCCAGGATGGACCAAGCTCTTGCTTTTCACCTCTCTCTGTGCAGTGGAAGGTGCACCTTCTGTGCAGTGGAAGGTTCATTTTTTTAAAAAAAGTTAAGAGTCAATGAGACAAGGCCAGGTTTTAGCATAGCAGGTTAACCACCAGCTGCAGTAAATCTTGCCAGTCAAAAGTTTGACACTTCGAAGTCCAGATCAAGGTGAGCTCCTGATCTTTTGCCCAGCTTTCGCCCACCTAGTGATTCAAAAGCAAACTGTGAATACATTAATAGGTACTGCTTTTTAAAAAGTGGGGAGGTATTTTAAAGGCACACAGAAAAAAATGTCAGTGATTCATCAAAAAGGAAGAATTTTACAAACAAAGCTCTTTGGCAGGGAGATGGAGTGACAGCACAACCCCCCCCCCCCCCAGGCCAGAATCAAACACAAGCCTCCAAGATTCTATGTACAATTGTCTGTCTTGTCTGTATATAAACGACATTGAATGTTTGCTGTATATGTATTTCTGTGATCCGCCCTGAGCCCCCTTCATGGTGAGAAGGGTGGAATATAAATACTGTACGTAAGTAAGTAAGTAAGTAAATAAATGGTTACATTGATCCATTCTTCCCAAGTTTTTGGGACTGATTTTTTTACTAAAGTTTCTAGACTCATGAATGAGTATATAGTTAGTATATGCTGCTGTTTCAAGCTCAGGCAGCATATTCTACTATCAAATCATTTCTGGCAGGCCATTCCACAAGTTGAGGAAAGCAGACAAAAATATTCTGAATGACAGTTGTCAGCCTACTCCTAGCTCACAAGTAAATGTCCTCCAGAGGACCTCAGTGTATCAAAGAGATTATACAGGACAGGTGATCTTGAAAGAAACCTGGACCCAAACTATGTAAGACTTTAAATATAGCATCAAACAATCGCTCCCTCTCCTGCTATGTTCCCACTACCTACTATAGCGTGATGGGTCCCTTCTGTTTCTGTGTCAGAATGCCAGCAGTAGTGTGATATCATTGGACAGGATTCTTAATAGTAGTTTATTTATTTATTTATTTATTTATTTACATTACTTTTACCCCGCCTTTCTCTCCTAGGAGACTCAAAGCGGCTTACAGTAAATAGGCAAAAATTCAATGCCTAAAACAATGTAAAAACAGCAATTCATATAAAACAATCTACAAAACAACAGTTCATATAAAACAGATACCATTACAAAATAAAAACACATTATATAAAATTTTAAGAATGTCCAAGATTAAAAACCATTCATCCAGTCTAATTCTGTAATTAGCTTCATGATGAAATTTTAACTGAAGTCTGTCAATTTAGTTAAAAATAAATTTAATTAAGAAATAGAAAATCTCCAACTTAGGGTGCATCTACATTGTAGAATCAATACTGTTTGACATCATTGACTACCATAACTCAAAGCTACAGAACCCTGGGATTTGTAATTTGGCGAAGAACCAACTCTCTTTAGCAGAAAAAGCTAAAATGTTGTTGTTGTGTCTATGATAATGTTGATACAAAGTGAATAATGTGTTGCCAAATCTATCTTCTGCAGTATAAAACTTTTAATGCAAGCATTTTAATTTAAATAGTGATTTAACATAAACTTAGTTAATCCCTCCCTAACGTAAATGTTGTCAAATCAGAATTTTAGCTTCTTATGTTTACCATATCTAAATGCGTTAAGATTTTCCTGCTAACCTTTGTATCTCTGCACACTCCATTAAATTGATTAAGGCACTATTTAATAGTGAATAGAGCATGAAAAGAGTTATTTATAAGTAACTAGGCATTTGTAATTAATTCCTTATTTTGATAAGTAAAGCACCTTGTTGTCAGTTCACCAGGCTCACGCTGTTCCCGTAGGAATGGCATGTCTCTGACAAACATGTGAGGAGACTGGGTTGCCCCTCATGGATCAGGGAAGGAGGGCGGGAGAACAAACAAACAAACAAAGGGAGGAAAAAGAGAGGAGGGGGAGGGAAGAAAGATAAATAGATAGATAGACAGATAGCGAGGGAGGGAGAATTCAGAAAATGTGGTGTAGTGGTTTTAACCTCGGATTATAGCTCTGGTCTGAACCCACTGGGTGACTTTAGGCAAGTCACACTCTCTCAGCCTCAAAGGAAGACTAAGGTAAATTTGAATTAATCTTGACAAGAAAACCCTGTGACAGGGTCGCCTTAGGTTTTCCCTGTAGACTTGAAGGCAAACAACAACAACAACATTCCTACTTAACTTACTTGGAAAATAAGATATTAAAACCCTATCTGCGGCCCCAAGAGACTTAGCCTTTCTTAATTTCAGCTTGGTACTATTCCAAAGTTATGCAGGCCTGGTTTAAAGTAACATTCCAGATTCTAATAGCAGCATCCTTGAGACTAATTGATTTTAGTATGAGCTTTCATGGATTTTGACCACTACCTGAGAGAATCTGAAAGGGCATAAAATACCTTCCTATGGCCACCTCTTTCTCACCCTGGATGAAGATGATGATGATGAACTATTTTATTTCTTACCTACCTCTGCTTAAGGATAGACTCATCACATACCATAAATGATTTCCCCAAAACTGCCATGTCTGAACCCACTGATTTCCATAAAGATGTTGCAACTTGAAATCAAAAATCGAACCCAAAAAAGGATCAAGAAGTCAACCTTATATGGTTATACGGTTAAGAGAACAGGGAACAGTCTGGAAAACAAACTTTTGCCATCAGACAAGTGACATTTCCACTCTCACCAGGGGCCGAGAGAGATGAGGATTCTGTAAAGTAGGTCATTCAGATATATCTCCTTCCTATAAGCCTAACGAAGCCATGTGAGTATGCCCCACATAATTTCAACTGTTATATTTGTGTACATGTAGAAAATAGGAACAGAGAGAACTTACAATACATGAAGATTTCTAAACTCTCTATTTACTAAATGTTTTGCAATTTATCATCTCCACTGTCTTCACAGTCCCAGTGGAACATGTCAATTTGGCAGCAAATAAAAAGTCACCCCATGATTATCATTTAAGCAAAGGTGTCCTACTTAGAAGTGGATACACCAGTCTACTTCTGGTCCATGTAAGTTCCACACATATTCAATCAATACAAAACTTTCAGATTTTCTACTAATTAATAAAAGAATTCAAAATCCTTGTAAATTGCACTTTTTAAACAAATTTATCTATTATTATTTTTGTATGCATTTGAATCTAGAACTACATTGTCAGTTTTAGAGAAGTTTCAAAGATAACTGCATTCTGGTCTTAACATTAATCTGGAAAGTATGAATTAAATCAGTTCTCTTTAAAATGGAGATAAAAGGAAATTTTTGAGTTTCCACCGGGTGGAAACTACTAGAAGAAAACTACTAGAAAAGAATCTAGCTGAAACAGCCCTATAGCTTGAAACAGCTCTTTGAAATATAGATAGACACAAGAAGAGATCTTGGGAGACAGGACTTAAGTCTAAACATGAAACTCATCAAAGCTTTGAATATGGCTTACACATATAGTATGAAGGTAATATTATACAATATTTTAATAATGTTATGAATGAAAATTTGTGTACACTGAATCATTACAAAGCAAAGGTGTCATTATCTCAGCCACCCAGGCAACAATTTTGTGTTCTGGAGAAGTTTGGACATTACCTTGAACTTGGATTGTAAAAGCTTTGGAGAAGATGCTGGAGCTGAATAATTTTTGACCTCTTGTGCCTTTTTTAAGAAGTCAGCAACTGAGAAGAAGAGAAACATCCTATTCTAGCCTCAGCCATCTGGAAATAAACACACATGACAGAAAAAATAATTATACAATGGGGTTTGTTTCCCTCTCCCTTGCACTCCCATAGATATCAAAATTTGTCAATTGTCAAGTCTCATTACAGTTGTCCTCCATTTTCATATATTCTGCACCCACAGATTTAACCACCCACATCTTGAAAATATATATATTTTTAAAATCCAAAAAGCCAACATTGATTTTGCCACTATATCTAAGTTGCACTATTTTGCTGTCAGAAGACTGGAGCATCCACAGATTTTGGTATCCACAGGAGGTCCTGGAACCAAGCCCCAGGTGATACCAAGGGTCCCTATTTCCTTATCTGTTTTTTTTTTTTTTTTACTAATTTGGGTAAATTCTATCACATAGAGATAAAACATCAGTGTGATTATCTGCAACAGCACATTACCAATTTAGAACTGTAATAGCTTCTTTATATTCATATAGAAACAAGAGATAAAGATGCATGTTACTGACGTTCTGATGACACCAAATACCAGGCAACTTCCGATGTGAAGAAAAACAAGCATCCAATATATCAGTTCTCCAAGCATTCAGTTCCTATGAAAAAATACTCATTATAACTTGACAAAAAGAGGCAAAAGTTGACCCTCTAGGCTTGCATCCAGGTCAGTGTGAACATGAGCAGTTTTGCCTGCCAAGTATAGAACAAGTATGTGAAAAAGAGTGATTATGTTGTCCACATTTTCTTCTCATGGGCTAAAGTTTCATAGGCTTTTGACCACTTAAAAGAGCTGGAGGGAACCTACACAGACACAATGGCAGAAAAGACCAACGTTTTTGCAAAAAATAATGCTATGATCTGAACTTTTAAATGCAATCAAGTTTCTATTTGATTAGACTTGTTCTGATTTTTCCCCCATAGTTGAAAATCTTTTCCCAACCCTAGTCCCCAGATAATGTCAACAACCCTTTTTATTCAAACTAGCCAATTGCAGTCAGCAATTAGAGTCGTAGTCCAAAAACTGGGAACCTAAGGCTGGGCTTGCTTATCTAGTAGAAAAAGTATGATTGATTTCATATGAGAATCCACTAAGCTGACTGCAGTGCTCCTAAAATCCCATATAAACAGTGCATTTTGGGATTTGATTTGAGCGGAATCAGTTTTCAAGATTAATGCAAAATATTATAGAATGAACTGTCATCATCTGCATTATATATGTGAATGCAAGAAAACAAGGTTCTTTAAGTTAACATACTGTTGAAAAATAGTTCAGTGGTTATTAGTGCGTGCCATCATGTAGTTTCTGACTTATGGCAACTCTTAAGATGAACCTATAATAGGGTTTTCTTGGCAATTTGCCTTTGCCTTCCTCTGAGGCACAGAGAGTGTGGCTTGCCCAAAGTAATCTAATAGGTTTCAATGGCTGCTCCCAGGAGTCCTAGTTCAACATCCAAGTCATAACACCATGCTGGCTTTATACATCCAATAGTAATATAAAAATATAACCATTTCCATCATTTATTTATTATTTATTTATTTACAGTATTTATATTCCGCCCTTCTCACCCCAAAGAGGACTCAGGGCGGATCATATTATATACATATAGGGCAAACATTCAATGCAACCGAGACAGAGACAGGCGCAGAGGCAATTTCATTCATATTTCCTGCCATTTATCCATTTATCCCTTTATTTATATCCATCTTTTCCCCATGATGATAATCATTGCAGTCAGCCTTGCTCATGTCTGCACAAATGAAAGCTCATTGAGATATCACTTTAAGATAGGGGGTTATTAAACAATAGTGTCCATGCCACCAGCAAAACAGAACAAATTTCTTCTCTCCCTTCACAACCCTTTCTCGATATGACCCTGAGATCTGAGTAAGTCCCTAAAATAATTTTAGGCTGCACAAATGGGGTGGGGCAGAGATGCCATATGATGTGAGCATAGGTCCCATCACAGAATACTAGACATAGCTTGAAACAGACTGAAGAAAGTAAATGAATTGAAAATGAAATGAGAAAAAAACAGCATTGCCTATTTCATCATATAGTTCCAAGAGGTTTTAACAGCCTGTTTTGATGTTCCTTTACTCAAGAGTGGAATATTTTGTTTTTACCAGTTCAGATGCCACTAACATCTGACATTACTGAGAAATGCCATAACTCTCCTACATTCATTAGCAGAAGAATTTATTCTGGCTTCGTAAGATTATGAGATAATGTATGCTTTTTGGTGGAGAAAGAGCTGATGGATTATGAGAGTTCTCAGTGTTATATCTAATTTCCCAGTCCAACCAAAGATGCATCCCACTAGACACACCAACATCTCCTGGATATCAATGGCATCTTTGTCTTGTACAAAGTAACTACAATTCAACAGCACTTTTACATATTTTATTTAGATCCCCTCTTTCTCTGAAAAATTGTTTTACTATAGTACATAAACAATCAAAGAATTAATTTCACTCATTGTCAGAATAATGAATTATGTCAGAATTGAAAAAAAAAAGTTATGCTTAAGTAAGTTTTTTAGAGTCTTGTCTCAGAGGCTCGCTATATATATATATATATATATATATATATATATATATATATATATATATATATATATATGGTATGTTTTAATAAACCATGTTTTCTAACTAGCCCCGAAAGGCTGCTCATATACATCAATAATGTGATAGTGCCCTCTTATGGCTTACCGCAGCATTGCTGGTTCTTAAATACTAAAAAGACCTCACAACCTCTGAGGATGCCTGCCATAGATGTGGGCAAAACGTCAAGACAGAATGCTTCTGGAACATGGCCATACAGCCCGGAAAACTCACAGCAACCCACTAAAAAGATCATTTTTTTGGGATGAAATGTTTCTGTTGTAATATACTCCCAACTCTACATCACCGGAGCACAAGTATATGATGTCCAAGAGTAGAAGATTATGAATTCCAAGGCACTTCCCCCTCCACACTTTTAGCCAGACAAATCCATCTTAATTTTTGGGCAAGACATACCCATCTTAACTTTTTCAATAGAAGAAATGAACATTTGAGAGACCACAGGGCAATAAACCATATTGGGATGAGTAGCCAGCATAGTATAGTGGTTTGAACAATAACCTATGACTCTAAAGATTATTTCCTCAGCCATGGAAATCCAAAGTCACACAGCCTCAGCCTCAGAGAATGGCAAAGCGAACCCCTCTTTGCATTAAATGAGCAGTGTAGATGGGGCCATAGAATGTATTGCAATAATCCGAAAGCGATGTAACCAGATTTGAATTCCAAGGTATGCCTGCAGCTAGCAGGCTAGTTCTACCTGTGCAAATGCACTCCTGATCACTGTCAACGTGTGAGCATCCAGGGTCAGATTTGAGTTGAGGAGAGTATCCAAGCTATAATCATGCCCTTTTTGCCACCGAATATGGGCTGAATCCCTATTCCCGATCTGTCTTCTACTGGCAAAGTGCACTTGTTTTCTCTGGATTAAGTGTCAGGTTGTCCACTCTGTTTATTTTAATCAAAGGAAAGAATAGACAGCATGACTGAGCAAGTAATTTATTTATTCAATTGATATTGAAAACACAATTTGTCTCTTTGGTTGGGTCTAATCAAATAGAAAGTTGATTGCATTTAAAAGTTAGACCACAGCATTATTGGCTGGGAAATCTAAATATAAACTGTATCTAATTTTTGAATCTGCAGATTCAATTTTAAAGAAAACAAATTGTCTTTCCAAATATAAATAATGGCAGGGAAAACCAGATTGACAAAATCACTTCTGCTCTAAAAAACCACTGCTTACACATGACCTTGAAATCTATTTATGACTAATCAAAGTACTAGGTATCCTTCTTGAATCCTGACATACTAACCTACTTTGAAGGTATTAATGATCTCACGACTTCTGTCTCCTTGATAATTCCATCCCACTATGAGCTGAAAGTCATAACCATAAAAACCCCCAACATTTCAATGTTTAAAGAAATTAATACCAACCTAAAACTTGTTTGTAAGCTAACATAATATCATGCAATTTTGTCTATTGATTGCCGGAGTCTAGCCTGAATGATGACTAATCTTGGAAGCTAAGCAGGTAAGCCTTGGTTAGCAAAGTATTTGAATGGGAGAATAGCAGGAACTGTAGGTTAGATTTCAGAAGAAGAAACTGGCAAAACCACTTCCTTACCTAAGAAAACCCTATGAAATTCATGGAGCCACTAACAGGAAACTTGAAGGGGGTGTATGGATTCTCACTGAAGAAAGGGAGAGGATGCAAGGGTGTGTGTAAGTAGGCTTCTGTGTATGGGCATTAGCTCAATCAGTGTAGGAATAAGCAATGATTCGCTGAAAATGATTAATAATGGGTACAGGATGAATTTGCCAAATAGATGCAGAAATTCCTTTAACCATGGATTATCATGTTTCTATTTTAGCACTTCCCAAATTATATATTCATGTGTTGCTGCACAACTTCAAGTCATTTCCAAGTTATGGTGGCCTTAAGGCAAACCTATCATGAGGTTTTCTGGGGGGGAATTACTATTCTGTGAACATTTGTCTGAGTCTGAAAGAATATGGTTTGCTCAAGATTAACCCATGAGTTTTCATGATTGAGCAGAGACTCCCAGAGTCCTGATCTAATGCTCAAACCATTAAGCCCTGTTGGCTCTCTATATGTATATCCCAATCTATATCTAAGGATCTCAGCTGAGTGTACAATAAAATTAATTTAGAACAAGAACCCTAAAGTCTGTAAGCAGATGAAATCATTTCACACTTTTAAAAAAGACGATGTAAAACCAGTGAAAACAGTTTAAAATAATACCATACATTGCATGTGTGCAAAAGAGATAATTAGGCTTGAAAGGCATTGATAAAAACCAATTATTTGATTGGCACTGGTGCCAGTCTAGCCTTTTTTTTTGGGGGGGGGGACTCCTTAATTCCCCACTATTCCCAAATTATTTAATAGGTGATCTTATGTCAAAATGTATACAAGTGCTGTGGTGCAGCTGGTTAGTAGCCAGCTGCAATAAATCACTACTGACCATGAGGTCATGAGTTCGAAGCCAGCGCAAATCGGATTGAGGGCCCAACATTTAAAATAGCCCAGCTCGTTGTTGACCTAAGCAACCCGAATAATAGTTGCATCTATCAAGTAGGAAATGTAGGTACCGCTTATGCAGAGAGGCTAATTTAACTAATTTACAACACCATAAAATCGTCCAGCAGCATGCGGAAAGGAATGAGGAAGCAATCCATCAAGGACTCGGTGTCACAGTGGATGATGAAGCAGCAGCTCCATCTGTGGCTGGAATCAAGCATACCTTCATGAAGATGGAAGCTGGAAAATGTTAAATTGCCTGTGTGTCTTTGTCTCTGTCTGTATGCCATATGGCATTGAATGTTTGCCATGTATATGTACATTGTGATCCACTCTGAGTCCCCTTGGGGGTGAGAAGGGTGGAATATAAATACTGTAAATAAATAAAATAATGATGTAAACCATTTCAGCCCATTCCTCTGACAAAAAGATCCCAGAGCAATTTATAAAGATTAAAGACAAGGCAACGCTCCTTTGGGATTGCAATCTGAAAACTGTAACACAGAAGTGAAAGAGGAGAATATGAGGGAAGGAAGGAAACTCAGGAACTAGTTTCCAAGTTACAAGGTTCAGCAGATCATGGAGACTGATCTAAGCATAACACAAGGCTACTGTTTCCTCTCTCTTTGATGGACTCAGCAGTGGCAACAGGTAATTGGAGCAAAGGAAATCTCACAAACAGCTGTATCCAGACATAGTGTCTACGTAAATGTCATACTTAGAATAGGAATTATTTTATCTGAAATGAAATGAGATTTCATAAGAGACAGAATTTTAATAGGTAGTACTGATGTTAACAATTTAGCAAGGTACCCCTTTTCCACAATAACTTTCCCATGCTGTGCCTGTGAATTTTTATTTGACTCTAAGATTCTTACACTTTAACACCAGCTCATGGTAATGTTGCTAATTTCCCTTATGTTTAGTTTGGCTTCGAGTTGCTAGAGTTTGTGTATTCTCTTAATTTTTAACAATAAGTTAATACATTCAAAGTTAATAGCTTAAGGATTCATAGAAAGAGGTACAGAATCATAAATTTACTGAACTATCAAAAAGCTGATTTGGTATATTTAGAACAAACACACTGGAGTTATGTGCTATTGCTGTTGTTAATTGTTGTCAAGTGAATTTCAATTTATGGAGACTCAATAAATTGAAACAAAAGCAACAGAATGGTTTTCAAATCTGCAAAATTTCTGTTCAGCAATCACCCTGCACTTCAAGGACATGGCTTCCTTGAGTGTGACAATCCAACTGTAGTGGGCAGGAGACAGCAGAAAATATAAAGGAATCACTATTTGTATATCACATGTGTGTCAACATAGTAAGGCAGGAATGAAGGGGTAGGAGGAAATGGCCATATAAGGAGGTACGAGCAGGCCAGGAACACAGCCGATGGGTTATCACATGATTTCCCCGAAATCATGTGTTTTGAGAGAAACGAAAGTAATGAAGAAATGTAATACTGCACCACAAATATGCACCAATGGTTTGATATGTGGGCGGTCGTAAACTGAACCCATTGAATTGTATAAATAGACACTTGACCCTGTTGGCGGGGTTCTCCCTTTTCAGCATCTAGTTGTGCGTGGGATGAACCTCTGCAGCTGCATGAACTTTAGTAAACTGCTTTCTTTGGAAAAAAAACTCCAGTTGTCTGTCTCCTACTTCCGCTGCGTCCGCACAGACACACGAGAAGCCGAGAAGAGGGGAAGTCTGGCTTCCGCTACAATAGGGTGATCCTATGAACTTCATAGTTTTCTTAGGGTACTTCCAGACAGCGCCAAAATCTGTGTTTTAAAAGTGGGTTTTAAAATCCCGGGACTTGTCCATACATACACCTGTCAGTCCTGGGATATGGCCCCCCACTGTCCTCAGAGTCTTCTTTTGAAATGGATCAAGATGGAGGGCAGACAGGGGACATCCGGTGGAAGTTTGCTTTGTTTTTTAAAAAATCACTCCATTATGTGCTGGACCGCATATGCCCACATGTGAATCTATATATATAAAAGAGTAAAGTTGTTTGCTCCATGACTATAACAACAGAACTTAACGCCCCAGAAATACGAAACTTGGCAACACAACACAAAAGCCTTGCCTCACGGTTGTTACAACACAACCACAACACAAAAACACAATCTGGAGCCACAAAACTGAAAAAACTAGCAAAGATGCACAACAACCAACCACATGACCCAAACACACAAAACTTGGCAAAACAACCCAAAATCCTTGCCCCTAGGTGCTGACAACAAAAAGAAAAATAAAGTCCTAATTAGAGGGAGAGGAATAATTGTTTTTATCCAATTGCTGCCAGTTAGAAGGCTAAACTCCGCCCACGTGGTCTTCTAGCAATGCACTCAGCCCAGGGGACAGGCAGAGTTAGGCCTCCCTTAGGCCTCTTCCACAGATTATCTGATTTCTACTGGATTATTTGGCAGTGTAGACTCAAGGCCCTTCCACACAGCTATATAACTCATTTATAATCTTATATTATCTGCTTTGAACTGGATTATCTTGAGTCCACACTGCCATATAATCCACTTCAGTGTGCATTTTATCCACCTGTGTAGAAGGGGCCTCATATAATCCAGTTCTAAGCAGATAATATGATTATAAATATACAGTAGAGTCTCACTTAGCCAACATAAACACCCCGGCAGAATGTTGGATAACTGAATATGTTGGATAATAAGAAGGGATTCAGGAAAAACCGATTAAACCTCACATTCCCTCACAACCCTATCTGCTGACAAACTGCCATACATGTCTATGCCAGGCATCCTCAGAGATTATGAGATCTGTTTAAAAACAGACAAGTGGGATGTTTATTTCTTTCTCAGCAATGATACCCAGGATGGGACAACTCTTATCTGTCTGAGGTGACTGTGAACGTTCCACTTGGCCACCTTAATTACCATTGAATGCCCTTGCACTTTCAAGGCCTGCTTACTTCCTGCTTCGGAGGGGGAATCCTTTTTTGGGAGATGTTAGCTGGCCCTCAATACATCATGTCTTGAATTCCCTGATTGCTCAGTGCTGTTCTTTAGTTAACTGTCCTGATTTCACAGATTTTTTTTAATACTGGGAGCCACATTTTGTTCATTCCAGGCAGGCAGGAACCATCCAGGCTTTGAAGCTACAAGGCTATTCAGTGCCAATTCCAACATTCACACTTTCCTAAAGCAGACAACACTTCTTTCTTCCACCTTGGTCATTCCACAGATATATAAACCCCACTTCCTTTCGTTACAACACATTTCACAACCTTTGAGGATGCCTGCCATACACGCAGGCGAAACATCAGGAGAGAATACATTTGGAACATGACCAGGCAGACCACAGAACTCAGAGCAACCCAATACAAAGAGAAACAAAAATAATAAAATAAATAGAAAAGATACATTAAAAAACAAATAAAATAATACAATTAAAAACATAAATAAAAATAATATAATAAAATAATAAAATATAATAGATACAAATAATAAAATAAAAAAAACACAAATAATAATAAAAGAATTAAAAATAAATACGAATACAGTAGAGTCTCACTTATCCAACACTCGCTTATCCAAGTTTCTGGATTATCCAACGCATTTTGTAGTCAATGTTTTCAATACATCATGATATTTTGGTGCTAAATTCATAAATACAGTAATTACTACATAGCATTACTGCGTATTGAACTACTTTTTCTGTCAAATTTGTTGTATAACATGATGTTTTGGTGCTTAATTTATAAAATCATAACCTAATTTGATGTTTAATAGGCTTTTCCTTAATCCTTCCTTATTATCCAACATAATCGCTTATCCAACGTTCTGCCGGCCTGTTTATGTTGGATGAGACTCTACTATAATACAATAAAAATAATAAATAAAAACACTAAAAATAATTAAAAACACTAAAAAATTAATACAATAAAATACTATAATAGAAAATAAATAAAAATAATAAAAGAAAATAATAAAATATAATAAATAAAAAAGATAAGTTACAATAAAGTTAATTTTAAAAATACAAATAATGTCAAATAAAAATTCCACAACAATTTTTAACCAATACCACCACCACTTTGCCACAGCAACGCGTGGCCTGGCACAGCAAGTATCTTAATATAAATATAAGCAGATTCGTATGTGCACATATGAGGCCCAGAGCATAACAGAGGGATTTAAAAAAACAACAACAAAAAACCTTTGGTCAGATCTCTCTCTTCCCCTAATTGTTAATTCAACCTCTGTTTAAGATTATAAAGTGTAAAAGAAAGAGTTTCAGAGAGTTGTATTTGTTCTCCATTTGTGCATTCTTTGAACCACCTGTGTGTCCATTTGACAGCGCAATCGGCTGATCAGCTGTTTCAGGAGTGCATGTGCAGTGAAGCAGTCTACACAGGGTGGAAGAAAGGAAAGCACATGTTTGCATAACTGCAGGGATATACAATCATGCAAAGGTCAAATCTTTCAGCCAGAATTGGGTTATAAGCACACCTTTTAAACATATGCTTTTTACCTCTTAACCCAATCCCTTCCGCACTTCGGCTAAACATCATTTAGCCACCCCCTGCTTTTAACCTGGTTACTTCTAAGATTTACAGCATGTGTAGAAGGACCCTTAGGCACAGAATACTTAGACGTAATTTTGCCAGTTTCTTACTCTGAAATATAGTCTACAGCAGCAAATATTTGCCTTTTATTCTTTCAGACATGCTAATCATGGCTTCCCAAGCTTTCCACCTCCATTTCCATGGAAAAGATCTCAGTACCTAGTTGTTGTTGTTGTTTGCATCCTGCTTTTTCCCTTTAAAAAAGATTCAAAGCAGCTTACAGTAAAGGAAATACAACATAATTTAAAACCTACAAATATATTTCCTCTGTTCTTTCATTTTGTAATAGAACCAATAAGAAAGGATATAAGTGTAAAGTCTAGAAAGGAAACTCATAATATTATCCGTTTTGGTGATGGTATTTTACTATTATTATTATTATTATTAGTAGTAGTAGTAGTAGTGGTAGTGGTAGTGGTAGTAGTAGTAGTAGTATGTTTATTTATATCCCACTTTTTCTCTCCATAATGAGAATCAAAGCAGCTAACATTAAAAGCATTACAATACAATTTAAAATATATAAATATTAAAACAGTATTAAACATCATTAGGACTAAAACAATTTAGATTAAATTCATAAAATCATAAAAAACACTATTACATTTAGACCCCAAAATATCAATCATAGTCCTCTAACAAATCTGAATTCATCTTCAGATTTAAACAAAATTTAAAATAAGCACTAAAAAGCAAAAATTATGTACTTACATATATATCAAAGTCACCGCCAAAACAATACTAAAATAGAAAGCAGTTTCTCTGGTTTCGAATATCTCAGAATTATATTAATTGGGGAGTAAAAACAAATAATTTACTGAAACAATAATCATAATTGTATGGAAATTTTTTAAAAGGAAATTTGGAATTTGTTTACCCCTTTTAGGCCACACACTTGGATGTTGTTCAGCTTCATGTGTCCTGATTTTCATCTATGAAACACTGGAGAGTATGGTACATCCAGAATGTGAAAGCCCCATCTCAAATTACTGCTTGAGTCCTAGTTTGATTTAGGTATCTATCTGAGATTGGTTTCCAGCATGAAATTACCACCTCTTCAAAGTGAATTTCCTTTCTTGTTGTAAGTGTATACCTACTGACTGTTTCTTCAGTGTTTATTGTGCCTGTTTCATCTTATTAGTTCATAACGTTTGCAGAAGGTATCACTTTTCCTCTCCCACCTTTTGGCTAGCATATTTTATATGGAGATTCAGATAGACAATATCGTCAATAATATGTTTTTTTAGTCCTTCTCAGTATTACTAAAAGTCTGAATTTTCACACTTTTTTTGGTCTGTGAAAGATCTAATTCACATGTTGGGTCCATGTTTTCTGCCACAATCACATAGTGGATGTAGAGTATCCAGGATACTTTTGTTATTATTTGTGGCTTCAAATATATGTTAAATTATGTAGGTTATGAATCACACATGGATAAAATTCACGTAAATCTGTGAGAATCAAGAATTTGGATCCATTTTTTGTGCCATGGTGGTACAGTAATATATGGGATCCATGGTTATTGTAATTCAGTCTTTTGTTACCAATGTTATACCTCATTAAGCGGTGGGTGTAGAGTAAATATTTTGTAATAAGTATCTGGATCTATGGATATTGTCCATGCTATGAGTACATGTTTGTACACTATGATGGTATGAAAATGTACATGTTCGGTGATTTTTGTGACTCCATCTACAAAGTAGCACCTTGGAGACTAACTGAAAGAACAATGCTGGTGGCATAAGCTTTTGAGACTAAGTCTGCTTCTTCAGATATACAGAGTGAAGTGCCTAGGAATAGACTATTTATACATAGACTGTGTGTGTGAATAGCCATAGAAATGCAAAACTTGTGGGTGTGGGTCTAAAGCATAGTTCTTCTGAAAGGGAGCAAGAGGCAAAAAAGTAAAGACCTTATAAGAAAAGGATGAATTTTGCAGCTGCAATTGCCTGCTATTATGGCATAAGAAAGAAACCTAAATTCATGAAGCTACACTATTAGCTCTAAGGAGCCCCGGTGGCGAAGTGTGTTAAAGCGCTGAGCTGCTGAACTTGCAGACCGAAAGGTCCCAGGTTCAAACCCGGGAAGCGGCGTGAACGGCCGCTGTTAGCTCCAGCTCCTGCCAACCTAGCAGTTCGAAAACATGCCAATGTGAGTAGATCAATAGGTACCACTCCAGCGGGAAGGTAACAGCGCTCCATGAAGTCATGCTGGCCACATGACCTTGGAGGTGTCTACGGACAACGCCGGGTCTTCGGCTTAGAAATGGAGATGAGCACCAACCCCCAGAGTCAGACATGACTGGACTTAACGTCAGGGGAAACCTTTACCTTTACCTTTACACTATTAGCTATGAAGATGCTATATCAAGTGCAAGATCTGTATCTCTCTCATTCATCAGCAAACAGAAGCAAGCACCAGGCTTTAAGACTAAAAGCTATAGACTAACCATTCTGTTTTGTGCAAATGCAGTCAGGCATATAATATCTACACTAATTTATAAAGCTGCTAACCCCCAAGACTTGAAGAGAAAGGATGAGTTCAAGCTGCCAATATTCTGGATGCATAATAAGGATTGGAGATCAAGAACACTTTTCCTGGAGTGGTTTCTTCTGTGTTTTGTGCCAGAGTTCAGAAAATACCTTGCCAGTAAAGGAAAGTCTTTTAAGATCCTATTACAGTAGAGTCTCACTTATCCAACATAAATGGGCCGGCAAAAAGTTGGATAAGCGAATATGTTGGATAATAAGGAGGCATTAAAGAAAAGCCTATTAAACATCAAATTAGGTTATGATTTTACAAATGAAGCACCAAAACATCATGTTAGACAACAAAATTGGCAGAAAAAGTAGTTCAATACGCAGTAATGTTATGTTACAATTACTATATTTACGAATTTAGCACCAAAATATCATGATATATTGAAAACATTCGACTACAAAAATGTGTTGGATAATCCAGAACGTTGGATAAGCGAGTGTTGGATAAGTGAGACTCTACTGTACTACCGGACAATGCCCCAGGATACCCAAAAGTCCATACATCTAACACTGAAGACATTAAAGTCTATATGCCCCCCTCATGAACCTCACAGTCATGGAGGACATTTAAGGCACACTGGACACTTACTCCATGGAGAGTATTGCAAAGCTTAAGGGAGAAGACCCCAATGTAGAGAACACAATGAAAACATGGAAGGAGTAAATTATTGCCAATGCTATGTGTCATCGCTAGAACCACAAAAGCTATAAAGCCAGAGACAACAGAATTATAGATTTGGAAGAGATCACGTGAGCCATCTGGTCCAACCCCGTCATGCAGGAAAAGCACAAATTACCCCTGACAGGTGGTCATCCAGCCTCTGTTTAAAAGCTTCCAAGGAAGGAGGTTCCACTCCGAGGCAGAGAGTTACACTGCTGAATAGCTCTTACAGTCAGGAAGATCTTCCTAATGTTCAGGTGGAATCTCCTTTCCTGTAATTTGAACATATTGCTCCAAGTCCTAGTTCCCAGGGCAGAAGAAAACAAACCTGTTCCCTTTTCCTTATGGCATCCTTTCACATATTTATACATGGCTATCATGTCTCAACCTTCTCTTCTGCAGACTAAACATGCCCAGTTCTTTAAGAGATCGTCATAGGGCATGGTCTCCAGACCTTTGATTGTTTTAGTTGCCTTCCTCTGGAAACCTTCCAGTTTGTCGATATCTCTTTTGAACTGTTGTGCCCAGAATTGGGCACAATATTCAAGGTGAGGTCTAACCAAAGCAGAATAGAGAGGCACTATGACTTCCCTTGATCGAGACACTGTACCACTTTTGATGCAGCCCAAAATCCCATTGGCTTTTTAGCTGCTGTGTCACACTGTTAGCTCATGTTCAACTTGTTGTCCATGAGGACACCAAGATCTTTTTCACATGTACTATTGTCGAGCCAGGCATCACCCATCCTGTATCTTTGCATTTCATTTTTTCTGCCTAAGTGTAGTACTTTACTTTTATCCTTGTGGCAATTTAATTGGTTAGTTTTGGCCTAGCTCTCTAATCTGTTAAGGTTATTTTGAATTCTGATCCTGTCCTCTGGAGTATTAGATATCCTTCCTAATTTGGTGTCATCTGCAAACTTGTCAAGTATGCCCTCTAAACCTTCACCAAGTCATTAATAAAGATATTGAACAGAACTGGACCCTAAGGCACTCCTCTAGTCACTTCTTTCCAGGATGAGGAGGAAAAGAACCCTTTTATTGTTTTTAATCTCTCTGGCACAGCTAAGCTCATTTTGTGCCTTAGCCTTATGAACCTTTTCCCTACATGCATTGGTTATTTGTTTAAATTCCTTTTTTGTGATCCCGCCCCCCTTTCCATTTCTTGTCTCTTTTAAATCATAGCTCAGTTAAATGTTATTTGGACATCCATTCTGGTTGTTTTACATTTCAATTTTTTCCTTGCTGAGACTGCAATTATGCTTTCAGTTTCTCACTTTTAAAAACCTCCCATCCATCATTAACTCCCTTTTCTTTTAGTATTCCTGTCCATGGAATAGCTCTCAGTATTTCCTTAAATTTCCTGAAATCAGCTCTCCTAAAGTCTAGAATGCATATTTGACTCTTAGTCTCATCCTGCCTTTGTATCACAAATTCCAGGAGCACATGGTCACTCCCACCTAAGGATCCCACAACTTCCACTCCATTGACAAGAACCTCACTGTTGGTTAGGATCAGATCCAAATTAGCTGGTCCCCTTGTTGCCACTTTTCCTTGGGAACAATAAAATTGTCTGCAAGGCAAGTATTTGTTAGACTTTGTACTCTTGGCAAAGTTGGTTTTCCAACAAATATGAGTAGTTTAAGAGATTACGATCTTCTGGGGAGGCCCTGCTCTCGGTCCCACCACCATCACAGGCGCAATTGGCAGAGATGAGAGAGGGCCTTCTCAGTGATTGCCCCTCGGCTATGGAACTCCCTCCCTGGCAAGATTAGATCAGCCCCCTCCCTCCTGCCCTTCTGAAAGATGGTAAAAACGTGGCTGTGGGACCAAGCCTTTGGGACAGAGCAATAAGATAACAACAGGAAGTTTCACCCTGCTGACCAGATTCGGTATGGCTGATCTGATATGGGTTTAAACAATAGATTTTAAGGTGGCGACCACTGATTTTAATGTTTATGTATTTATAGTTTACTAGCTGTGCCCGGCCATGCGCTGCTGTGGCGAAGTATGGTGGTATGGGAAATAAAGTATTGAGGAATTGGTGGTAGTTAAGGTAGAGGGTAAACGTTTTCCTCTGACATTAAGTCCAGTCATGTCTGACTCACAGGGTTGGTGCTCATCTCCATTTCTAAGCTGAAGAGCCAGCGTTGTCCGTAGACTCCTCCAAGGCCATGTGGCATGACTGCACGGAGCGGCGTTACCTTCCTGCCGGAGCAGTACCTATTGATGCACTGACATTTGCATGTTTTTGAACTTCTGGGTTGGCAGAAGCTGTGGCTAACAGTGGGGGCTCTCTCTGCTCCCCCAATTCAAACCTGTGGCCTTTCGGTCCAGAAGTTCAGCAGCTCAGCGCTTTAACACACTGCGCCATCAGGGGATATTACTTCCTAAAGCTTGTGAATATACAATATTTCTGATTGTTTTTTTTTTTTTGTCTGTTGGAGGCAAGTATAAATGCTGCAATTAGGAAAAATGATTAGGATGTAATGGCCTTGCAGCTTTAAAGCCTGGCTGTTTCCTCCCTGAGTGATTTTTTTGTTGGGAGGTGTTAGCTGGCCCTGATTGTTTCCTGTCTGGAATTCCCTTGTTTTCAGAGTGGTGGTGTTTGCGATATTTTATGTGCTTCTACTGTCTGTGGCCCTGAGAAAACAGAGGATTTGCCAGACTTTGATTATGGGAATACTTCATTGGGAGGTGTTAGCTGGCCCTGATTGTTTCCTGTGTGGAATTCCCCTGTTTTCAGAGTGTTGTTCTTTATTTAGTGTTCTGATTTTAGAGATTGTATTGTTCTGTTTTATTATACCACATTAATTTGTATATATTCTGATTTTAGTGTTTTTGAATACTTGGAGCCAGATTGTATTCATTTTCACGGTTGACCGCAACACAATAATAATAATAGTAATGATAGTAATAATAATGACTTTGGTAATACACAGTGCTTCACTCCCTTCTCAGCTTCCTTTCTGGAAGAATCCTTTCTTGGGAGGTGTTAGCTGGCCCTGATTGTTTCCTTTGTGGAATTTCCCTGCTTTCAGACTGTTGGTCTTTATTTACTGTCCTGGTTTTAGAGATTATATTGTTCTGCATTATTCTATCCCAGTAATTATTTCATATTAAAGTAGAATCTCACTTATCCAACATTCGCTTATACAATGTTCTGGATTATCCAATGCAGCCTGCCTTTTCATAATCAATGTTTTTGTAGTCAGTGTTTTAAATTCATTGTGATATTTTAGTGGTAAATTTGTAAATACAGTACAGTAGAGTCTCACTTATCCAACATAAATGGCCTGGTAGAATGTTGGATAAGCGAATATGTTGGATAATAAGGAGGCATTAAGGAAAAGCCTATTAAACATCAAATTTGGTTATGATTTTACAAATGAAGCACCAAAACATCTTGTTAGACAACAAATTTGGCAGAAAAAGTTCAATACAGAGTAATGCTATGTAATAATTACTCTATTTATGATATCACGATATATTGAAAACATTGACTCCAAAAATGCATTGGATAATCCAGAATGTTGGATAAGCGAGTGTTGGATAAGTGAGACTCTACTGTAATTACTACATAGCATTACTGAGCATGGAACTACCTTTTCTGTCAAATTTGTTGTATAATATGTTTTGGTGCTTAATTTGTATAACGATTACCTAATTTGATGTTTAATCAGTTTTTCCTGAATCCCTTCTTATTATCCAACTTATTCACTTATCCTGCTGGCCTGTTTATGTTGGATAAGTGAGACTCTACTGCATATTGATAATCTTATATTATCTGCTTAGAACTGGATTATATGAGGCCACTTCTTCACAGCTGTATAAAATGCACACTGAAGTTGATTATATGGTAGTGTGGAGTCAAGATAATCCAGTGCAAAGCAGATAATATAAGCTTATAAATGGGTTATATAGCTGTGTGGAAGGGCCTTGAGTCTACACTGCCATATAATCCACTGCAAATTAGATAATCTGTGGAAGAAGCCTAAGTGAGGCCTAATTCTGCCTGTCCCCTAACTGAACCCTGGCTGTCCCTTGGCTGAGTTGGTTGCTAGGAGACCAAGTGGGCAGAGATTAGCATTCTAAACTGGCAGCAATTGGATAAAAAGAATCATTGCTCTCCCTCTAATTAGGACTTTATTTTTCTTTTCTTTTTGTTGTATCAACCTAGAGGCGTGGATGATGGGTTGTGTTTTCAAATTTCGAGGTTGGGGGGCCTGTAGTTTTGTTGTTTTGTGGGTCACCGTGATGCCATCACTCATTTTTATTGTTATACGGACACAGGAGACATGGTGGAATGATGTCTTCCTGCCCTCTTCTTCATTCTGGCTCAGAATGGCAGTTATTCCTTGGGGGGGGGGGGGGGGGTCCCATCTGATTTTCTTGGCTTGGCTGTGACACTTAAAAGTGTTATATGTGTCATCATAAGAGAAGAAGAATATACTTTATTTATATTCTGCTCTACCTCCCCAAGGGGACTCAGAGTGGATTACAGGTACATATATATGGCAAGCATTTAATGCTGTTATACAGTTGACAAGACAGAACATTAACAGGGGTAAGGCTTCTCTCTTTTTCCATCTCCAGGATCTGGAGGCTGTGCTGGTCTCGGCCATGAGGAGGTGCTGTTGTGTCATTTTTCCACATCGAGAAGCCCATCGTCCATAGAGTCCTTCCTGATCTAATTTTGCCAGCATGTCTTTCAGGGGCGCCTTTTATTTATTTATTTATTTGCGACATTTATATACCGCCCTTCTCACCCCGAAGGGGACTTATCTCCCCGCCAAAACAGTACCTATTTATCTACTCACATTGCTATTTTCGAATTGCCAGGTAAGCAGAAGCTGGGGCTAATGGGGAGAACTCACCCCACCCGTGGCTTGAACTGCCAACCTCCCAGTCAGCAAGCCCCTATAATTCTAGAACTAATGACAGCTATAATTATAGTATAAGGTAGAGATTAAATGCTTCAAGGACAACACTTGTTGGTTGCACTGAGTGGAAAATGATATGTGCTCCCTGGATCACAATGGCTATATTCCTCAAGAGCTGTCAACAGATCTGCATCACCACCACTTGAAGTTAGAAGTTAAAGACCTGAAAACTAAGAGTCCCTATGGCCATACCACCCTGAAAACTCAGATTGACTACACGAGGACTCTAGCATCCAGACAAGAACATCAACAGACAGAAAAATTACTAAGTACTGAACTGCCAGTTCTAAGAAATCAGTATGTTGCTTTGAAAAATGCAGGATTAGCAAATGTCATGACATTTCCAGAACTTGTGAACGATCGGAATACTCCTTGCCGTACACCACTGGCTACTTCATCAGACAAAATCAAGTCACATATGCAACACGAGGTAGAAAATGGATCGACTCCTAACAAAATAAGGGGGAAACTGATACTGTCTCCCCATGTAGCGCAAAGTCCAAACCGTTGCAGGCAATTGGGCCCTAATCACTTGGGGGATTCAGTCAGCAAAGCATTCCATCCCATTGTGCATATGCCAGAAGCCTGCAAGAAGCCTGTGAAGAGTTTGTGTTCAGAAATAGTGGTAAAGTCTGATCACTTTACAGCAAGACCTCAAGGGACAAACAGCTGTAGTGCACAAGAACGACTAAAGCAAGGCAGTCTTGGGGATATTGAACATCATGTGAGTCCTGAGACCCACTTGAATAATAAAAGTTACTCTTTATGAAAATAATCCTGATGCTACAGATCACCCTTCAGACGTATTGAGTAACAACTCACAGTCAAGTAATGGTAGCAGTGTTTTACAAAGACTTGGCTGCCTTCACTGTTAAATAGACAGACAGCCCAAAACATGAGAGGCCATTTTATATGGCAATGACATCTGCTGTAGAGAAAAAAAGGAAATCATTAAATTCATTAGGCACTGGGTTAAAAATCCAGCAAGGTCCAATGGTTGCCAAACATATTAAATCCTGCATCATTATTATTTATATCCCACTTTATCTCTCTAAAAAGAGCCCAAAGTGGCTCACACTAAAAACAATACAAGGTACAATTTAAAACCTAAAACAAACAAACAATAGAATAGGATTAAACAATAAAACTATTAAAATAAAAACACTACAACCCACTAAAATGCATAAAAACTTATTCAAATATATCAGGAAAATGTGGTTTGAGTGGTAGCTTTTGAAAAATCCTATGAAAATCAATCGGACCTGCGATTTCTTGGGATTCAACTTTCCTTTTCTTCCTACAAGTACAAATATCCACTTTTCTTTCTTCAGCCAGTTTCTCTATTTCAAAAGCAGAATGTTTTTAAGAACAAGCCAGGGGGTGCTGTTTTCGCCATTTTATTTGTTTAATGTGGTTTCAATTGATTTGTTTAAATAACTGTATACTTGGTTGCTGTGAGTTTTCCGGGCTGTATGGCCATGTTCCAGAAGCATTCTCTCCTGACATTTCATCCACATCTATGGCAGGAATCCTCAAGAGGTGTGAGGACTGTTAGAAACGAGGCAAGGGAGGTTTATATATCTGTGTAAGGTCCAGGGTGGGAGAAAGAACTATCGCCTGTTGGAGGCAAGTGTGAATGTTGCAACTGATCACCTTGAATGGTCTTGCAGATTCAAAGCCTGGCTGCTTCTGTCTGGGAGAATCCTTTGTTGGGAGATGTTGGCTGGCCCTGATTGATTCATGTCTCGAATGCCTCTGTTTTATATATTTGTGGAAAGTCCAGGTTGGGAGAAAGAACTCTTGATCTCCGTCGAGTTAAAAGGGGTAGGCATACATAAATGTAATAGTAATTGCTACAATAATTATAATAACGTGAGAACACACCTTAATCTAGTATCCTTACACTGCTTCAAAAGCTTTTGCTCTCCAGTCAAAGTGGGGTATCCCCACCCTCGTTAATTTCCGAATGGTCCCACAGAACCTTTCCTACCATTTTAGGAGCCCACAAGAACCCCTTAGACAGACACAAAATGGTGGCCGAGGTCACAAGACTTCTTGTGTTTTCTCTCTCTCGGCCCCGCCCATCTTGCACATGCGCAGTTTTCTTCCCTCGTTCCGACTCCGCGAGAAGCTGACAATGGCACAGCCTGGTGGCGCGGAAGTGAGCGACCCAAGACGAAAGTACGCATGCGTCGGTATCTGGGTCAACTGGCGGGTGGACTTGCAACAGAGCATGCGCGGAGGAGAGTGGCGTCGGTTGGTCTGCCGGGTGACTCCTCCCCTCTCCCTTCCGCCGCCGCGGAAGTGACTGGGCTTGTTTGCTTTCCGAGTGGCGTCGGTTGCTTTTGGAGGCCTTTCTTTCTGCGCGGAGCCGATAACAGAGAGTTCGGAACCCAAGTGAGGTGAGTGAGGAGTCCGCTGGCAGTCGGCCTCGGGGCCCAAGCGGGCGAGGGAGAGGTCGGGGCCTGCGCCGCGGGCTTCCTCAGCAAGGCCCGGGGAGAGACTGACAATTGCATGGCGTTCTTTGCGGGAGGGTGGGGACTCCTGCCTTCTTCCTCTGGGCCATTTGAGGGACGTCCGTTCAAGCGAATATCTCCCACAATGCCTACCTAGAGAGTGCAGGTACACATTAGAGCTAATGCACTTTGACATTACTTTAACTTCCATGGCAGAGAATACTGTGGAATCTTGGTACTTAAGAGTTTTCTCTGGCCAAGAGTTCTGGTGCCTCACCAAATTAAAAATTCCAGCATTCCGTAGCGCTGAGCCATGGCAAGTAAACTGGTGCCAAACTGCAGCATTTCTGCACCCTAAGAGCCAATTCCCAGTGCCCCAAATACAGCAGGCACCCATAGACCAGATATGGGCAAGCTTGGGCCCTCCAGGTGTTTTGGACTTCAACTTCGGCAATTTCTAACAGCCTCAGGCCCTTTCCTTTTCCCCCTCAGCCGCATAAGCCTTTCCATAGTCCCTTGAGCTTTAGGAATGCATCTTTTGTACTAGTTGAAATTTTACATTTTTTCTCTTTAATAACTCACCCACTGGACAACCATGTTGCGTGTTTGCAAGCAAGGAGGACCATTTTAGGAAAACTGGCAGTCTTAAATGTCAAAACTCTTGCCTTGACTTTAGGTTAAAATAAAGGAGGTGAAGCAGTAGCCTCCTAAACCATGCAACATTGCCACTAATTAGTCTTTAGCCCCTAATTCACTCTGATCTGGCAATCTGCTTCTGACGCAAAAGGGTGTGCTGTGCGTTCATGGAGGCTTCCAGGGATTGTTTATAAACAGTGCTAACACTGCTGTAAGGAAAGGGGGTGGGATTAGCTATCGACAAAGCTTTCATTTGTTCACAAGATACTATTACAGTATTTCTCCAGCTGGTTGCATGATGATAATGTGCACTACTTGGGAGAATATGAATTTTCTTATTTTGAAGAGAAGCCTGAAGTATTGATTTTTACTCTTCTGATGGTCCTTTTATTCACAGATTTTGGAAAGGAGTCAAGGAAGGAGTCTTCATTGTAAATCACGTTATTCACGCTAGACGGAAGTAATCACTAGGTAACTTTTCTATTTCGAATTAAATGCTGCATCGGATTAAATACTAGAATATTGTGTTGCATGTTATTTCTAACAATGCATTTTTGGTGTGGGGAATACAACCTAAAAGGCTAATGTTCCATTGAAACATACTTTAATTTAAATGAGA
Source organism: Anolis carolinensis (assembly GCF_035594765.1). NCBI lineage: Eukaryota > Metazoa > Chordata > Lepidosauria > Squamata > Anolidae > Anolis > Anolis carolinensis. The sequence continues at coordinate 104,088,715 of NC_085842.1, read as the reverse complement.
TATAAAACATTCTTAAGCTATTTTGTTTGTTCAGTTTCATTGTAGGAGGTTTCAATACTAAAGATAGGGAAGATGGCTAAGATTCTGGAACTGGGCTGGGAAAAGTAGACTAAAGTGTTTGTACACTTTGTTCTAGCCCCCTAAAACTGCTACACAGAATTTCAGAGGAGCCTCCTGAATAGTATTGATAGTGAAGCTCCAAGGATGGTAGAGTTTGCTCAAATTAAGGAGGGTCACCTTACTGCAAGCAAAGCTCTGCTGTTCATATTGGCTATAGACCCATCTCAATAAAGGAATTGTTACCTCTGCTCCATTCACCCCCTCCAGTCCCTAATTCTTTTTAGAAATACCTATTGTCTGTGTCCGGTTTATTTCTTAATCTTTAAAGCAGTTAACATATTTCTGTCCCTTCTATATTAGGACCAAATTAAGATGAAGTTTATTCTAATAAACATCGATACCAATCTTAAATTTCATTTAAATAGTTGCTATTTATCCAGGACAACCAATTGAGCATTATTGGGAAGTTATTATACATTCACCTACAGTTGAGTAGATTTGTCTGTTGCAAACCGGACACAAACAGTATTTGAGAGGCTGTTCACAAGTTAAACTGTGAAACTATGAATCCTGGTTTTTCGTAGATATTTTTCCATACAATAGAAATATATGTAGCTCAGTAAAAATGATGAGCCTCTGGTGGCACAATGGGTTAAACCGCACAGCTGCTGAACTTGCTGACCAAAAGGTTGGCGGTTCAAATCCAGGGAGCGGGATGAGCTCCCTCTGTTAGCCCCAGCTTCTGCCAACGTAGTAGTTCGGAAACATGCAAATGTGAGTCGATCAATAGGTACCACTCTGACGGGAAGGTAATGGCGCTCCATGCAGTCATGCTGGCCACATGACCTAGGAGGTGTCTACGGACACAACGCTGGCTCTTTGGCTTAGAAATGGAGATGAGCACCAACCCCCAGTGTTAGACACAATTAGATTTAATATCAGGGGGAAACCTTTACCTTTTATCAAAAGTAATCACTAGATCCTTCCATTAAGATAACTAGAAGTTGTGCCTAGTTTGAAATTACTTTATTATTATTATCTTGAGACAACACTCATACAGCAATATAATATTGTTGCAGTTATACATCATTCTTGTCTCTGCTAACTGCTGTAGACAGACACCAAGTTGGTTTGCCTTACAAATTACATTCATAGTTGACTGTGTTAATGAGAACTCTCAAAATAGCCATGAACTGGTTCAACTAGTCAACAGTTTGCACATGTCATGGTTGCTCACTATGTATATGGGTTTATATTGCAGTAATTCTTCTTATAGCCAGTTTAAAATATCATTGGCTGGACCTGAGTGAGGAAACTGGTCCTTTGAATCTGGAAAATTTTCTTCTTTATTGAGCAGTAATTGTGGTAAGATTTCACCAAAGGTTTTAAAAAAGAAATTCAATGTAATAGTTTGCTTATTTGGACTACCTTGGCTGGCCATCTGGATAATTCTTACAGCAACAACCCTGCTTTTTCCATTTTCCCCCCTAAAACGACATTGACATAAATGTAAGATATAAGCCATAACCCAAGGGAACATGAATATTCTTTTTTTCCCCTGCAAGACCTAATTTGATAAATGCTTGTATTTTAAAAGTCTCATACTAATGGAAGTGGCAATATTTACTGATTACTTTTTCCTGTGGCATTTCCCTTAGTCCCCCCTCCCCCAACAAATCTGCCTTGGAATTGCCTCATGGGAAATAGTACTAGGAGTTGAATGAATTGTTGCTGCTGAATCCTTTCCCATGCCCATTCTTTCCGTGAACAGAAGTTATCTTTCCATTCATGGAGTGGGAAGTCTGGATCCAACCTTCAATATTTAGAAAGCTCACAAAATCTCTTTACTCCTTAATATCGTTATTCATCCCTTTATTTATATCCCACCTTTTCCCAAGACTGACATTCAGAAATATTTAGAAATTAAAACATACAATACCTGATATTCATTGAAAGCACCCTGAAGTGATTGTATACATTTTTATTTTTAAAAGGAGCTCTATATTTAAAATAAATCCAAAACACTTTAAATAATAGATAAAAATAGATATAAAACTATACTACAGTTAGATTAATATTTAAAATAACTTAAGCAGCAAAATTTAATACATTAAAGAAGTGAATGTATTTTCTTCTGAATCAAACTCCCTGTTATTCAGGACTTCATTCTCAATGAGAAAATTGTTGGGAGAGGAGGGCTATTGTGCATGCTCCTTAAAAAGATTCTGTTCAACATCTTTATTAACGACTTAGACGAAGGGTTAGAAGGCACGATCATCAAGTTTGCAGATGACACCAAACTCGGAGGGATAGCTAACACTCCAGAAGACAGGAGCAGAATTCAAAACGATCTTGACAGACTAGAGAGATGGGCCGAAACTAACAAAATGAAGTTCAACAGGGACAAATGCAAGATACTTCACTTCGGCAGAAAAAATGGAAATCAAAGATACAGAATGGGGGACGCCTGGCTTGACAGCAGTGTGTGCGAAAAAGATCTTGGAGTCCTCGTGGACAACAAGTTAAACATGAGCCTACAATGTGATGCGGCAGCTAAAAAAGCCAATGGGATTTTGGCCTGCATCAATAGGGGAATAACGTCTAGATCCAGGGAAGTCATGCTCCCCCTCTATTCTGCCTTGGTCAGACCACACCTGGAATACTGTGTCCAGTTTTGGGCACCGCAGATGAAGGGAGATGCTGACAAGCTGGAAAGCGTCCAGAGGAGGGCAACTAAAATGATTAAGGGTCTGGAGAACAAGCCCTATGAGGAGAGGCTTAAAGAGCTGGGCATGTTTAGCCTGCAGAAGAGAAGGCTGAGAGGAGACATGATAGCCATGTACAAATATGTGAGGGGAAGTCATAGGGAGGAGGGAGCAAGCTTATTTTCTGCTGCCCTGCAGACTAGGACACGGAACAATGGCTTCAAACTACAGGAAAGGAGATTCCACCTGAACATCAGGAAGAACTTCCTCACTGTGAGGGCTGTTCGGCAGTGGAACTCTCTCCCCCGGGCCGTGGTGGAGGCTCCTTCTTTGGAGGCTTTTAAGCAGAGGCTGGATGGCCATCTGTCGGGGGTGCTTTGAATGCGATTTCCTGCTTCTTAGCGGGGGGTTGGACTAGATGGCCCTTGAGGTCTCTTCCAACTCTACTATTCTATGATTCTATGATTCTAAGATTCCTATCACTTATGTTTTGGACTTAAGTATAAAACCAGTCTTTTGGCATTTTTCTATGACACTTTCTGCAAAAGATGATGAAGAATACATACACGCTTCCTTTTCTTGCTATAGCTCATCAGGCACCGAGGGCAAATGGCAAAGCAAGGTGTCAGTTTGTGTAAACAGTGAAGGTAAAAATTATTTCAATGCCTAAATTTAGAACTTTGCTTCTAATGGTGTTCTAAAGGGGCAGGCTTCAATGTGGTCCATAATGCTTGTATATTCTAGCAAGTTTCAAGCTCAACCCTGAAGTTCTGTTTTGGCAAACTAAATTAAAATATCTTTGCTATTTTACCTAGCCTAGAAGTGCAACCTGACAGATGTGTGTGATTGACTCATGGCCGCAGATAACCCAATTCATTCATCCAGTGTTAACTGTAACTTGGACACATTCTTTAGGTAAGAGAATGCTGATACAGAAATATATAGACTGAGTTGGGTTTAACATTATAAGACTAGGTTTAATGCATATTTGAATATCTTCCATAAGGATTTTTTGTTTGTACTTTGTTTTGTGCAAAAAATAAATCATATGGTTATAGTTCTGTTTTAAGTACAAAAGAATGATTGAACATCTTTACTCTTGAGAACTATTGATAATGGGGAAGTATTTTAATTCTTGAACTGTAGAAAACAGAAGGCTTTATAGTAAAACAATAGTGATAGATTGTGGATAGGCTGCTTGTGAATTCTCAGTCATCCTACATTATTCAAAGTTAGGTTCATAAAAGTGCTCATGGGGAAGATTCCTGATCACACATCATAATCCTATGCATTCCTATGTGGAAGCAAGACTCAATGTCTTTATTGTTGTATATAGTCTCTGATACTAACATTAGAACAGCTCTGCTGCAGGGGCCTGACCAAATATTTGGGAAGCCTACAACCAAGGTGTGAACCAATTTGTTTTGTACTTTAGTAGGGTCACACCCCATATTTATATGAATGTTTTCATCTTAGCAGTTTGTTTTGAATCCTTTATTTAAAACCTAGTACAATACTGCTCACAGTGGTAGTGTATAGATTGGTGCTAGTCTCTGAGATATTGACTGCCAGTCTGGTTTTTTCAGCAAAAAAGGAACACACAACACAGCAAATAGTTTCACTGGCACACTGAAAAAAATTGTCAGTTTCATTCAGCTAATTACCAAAGTCATTCCTAGTTTGAGACCTCTAATTGTGTGAAGTAAAGCCATTGTTACTTCTACCATTGTGAGAGCCATTCATCCATCTTTATCGATGTGCATAGAACTGAAGCATTCCACGACTAACTCAAAGTTGTTCTAGCATTTTCATTTTTCTGCTTGTTGAAAATTTGTAGTATTATTGGACATTTGAGTTCATTCGAGAATTGCTACTTGACAGTGGATTTTTTTTGGGGGGGGGGGGCGGACTCATTCGAGTTCTGATTATTTATTTGACTTCTCCTTTGCCTAGTTCTAATACATGTATGTGAGTGATCAGTTGTGTTTGGAAATAGTACTAGACTGGTAAATGTGAATGAGCCTAGGTGATGTTGAACTTGTATGCTCTCCTGCAGGTACTGTAGGTTCATGAAGTAACAAAGCTTTTGCTTTTTTTAAAGCCATACTACAGTTTAATGTTGTAAAAGGTCATTAATTTTAGCTAGTGTTTCATGGCAAGAATCACAGGGTTGTTGTGTGTTTTCTGGGCTGTATGACCATGTTCCAGAAATATTCTCTCCTGACGTTTTGCCCACATCTATGACAGGTATAGATGTGGGCGAAATGTCAGGAGAGAGTATTTCTGGAACATGGCCATACAGCCCGGAAAACACACAACAACCCTGTTTTAGCTAGGCTTTATTGCATAAACCAATGTATGAAGTTGGCCTCTTTGAAAGCCAACTTGGCTTTCCTGGGATGTGAACATAGTGCTAAACTGCTGCTAATTTAAAAAGAAGAAGAAAAAATCTATTCTCTTTGCAGTCACATGGGAGACACCAGTCTAAGGCTTGTTCATATAAAGTTGGGCTAAATTCTGTGTTACATTTGTAACAGGCCTGCTCTCCCTTTTCCCAAGGAAAAAGAGATGTGCACATTGCAGATATATAGCTGCATTGAATTTACATAATTTGAGAAACATAACAAAAACAATACACTGGTTTTGACCAGGAATGACATGAAATGTGGCCAGACATTTGCTGTAGGGCGTTCACACGATCAAGAGTAAACAAATGGTAAATTGTTTCAATACAATGGGTTGTTTATTGAGTCTCATATGAAACACATCGCATAGAAGAATGCTTGGCTGACAGTTTGTCAAATGACACTACAATAAATTAACTATTAGGCACTACTTTACTTTCTATAAACCTTAACATAGCAAGTCATTTGAAGACCAAGAGACTGAATCAGATTTTCAAATCTGCAAAAGTCCATTTGTTTGGAATATTTTTGAATTATTTCAGATGATTTAAGAGATGATTGCAAATGAATTGTCTTTGTAACCACAAGTTATCACTCTGTTCATATTTACACGATTCTTCACAGATTAAGGTTAGGTAAAGAGATGTCTGGCTAGAAGAAGTTTATAATCTATAAGTACTATAAGTAAAAAGTGCTCATTTATAGCAAATAAAATCACATTTCTATAAACCACTTTGTCAAATACCTTTTCATTGTGCAAATTTATCCCAGTATATGTTGCACAGTCGATTCTCCATATCCACCAATTCTGAATCCATGGATTTAATCAATGTTTGAAAATACCCCCCCCCCCTCTCAAAATAAGTTTTCCCCAAACCCTAGGCTTTATTTAGCCATTTCAAGGGACATCGTTTTACTTTGCCATAGTTTATAATGGAACTTGAGCATCCATGGATTTTGGTGTTCCTGGAGCCAAATCCTCACAGATACTGAGGATCCACTATATACAGTAGTATTCATATTGTAAGTGTTACCAAGGTGTACAGTTCATGGTTATTATAAAAAAAAATTCTGAGAGATATCACTGAATATAGACAGTTTGCAACCTAATATTATGTAACTGCAAGATACAGTCTTCTGTATTGTGTGCCTAGTTCCATTATAGCTTTCAGTTGTTGATCTGCATTCTGACTGCTAACTAATAATAAATAACTGCATGATATGGTGTAGTGTACTGTGTGTATTTCATAATACAGTTGTCTATCCACATTTGTGGTTTCGATTATTCACATATTTGCCTAACAATGTTCCCTCTGGGTCCTTCAGTATGACTCTGTGGTCAACACCATCTAGTTATGCTGGAAACCTAGAGATTTCTAGAGAGAATGGCTCTCTAGGAATCTCTGGATCTTGCATTGTGATTCTGTAATAGGTTTCCAGTGGTAGTTGCCCATGGAGTCATCCTGCAAGACCTAAAAATTCCTAGAAAAGTGTTCTCTTAGGTAAAAAAAAAATAATGTTCTTTATTTGCGGTTTTTCACTTTTATGGGGCTCTTATGCAACTCCAGTGAATGTGGAGGGCTGACTGTCATTTTCCCCTTTCTAGGCCACTTGCAGTTATTTGGTAATATTTTATAACTTCAACTGCTCCAGATGTTTTCACTTCCAAACTACTGGCGTGATTTCTTTACACCAAACTTAGTTCCATACATAACTCAGTCACTCATATGGGTTCCTAGACTTGGCAGGTGGTATTTTCTTTGGTAAATGACTTCATAGCTCAATCATTCATCTGAGACTCCACCCTGCTTTCAAGTTAAGGTATCCTTTCACACAGACAAGATGATTCAGCAGTGGGATGGCTGGTCAGACAGCAGAAGGCTGCTTGTGTTAGACAGGAACTTCCACATTCTCTGGAGATATTGTTCATGTGCACCTCTAATGGAAGGCTACTTGGCTTGTACTACTGGGAGTTAGGCAGTAGGTGACTTAACATGTTTGAATCTATTTAGAAAAAAGTTGGCTTAATTCTGTGTATTCCAGCAATTTTGCCAAATAGTTCCAGCTATGTACTTCTCATATGTTGTGGGAGGCCATGTGTAAAAATGTAGGTGTATGTTTTAGACAAATTATGCTGCTGTTATAACCACTAATGTGCTCAGAACTGGCCAAAGCACATAAGTGACATGGGCCCATTCTAAAGGACTTCATGATAAGGATCAGCAACTAAAGAGTCTTCGAGCAAATGCCAACTCATAGGTGAAAGTGGCATGTTGGGGAACAGGAATGCTAGCCAGCAACTTCTAGGGTATGACAAAACATTTAGTCTTTAATGCAAGTGCTCCTCCAGGGAAGTAAATAGTTAACCAGGGTGAACAATTTCAATTCAAGACTTTAATTAAAATAGTTTTGGAATTGCTGAAACAGTATTAATGTTCCAGCTTCCCAGTACTTACGTGCCTGTATTTAGAAAATCCTTAACACTAGTAGTGAGCAATACATAAAAATATTATAATTCTACAAGGATGCATCTACATAGTAGAATTAATGTATTTTGAAATCTCTTTAACGGCAAAGTCACAAAACAAAGGAATCATAGGAACTGTACTTTTACAAGGACTTTAGCCTTCTCTGCCAAAGAGTGCTGACACTTCACCGGACTACCAATCCCAGGATTCCATGACATTGAGCCATGTAGTATCTAGTTACATTATTCTACTTTGTAGGTGCACCCTAAGAGTGTACAGCACTACAGAGATAGGCAATTGGACCCTGTGTTCAATTTTCTGGTCAGTATCTAATTGTCTAATCTATATTAATTAACATTTGATCAATATTAATATCTGATGATGTAGGAGCCATTCATACAAAGGGATAAAATAAAGGGTTACAATCTTAAAGGGTTAAAAAGAGGGTGCAAGGGGTGGGAGGAGGTGATAGCTCTCCATGTTTGCTTTCAGAACTAGAGAAGAAAAGTTTGAAGAAGGCTCTCTTTGGATTGTCACATAAGGACAGCTAAGGTGAAGGCAGTGGGTCTCTTGCATTCCACTCCTGTATTGTAAACATTTTTATGAATATTGACTAGGGCTTTAGTGAAGGCTCAATATGCATTTTAAGCAAAATTACAGGAAATTGTATAATTTAATGTAACCCCTCCCCACCAAAAAAAACACCCACGTTTTAGAAACATGCTACAATATCTTGCAGCATTATAGTTTTTTGTCCTGTTAGAGGTATGCATTGTTTATTTGTTTGTTTTACTACTTTAATTCAGGGTGGAGGTCATAGTCTGCTTTGATTTTCATGAATATTTTTAATATAAATGACGCTACAATAATATATGAATATATTGGCTAAGTGATTCTTTAACCTGTTTGTCAGTAGGGATTTCTGATCAAGGAAAACATTTCAATTATACGTAGATTATTCTTACTGTTGTGCTCATGGCAGTGTATGTATATAAATATATATATATATATAGTCATATCAGACAAAATCTTAAATATAACATAATATTTACTTTAAAGTGAATTTAGCTCTTGCTGGAATAACGCCCCGGCAACTAAAGTCTTCTCACTACATAACACTTATAGCAGTGATGGTAGTAACAGGGAAATTTCTTCAGAAATCTATTTTTTTTAGTCCCCTGAGATTCCTCTCCACTGAAGGTAGCTTTAGGCTCTTATCCAACTTTCCTCTAAAAAAAACCCAGAGATCTTAGTGAGGGGAAAACTGTTCATTTGTACTTTTAGCCTTTTCTTCAGTTCAAAACTGATCTAGCTATAGTGGTCCAATTCTTCACCAGGATTATAGAATTTCTTTATCTAGTGCTGAAATGTTCTGTTTTGAGTTCAAAGTTAAGTTATCTAAGTTTAATCATTTCATTCACCCAAAAAATATTGATCAGTCACTCTTAACTGCCAAGTAATGTTTACATGATCTTGATCTCGTGTAGAAGAATGCAGTTTGCATTAAGTGCTATGTGCACTTAATAAGGGTTTTCATAATTATTGAAAGGATTTAAACTTTCTTGAAGCACTGCAAACATGACCTTTTATCTAAGGATCAAAATTGCAACCACACAAAAATGTAGATCTGTTAAGGACATCAGGTTTTTATATAGGATAGGACTATTCTAATTTTTTACCCCAATGTTATTACTTAGGGTTATTGTAGTTTTGGGATATCTCTGATCTTTTATCATCTTTTTCTTCTGCTCACAATGTTAGGTAAAATTAAGAATGAGAAGCAATCGGTGTTTCCATTTTTTTTTAATTCTGGGAAAGATTCATAACACAGTAGACACCGTTATGATGAGCCCCACATTTGTAGCACCAAGTGTCAAGTGTCGACTACATAGGATCACTTTCAGTAGTTCAAGCAATTTGTCTACATGTGAAAAATATTTGAATAATGGCAGAATTTAGTGAGTTATTTGAAAACCACTTCCTTGCTCCCTTAGTCCTGATAATTTCTTACTGTAGGGAATAACAGGAATGACAAAGGTGTGATTTGTTTTGCAAATTTTGCCAGTCTTTTTTGTTTTAAATATATGCTTACAGACTGAATGCCAGATTTGAATACGTAATCACATGTACACTTACTTAGGGTGCTGGTGAGGGGTTGGAGGTGGGAGGGCTGTCCATGAAAGACAGTCTCTTCTGTGTGAGATTTCATTGTTTGTGCCTTGTTATATAACCTCAAGCTAGAAAATGAATAGATTGCTTCTATAGAATTGCATTGTGGATTTATTCCCTATAAATGTTTACAGAATTCAAATATAAAAACCTAAAATGCCTTAACTTTTCCATTTTAATGTTAAAATGTTAATTTTAATATATATACATTTATTAAGATTTATAATGCTAAAATCCTTAATATCTTATTCATAGGGTTTGAATTTCAACTTAAGCTCCAGTCAGCTTGTACATTGATATGTAATCTGAAATTGTAGTGTGATGAGACCACTGTGAAATGAAATAATATCAGTAATGATATAAATTTTAGTTTTTTGTATTTTCATATGGTCAAAAATTTGTTTTATTGGGGTAAGTGAACAATTTTGATACTTATTTCTGTGGTTGAAGCAAATGGGTTTGATCTGGACTAATCTAGTTCACATTTAAAGAAGTTAGATTTATTTTAGTTACTCATAGGTTTCCACACTGGTGTCAGTTTGTATGTATACTGTCTTTCATTCTTATGCATGTGTGCTGCTTGCCATCTAAGTTTCGTGTTTGAAAGATAAGGATAGCTTTTAATTGGTTAAAATACTTTTATCAAAACTTCCCCCGGAGTCAGAACATGCAGCTAAATAATTTAATGCATGAACATTCATCTGCTAGGTTTTGTTTTGGTACTGTGTCTCCTCTCTGCAAAGGGAAAGTAAAATGCAAGTCCTTGAATAAATAAACTTGCTTTATATAGTGCTTCTAAGGATGACTGTCCGTGGACCATCAGCTGCCAACCCGCTACAAGTTTCTAAGAAAGAAATAACTCTAGCTAGTAGCTCTAGCTATAGTACCAGTTGCTGGTACCCTGTTTCCCCTAAAATAAGACATCCCCAGAAAATAAGACCTAGTAGAAGTTTTGCTGAATTGCTAAATATAAGGCCTTCCCCGAAAGTAAGACCTAGCAAAGGTTTTGTTTGGGATCGGTAAATGTATATACCATAGAGTGATGTACATGGAAATAGTGGTAGTAACAAGAAATTCTTGATAGGATTCACAGTTTGTCTGGTTATGCTGGTTTGTGATTACAACTACTGTACAGTATATAATAAATGTTCATTTTTTGGTTCAACAATAAATGTGAATTCTTTTTCATGGAAAAATAAGACATCTCCTGAAAATAAGACCTAGAGCATCTTTGGGAGCAAAAATTAATATAAGACACTGTCTTATTTTCGGGGAAACACGGTACGTTAAAAAAGTCCCCCAAACCACATAATCCAAGAAGCGTTGCTATAGAGCACAGTGTTGGCTTTTATTGTTGGCTGCTCTTCCACTTGGTCTCTGTATATGAATCTTTGTATTACTAATACTTAAGAATCTTCTGTAGGAAATTCTAGAGTTGAAAGTTGGGTTGTTGTGCATATAGCACATGTAATATACCACTAGAGCTAGAAGCCAGGGAAGGGGAACCTCTGGTCAGTCGTTGAAGCTTTGGAAGAAAGCCATTCTTCAAATCTCACCTGAATCTCTCATATTTAGAGATTCCCACACATACTGTATTTTTTCCCAATTGAGAAGGTTGGAAACAAGAATATTGTTCTATCTGTGTATCTTGCTATAAACCACCCTGCTCTTGTGGCTTGCATGAAATTTAATACAGCAACAAATAAAATATTTAAAAAGTAGCTTTTTAATCTCTTCTTGTTCTGTAAAGATATGACCATTCAGTCTGCAACGGCAGTGTCTAAGTATTTCTTTTAATCTCCCTATGCCATAATCAGGGAAATGCATGAAGAGCAATACATTAATTTAAGCACTTTTATATTTGAAGGCTTTCAGATTTCGCCCATTAAGCAGATACCTTTAATGTGTTGTCGAAGGCTTTCATGGCCGGGATCACAGGGTTGTTGTATGTCTTTCGGGCTGTGTGGCCATGTTCCAGAAGTATTCTCTCCTTTAAGTTTTTCAATTTGGTTGTATATACAGTTTTTCCATGTTATGATCATTGGCCAAATATGAAGTTGACTTTTTTGTAAAAAATAAAATAAAAATTAGTTCATAAAATTTATTACTCTGTAGACTGTGATTCCGATTTTTAAAAACAATAATTTTGCTTACAGAGAAAAAGCATTTTCTTTAGCTTTTATATAAACCTTGGAATTCTAACAGTGTTATTCTGACCCTCTATACTTTTCTTAGAGATCTACTGTACTTGAAAACTTACAGAAAGCTTTGTAGCTTGTGTACATCCCAACAATATTGTACTTGAATCATTTTATTCTCAAAATGAAGAGGATCAAGCAGACTGTTAAAGCTGAAGATTCAGTCTATCAAACACTACAGAGAACGAAAAAGCAGAAAACAGGTTTCTATAGTTCGGTGTATAATATATCAGATCCTTACTACTTGAAGGACTGGGGAAACCTGCCACACCATGTCGTCTTGCACATCTTTCAGTGTCTGCCTCTTGTTGATCGTGCACGTGCATCTTCGGTTTGTCGGAGATGGAATGAAGTTTTTCATATCCCTGATCTTTGGAGAAAGTTTGAATTTGAACTTAATCAGCCTGCTACTTCCTACTTAAAGTCTACTCACCCAGATCTCATCCAGCAGATTATTAAGAGACATGCTGATCATTTGCAGTATGTCAGTTTCAAGGTAAACGAGCCTAAAAATGTTTCATGTAAAGAAGTGAAAGTTGCTATAAATTGCAGGTGTCTTTAATAGTTATTAATATTATATGGTATTTTGTGTAAGTTGCATTTCAGAATATGCCTTTGTATATCAAATAAAATACACCACTTTTAAACAAGTGATACACTGGCAGTAATTTTTACTGATTTTTTTATTTTTTAAGAATGAGAATCACTAATGGAAATAGCATAGCAACTATAGTTTTGAATGATATGCATTCCCAGAACATACATTTTAAGTGTGTTTTATTCAGAATCCTTTTTTTGAGAAATGATAGAATTGGACAGGTTGGCCTTTTCCAATACATATTTTGGCCCAAACTGTTACGTCAACTGAAGAAGATAACTTGAATCAGCAGGTAAGTTAACACTTACATAAACTGTTGATTCAGTGGATCAATTGTAGTTGGGGTCAACAAATGGATCCAGGCGTTTATTTTTATTTATACAGGTTAAGCATTCCTTATCCAGAATTCCAAAATCATCCACCTGTGTGGCCTTCTGTTTCAATATAGACAAATGTTTCAATCACAAATTATTAAAAATATTGTGTATAAATTATCTTCAGGCTATGTGTAAATTAATTTCATGTTTACACTTGGGTCCCATATCCAAAATATCTCAAAGGTAGTCAAAAATCTGGGGAAAAAAACAGATTCAAAATCCTTGAGCCCAAAAGTATTTTAAATTTCACATACTCTGTTTTTCAGGTACAAGCACTAAAATTTAGAAGAGCTGGACTGAAATATCAGCCAGCCTCAATTTGTCAATTCAAGTTGTGAGGATAAAAGTGTCAACTAGTGTTCTTTGGGAAAGGGGTGGATTTCTCTTAGTAATTTCAGTATTCTTGGATATAGAGTTATGCAGATATTACCTGTTTATAGCTTTTTAAATAAATAAATAAACAAAGCTTTTTAAAGTAGCTTTGAAAACAACTCCCACTGTCCCATCTAATTTAGAATAAACACTGGTTATTTGCATTTCTTTTTAAAAATTCATGTTCATTGAGTCTCCTTTCATTTCATATCTAAACTCGTATTTGTTGATGGACCTTTTACTTCCCAGAAGTTCTGGTTGACATGTTTGGATTAAATGGGTGGTTAGACTTTAGCAACCCACCCCTCCCAAAAGTTACAAATGTTAACTATGTTAAACTTGGCCGCATACACTCACTAAGGATGAAAGTACTTATGAGTAAACATCTTGGCAATATATTGAACTTTGTCTTATTAGTGTTTCAGCTTGTTAAATCTGTCCACAATTTAATGAAATACTGTTTTTGTCCTCCAGGTTGACAGTAGTACTGAGTCAGCAGAAGCTGCATGTGACATCCTTTCTCAGCTGGTGAATTGTTCTATCAAGACACTTGGATTGATTTCCACAGCAAAGCCAAGTTTCATGAATGTTTCCAAGGTTAATATTTTGCATGATTCTTTAACTATGTAAACAAGATTTTGCACTTTTCCTACATATGCACATGAGGATTTCTAGTTTTATTTGAGGTGAGGTTGAATCTGGGAGGGGGCGATAAATGTTTACTGGGATTATATTATAAATAATATTAAATAAATAGATTATTAAATTAAATGTGCTGACATCATTAGTTATGACATTTATGTTATCTTAGGTAGCAGTAAGTAACTATCAAGATATTATTAGATTTCCATTTGTAGATGTGATCCTAAAATGTGATATTTATTTCTGAAAAAGATAACTGAGAAAGAAATCATTGGTTGATTTTGACCTTCCTTCCTAATTTCCTTTAAGGTTGTTGTGTTGGTGAGCTAATATGATTTATGGCAAATCATTGTTAGCAAGCATTGGTAAATTTGTAAGTTCCCTTTTCTCAATGTGCAGTTTAAGGTTGGAACTTTGTGGTGCCATTCCACTTATAAAGCAGAATCCGATCTAGATTCTGATCTCCATAACTCTCTGGACCTGCTTCCTTGTTGCTCCTGTTCCCTGTTATGATGGTGGAACAAAATCGTTACATTGCACCTATAATTTTAATAATGTTAATTGCTAGGCTGCTGCTTCTGTGAAGATATTGCTGTTGTTGTGTGCCTTTAAGTTGATTCTAACTTATGGTGAGCCTAAAGGAAGCCTATCATGAGGGTTTTCTTGGCAAGATGTGTTCAGAAGGTGTTTGAATATCCCTTATAATCCTCAAAACATACAATGTACAGAATAAATGGGAATTGGTAAGCTTTGTGAATTAAGCAGATTTTTGCAAATCCTGCAGAAAAATAAGGCTTGTTGGCTGCAGCAATATTTTAAGTAACTGAAGCACACAGGGAGTAATCAAAAGTGTTGCACCCCCCCCCCCTCCAGATTGATTACGTAATTAGTCAGCTTATATAGCAGTGTTCTTGCTGTAGCTATTCCCAAAACCATAGAGAGAGGTCACCCTCAGTGGTGAGATCCAACCTTAGACTTCCACCACCTGCTACCATGGAAACCTAAATAGTTGCTACTTCTCTGGATTCAGAGCCTTCACGGCCCCCACATAGGAAAAGCGACAAGAGATCTATATCATCTTTGATATAACCCTGAATGTAAAATCTTTTCTCTTTTTTTAAAAAATAGGCTCATTTTGTGTCGGCACTCACAGTAGTATTTGTCAACTCCAAGTCATTATCTTCCATCAAGATTGAAGATACGCCTGTAGATGATCCATCCTTGAAGGTCCTTGTTGCTAATAACAGCGATACATTAAAATTACTTAAAATGAGCAGCTGTCCTCATGTGTCGCCTGCTGGTAGGTAGTAAAACTGAGAAAACACTGTTTTCAGAATTATTTTTCTAATGCATCTTTATTCTAGATTGCCTAGATGACTAATTTCACTGTAATCTCGTTATCTAACAGTATAATTATATAGATATATAAAGATGCAATTCTTAATATTGCATAGGATAGTGACATGATGATATAAGTTCTTCATGTTCTATGCACCACATAGTATCAGCATAGAGTCACATTCCAGAACCTTCTAGCTAACAGCTTTTAGTGCCCTAGAATTGGAAATATTTTTTTATTGTGGAAGAAACAATGTAAATAGATTTTATTTCATTTATTTATACCATACTGATTTTTACTTTCTGTCATTTGTAGGAATTCTTTGTGTTGCGGATCAATGTCATGGCCTTAGAGAGCTTGCTCTTAATTACTATCTGCTAAGCGATGAATTGTTGCTTGCACTTTCAAGTGAAAAGCATGCTAATCTGGAGCATCTCCGTATAGATGTTGTCAGTGAGAATCCTGGACAGATTGAATTTCACACCATCAAAAAACAAAGCTGGGATGCACTCATTAAGCACTCCCCTAAAGTCAATATTGTTATGTATTTCTTCCTATATGAGGAAGAATTCGATGCTTTTTTCAGGGAGGAAACACCTGTGACTCATCTGTACTTTGGCCGTGCAGTAAGCAAATCAATGCTTGGGCGTATTGGAATGAACTGTCCAAGACTGATTGAATTGGTTGTCTGCGCCAATGGACTACAGCCATTGGATGATGAACTCATTCGCATTGCTGAACGCTGTAAGAATTTAACTGCCATGGGACTTGGTGAATGTGAAGTCACATGTCGAGGCTTCATTGAGTTTGTAAAGATGTGCGGTGGCAGGCTCGCCCAACTATCCATTATGGAAGAAGTACTTATTCCAGATAATGACTACAATCTGGACCAAATTCATTCAGAAGTTTCCAAACACCTTGGAAGACTGTGGTTCCCTGATATGATGCCAACGTGGTAAACTATCCATAGGACAAATGGCTTTAGTTTTCAGAACTTGCTGTACAGAGTGTGGCTTTCTATGCAAATAAGGAATCGTAAATATAAAACAATGCTGTATTGTTTATCTCCTTAATTCATTGCATAGTGGTAGTGTTATGCCACTTTAAAATGGAATATAGTGTATACTGAATACAAATTGAAAGTGTGTTTATTAGGTATAATTGCTTAGTTTATTCTCCAGTTAATTGGAGGGTTTTTAACTGATTTATTTTTAATTGTAAAGCTCTCAGTTTAGTACAAAGTACTACAGTACTAGTATTTCTGATATGGCTAAACAGTTTGGCCTTTGGGGGTTTCTGGAACTTCCATTTAAAGTGTTGTTTCTCCTGTTCTTTAATAAACAATGGTGATGTAAAAACCTGTAAAGAATAGTAGCTGCTTATATAGTGTGAAGCCTGATACTTATCTATCAGTACGGTGGCAAATCATAAATTTGTGCTGCAACTGAACAATGATGTAAACGCACTCTCTCTTACTCTGTATAAAGTTGAGTAATTGCTCTTACAATCTAATGTGATACGTGTATAGAAAACAGCAATCAATACAATCTTTACAGTTCATGTGCACTCTAGATACGAATGGTAGTGCAAGCACATTGCCACAGTAGTTACAGCCTGGTCAGTAAACTCAGCCCAGCTAAAACACCTCGTGAACGTTCTGGGTTTCTGTTTGAAGTGTGGTAGAATAGCATCTTTTTTGCATTTTGCCTGCCTGGTGTCAATGATCAGGTGATACCCTCTTCTATGGGCACTTCCTGTACAGAATGTTGTGAAAATAGCAGAATTGAGAAATGATGGGTACTTTTCTGTGTAAGGTTCATGCTCTTTATAAGGTGTTTTGCCACTGCAGGATAATGCCAGTGTTTCCAAATAGTCTGCTTAGATTTCACAAAACTATAGCAGCTTGTAGAAAGAATCTGTTTCCCCTCCTTGCTGAAATCAAAGTATTCATATACTGGTGAGATGACATCTCTTATTCCCATCATTTATGCTTAATAAGAAGTACTACCAGAAAGTCTGTTCTTTTTTGTATGTTTTACATTAATGTGCTCCCTGTCTTAATAGGAAAAGGGTATCTATTTCTGACAAAGCCTTTTCCTGTATCTTCTCTTAGAGCAGTATTTTTTTATTCATCAGACATGTCCTATCAGCTAGAACAGCGATTGGGTGCATTTCTTGTTTACTAGTTCGAAAGCAAGCCTGATTAAACTTGGTACAGTTTAATTTAAGTATACATAGGGCTGGTTACATGACCACAGTGAAATAGGCAGCTGAGATTCCAGTATGCTGCCTTAGAAATGTATAGCACTGAACATTTGCTCTGAATGTAATATTTTCATTTTTGACCCTTAGTTATGTTAAGCAAAATTCCCTTAAATCAGTTTGTACATTACCTATAACCATGCAAACCTTACAAGAAAAAAATGAGAAACTAAATACTAAATTATCAATTTAACCCTTCACTGAAAATGAGGAGATGGCAGCTAAGTCTTACTAAGTAGATCGGGACTTTATTGCGGTTTTATTTGCAACAAATGTATGCATTCTTACAATGCAATCCTGTTTATTCTTATGTAAATAATGTCTTCATTGTGACTTACTCCCTAGCAAGTGTCTTTAGTATTGCAGCCTTAAATAAATTTAACTTCAAATATTTTTTTAAAATCTGAACAAATTAGAGAAGACTACTCTTTGGGACAAGTAAACCCTTATCCTTTTTATAGAATTTGTGCAGTGGTAGTACCCTAAAGGCACCAGATCCCATTTGATCTTGGAATCTAAGCAGGGCCAACACTGGTGATTAGTACTTTGATAGGAGACTATCAATGAATACCAGGTGTGGCAGATTATATTTCAGAGGAAGGAACTGGCAAAAGCACTTCTGAATATTCCTTGCTTAAGAACCCTTTGAAGATCACGGGGGCCCCATAAATCAACAGGTCACTTGAAGGCACATATAGTAACCTAAATAATGGTTAGTATATGTTCCTTCAAATTAAATAAAAATTACCAAGTATTCATTGGTTAGGTGTATTTGGAAGAACAGAGACCTGCAAATTTGAATTTCAGTGAAATTAGACATGCATGAAGTCCAAGGGTTAGTCTAGACCAGGCTTGCACAACCCGTGTTTTGAACTTCAGCTTCCAGAATTCCTGACCATTGGATAAGCTGGCTAGGGCTTCTGGAAGTTGGAGTCTCAAACAGCTGGAGGGCCACAGATTGTGCTGGCCTGGTCTAGACTTTTCAGGAACATCTGTGCTCACAATGAATACATCTTGTCTCCTAAGAACCCTTAATCACACAGCAATTTAGCTATATATATATATATATATATATATATATTACAAGAATGAATGTAGCAACTTTAACTCGTACACAAAAACAAAGCCACAATCATTCTCTGGCAATTCTCCAGACTTCCTGCTGAAGCCATCTTTTTACAATGCTTTACATCATGGGTAGGTTTGAAAGATAATCCACCGTGTTCATGACAAAACTGAAGTAGAGCCGCAATTAATTTTAACTGCTCTCATGAGCAGAGGTACATTAAAGCATAATGTTGTAAGTTATATTGCAGAATTTTATGTACATGTATGAAAAATAAAAATATGGATATGAGACTGATGCATTTCAATTCATAATCCGGGCTTGTATACGAAGTTCTCTATTTTTCTGTGCCTGTTGACTACAGAAGCAGGGCAACCCTCCTCAAACTCTGGTTTTAGCTGCATTATATGCAAAAGAGGGCAATTGTGGGCTTGACTAATCTAACCTGGTTTCCTCTACTTAGCCCTTGATAATGAACACTATGCTGGCTTTCTTAAGAATGGGGTCTGTTCACCACAAAAATACAATTATAACATGATTTCACTTGAATTAGCATGGCTGCTTCCATAGATGTGTTGTTCAATCTAGTACAAGTTTCTGACTGAATTTCTAAATACCCTTCTAAACTCCCAGTCCCATAATTCTGTAGGATGTGGCCATGAGAATCCAAAAGTGAGATGTTAGTTTTAATTGTGTAGTGTGGAAGGGCTCATAGATAATAAAAAATGTTTTTAACCAGCAGTTTTATTAGCACTAACAGACCTGATGACAGATTCACGTCCATTTACCTGGGGTGAGTGAGGGATAAAATGAACCCCGATTCTCTCCATCTGGTTTGTTCATTTTCCCTTGTCTCCTTATCCGGTTGATCTTTCCGTTTCTGCCATAATCATTGCAAAAAAAAAATCTATGGCTGTGCACAATACTCTTAAAGATCTTGACAGTTTCTTGCAAATCTCATTTAGTAATGTAAATTGTTTAGTTCATACTTTGCCCAAATTAAGATTATGGTCTTGTCTACAAAGATGAAAAAATATATGTTTCACACTGCAGTGTCATTTTCCAGTTTGAATCGGCTCCACAGTGACCCCGTTAATGCCACATATATCACACACATGGTGAGATTGCCATAACCCGCCACACATGTTCTCCTGATGAACTCACTTCGCTTGGTGTAAGGATGTAGTCAACAATTTCCAATTCATATTATTTTTGGCCACACACGCGTGGCCACTCTGCTTCCAGCCATGCACACAAATTATGCATTTCTTGTTAAGCAGTGCTTAATTAGTCGTTTGTAGTTGCTGCTTACCTGGCTCTACCTTGCCCTACTCCTTGATCCACCAGTCCCATGTCCTGCCAAAAGTGCCCGACCCTCACTCACATTTAATAACATTTCAGCATAAAGACCCTCCCTTTCCCAATGATTCACTGCATTCCTGTTCTGCTGCTAGATTTTATATCCAAATGATTGATCCCAAAACGAACTGGATTAAAACCACAGAGCCTCACTTCAAGTGAAATGTCCAGAATGTTTATCTGTCATACATCATCTTCATAGGCTATCACTCATGGCCAAGTATGATTGCCTTCCAAGTGTAGGGTCTCTGTGGTGAGTGTGTAGGTGATTGCAGAGACCTATTCTGGATCCACATGTTCTTTTGCAGTACGGGCATCAATTTCCAGTTGGAAGGTGGTTCTGGCAAGGATTGGCCTGATGCACCTTCCTTTTGACACGCTTCTCCCTTTCGCCCTCCATTTGTGCCTCTTCGAATTCCACAGCACTGTTGGTAACAGCTGACCTATTAAAATGGTCAAGGGCCAGTGCTTCCAGTTCTCGGTGTCTATTCCACAGTTTGTAAGATTAGCTTTAAGCCTATCTTTAAATCTCTTTTCCTGTCCAACATTTCATTTTCCATCTTAAGTTGAGAATTTTTCTTGGAAGACTCCTGTATATGAATTTGATTTATGTATGGAGACCAGTACACAACCGATCAACACATAGCCTTCACAGAATGAAGTGCACATCCATTGGCATGATTAACCCGATGACCGGTGGCTTCTCGTCTTGCAGCCTTCTTCCGCCTTCAAAGCTGTCATAACATGTACCATGGTATCATCCGCTTGCTCCTCCATTGAGGATTTTAGATTGTGCTTGGTCTGGTTCCTCCCCTGGGGCCCTGCCGCTCAGGGAGACCTGGAAGCACATGACTCCAATGGCTTCGCCTACAGGTTTACTGGAACACACAAGCCCTCTCACCATGACAACGTGACAATCCATCGAGGGCGCCTGTCTGCATTGCAGCCGCTATAAAGTCCATGTAGAAAAGCCCTTAAAGGATTGTTTCAAAGTGCAGCATTTCATAAGGGAAATCTTTAAAGATTGATGGTACAAATCAGTGCCTTGTAGAGATGCAGCATTCTACACACATTGAGAGATTATAATTGTAGAAGGTTCTAGGAATAATGAGGTCATAAAAGTAATAGTTGGTAATAACTTTTTAAATAATTTCTAGGTGTTTTCAGATAACTTGAACAGAGATATGAATGCTTTGTCAATCCCTTCATAATGCAAAGAGTTTTTTAAATGGAAACAGGTGAGTTTTAATACATTTTAACAAATAATTGAATTATTTTGCAGACTGCAATGGCTTATCTCAATTTCATCTTCTATCTCAAAGGTCTGGAAATGGAAAAGATCTCATGTCATTGGAAGACCCACTACGTCTTTAACTAAAATTCCAGGTGTGCAATTTAATTCACCCAGGCAAAATGGGTGAAAACATGGTCTGCAAAGAGCAAACAGCG
The DNA here is from genome assembly GCF_035594765.1 of Anolis carolinensis. Taxonomy (NCBI): domain Eukaryota; kingdom Metazoa; phylum Chordata; class Lepidosauria; order Squamata; family Anolidae; genus Anolis; species Anolis carolinensis. The sequence continues at coordinate 104,067,246 of NC_085842.1, read as the reverse complement.
GTAAGCAAATCTATCTCTGAGGAGCTGTCAGCATGCCAATACAGGCCTCAAACCCAAAAGAAATTGGCATTTTAAATGTTGGCTTCTCTCTGGTTTGCGGACAAATGGCCAGTCAAAACACTGCCATTTTGGTGGGGTGGCAGGGAGATATCACCCCAGCCCTCCCCCTCCTGGCCCCTAATACCTACTGTAGAGGCCTGCCTCCATTTGTAGGCCTCTAGTAGAAAGCTCCTTTTGCATCAAAATGCCATGACAGGAACTTTGAAGAGGAGAGTGGGGAAAATCGGAGGCGCGGAGGAGAGAGTTGCATTGCCATCCCTCCCCTCTGGGTTACCAGAGGCGAAGGAGGCGGGAAGGCTGTGGGGATATCAGTCCCTAGAGTCTGTCCCCACATGCCCCATATCTGCAAAGATGTTGAAAGGGCAAAGATGTAAAAATACTCCTCTTAATCCAAAGTCAAAAGCAGGAGGCCCCTTTCTGTGGAGAGGGCGAGGAAGGACACCATGAGTTGGATCTTCAAACTGCAAAAACTATTGTGAGCTTAGCAATAACGACAAATAAAGCATACATCCATGCAATCAAAGGATTTGTTGCAACCTGGAAAATGGTTGCAAGGGTTTTTATCACTTCTACAGAAAGTAGAAAATATATTCTTAATGGTTTACAAAGATCATTTACCCCATTCGTTTAATATTGGCTACGTCACTGGCATCTTAACCATCATGCAATTCCATTTGTTTTCTATGCTGTAACAACATGTGACTCTTTAGACAATGGTGCTTTCATGTTATTGACCCTGATCTCAGCATCTGCTTATCTACTTCTTGTTGCAAGTATTCGTTCTAAACCGTTGGGAACCTTAGGCAGTGAGATCTAACCAGTTCAGTCCTGATGTATTGTTATTCTTGAAAAGTAACTTTTTTTCTTCTCTAGAACAACTCTTTTTCCAAACATCAGCATTTTTTCTCAAACGTAGGCCTCTCTCATTTTGCAACTTAGGTGAATCCAAACATATGTTTTGATTCTGATTTTTCTTTATTGTTGGATTGCATACAATGTGATATGTCTGGGATACTGTAAAATGAGGAAAGAATGTATACTTATACATTTTGAATTATAAATTAATAATAATAATATTGAAAATAAAACATGTATAGGTAGAGGAAGGGTGTGTAGTGGAGAGATGTATAGTGAAGTTGTAATGTAAAAGTTAAAAGTGATGGGAAATATGCTTGGGGATGTTCTTGATTTTTTGTTGTTGTCGGATTGTATGCAACGTGATGTATTTGAGATATTGTAGAATGAGGATAATGTGACCTTGTACATTTGGATTGATAAATTATAAAAATAAATAATAATAAAAAGAAGTATATTTGAAAACTCTCTTTTTAAACCCACGTCCCCCTCAATGTGGTCCTTTTTGGAAGGTTCACACGTTCCCTTGAAATTTGTTAACCCTGACACGTTGTTAAGCCTGATGCGTTGTTTGGATGCCTCAGCCTAATCCAGGTCCCATCTCGCATTAAAGAGTTGTGTAGATGGGTCCTTAGCTGAAAGTAAGCTGTCACTGATGCTTCAGAAGTGACAAGCAAAAGTAGCAATTAGCACTTGGGTTCTAATATTTACAGTAGGAGTATCCTGATGCCACTACCCCTAATAATTACTCCTTGTTAAAGGTAAGGAGGGGGAGGCGGGGGGGGGGGAGGATATCTACCTGCCACCCCTCCAATAGGATCTGTTGTGGGTTTTGGAATTCTCTGTTAGGTTGACGTATTTCTGCTCTTCAAGAGAGAGTGCTCGAGTATATGCCTCCTGAGTCTACATGCCTCCCAAAAATATAGCTCCCGGTAGTTATTGAACTATTACATCTTTAAAGTACTTACCTCTTCCACCATGTTTCCTTGTCTCAGTAATACTGAACCTGGTGTTCCCATTTTACAGGACCCTGATGATACCCTTCATTACTCATGATCCCATTGTCCAGATTCATTGGAGTGCTGGTGGCTGGAGGACTTGTAGAATTATAATTGTTATGCTGTGCACTAATGTCTAAAGGAACACAATAATCAAAAGATTGACTTTTGGGTCAAGCTCCTTTGATTTGGTTGTGGGTGCACTTTCCAGGCCCAAATTGTATAAACTCAAGGATTAAATATAAGTGATGCTAGTTGATTCAGCACCAATAACATCTAATTTGGCATTAGGTAATTGGCAAAACCAAAATCACCGTGAAGGAAGGACCTGCAAAGGTCCAGAATATCTGCTTTCTCCCAGAATGTATACAGTCTAAATTCTACCAAAGTAAACCCCAAATAAAGTTTCTTCCTGACTTGCCATAAGTCAAAGAGAGGTAGCTAAAGACTTTTCATCAGGGATGGGAAAAGTGTAGCTGTTCTCCAGAGATGTCAAATTAAGATTTCCAATATAAATCAGGCATTCCTGTGGGGCAGCAGTCTGTAGGATTTAACCAAGTATACATGTTTTTTTTTTTTTTTTAAAAAAAAAAGACATATTCTTAGCTGGCAGTTTTTAATCCAGCAGTTGCTGTGGCTGTATTTGGTAATGGTCAGCAGGGGGAGTAATAGATCTCTATTCATTCATTTTACATTTTCATTTCATTTATTTTACATTTTCCACTGTTTTTATTTTTAGTTTAATTTTGTTACTGCTTTAGTCAGAATGATTATTGGCACTCTTTAGAATCATCTTTGAATTGTTGTTTTTCATTCTGGGATCAGAAGTACATCGCAGTTATTCTTTCAATAATCTGCCATGCCTTATATCAGGAATATGGAACGTTTAAACTTTTTAATATAGTCAATTAATTCTATCAAATGTATTCTAAACTTTGTAGCATACATGTATACAGGAGAACAAGGTTGGTGTCACATGTAGAGCAGAGGTGGGCCCATTATTCGGTTGGACTTCGACACGCAGCATCCCTCACTTTGTTGGCCAGGGTTGATAGTGATGTCATTCCAATATCTGGAAGGTCCCAAGTTGGGCATACATGACTTAAGGTGCTGGAGTAGGTTCAACTTAATGGTCAAATCTAGAGTCTTCTACAAACATTTTGCTTCCTGGATTAGCAGCTATAACTTCAATGGTAGCAATGGCTCAGCATCTTCTGTTTCACACAAGGGCACCAAGTTCGTTTAGGAGAGGGAGAATAGCCAGTATGTGACATTGTGTCTTCCCATTTGTAGAAGATTCTTTGGTCCTGTGGAGAATTCTATTTGTAGAAGCTTGGGCAAACTGAATCTCACAAATTCCTTTTTCCTTTCCTTTCCCTTCCATAAAAGTTAATTGGATTCAGTCCATTGACTATGATCTAGACTTAGTATGAATCACTAACAGGCTTAAGCCAGGTATGACTAACATGGGTGTCAGTATTTCAGTGGGTCTGCTGTAAATAACACTTCCCTGATCTCACCTGATCTTAGAAGCTAAGAAGGATCAGGCCTGGTTAGTACTTGGATGGTAGACTACAGAAATACTTGGGATCTTCCAGTAGGACTACTAAAGAGTCCTACCTGAGTACCTGGAGAGCCATTGTTGTCCACTGGAGTTGAGAGTACATGAGCTAATGGTCTGACTCTCTATAAGGCAGTTGTCTCAGTATCTGTGTTTCTCCGTACCTAAAGACAAAGCCTGGATTCAACTGATTGCTATGTACAGGGCAGACAATGAGAGAAATGGGTCATTAAGATTTAATAGCCAATGACAACTTTCCTGCAAGGCTTAAAGAAATGAAATACCCACCTTCCTTTCATCCTCCTGATAACTCCACCTTTATTATTCCCATTTTAATAATTATTATATTATAATATAAATAAGGGGCATGTATTACAAGATAAAAACCTAAGTCTACCATTAATCCTTCTGATTGTAAGTTATTCATATGACAGAATGCTCCACCACAAATTTAAATCTATGTGTAAAGAATGATAATGCTGTATGGAACTATCATCCCGCAAGGTTTTCTTTTCCCTTTCAGCTTGTTTCCCATCCTTATGATTGAGAGGTAGATGCAATTGATTTTCAGTGTAAATTATTTTGGAATTTCTTGGAAGCTAAGGTCCATTAATAGTAAATCTCAAGCACACAGAAACCAATCCCCATGGGTGCTGGTTAACATCGAGTCTACTATATGCATATACACATACACTCTGACACACTGTTGGTTTACTTTGTCAGCCTCAATTTATGTTTCTAATAGTAAAAAAATCACACAAAAGTACTTAGGACTGCAGGAACCGTGGTGGTGCAATGTGCCGGCTGAACTACTGACCTGAAGACTTGAAGGTCGATGGTTCGAATCCACGAGACGGGGTGAGCTCCCGTCTGTCAGCCCAGCTTCCCATGTGGGGAGATGAGAGAAGCCTCCCACAGGATGGTAACACATCTGGGCATCCCCTGGGCAATGTCTTTGTAGACGGCCGATTCTCTCACACCAGAAACGACTTGCAGTATAGTCTCAATTCGTTTCTGACATGGTTTAAAAAAAAACTTAGGACTGCAGGGCCAAATCTGGGTTGTTTCAATTGCAAAAATTGCTATTTTGTTGAATGAGATTAGTTTAGCTGTTCTTGCAGAGTTCAGGAAGGCAGAAACTCATTGTCCTCGACAAGTTTTTGATTTAAGGTAACAATCCCATTATCTGCCCACATCTTTCATAAAAATGTGTTTTTACTAATCTTTAAATCCAAATTCATCCATAAAGTCAATGAGCATATGGATTAAAGTATTGTAATGTAAACTTTTATTACGGCCAATCACCAGCTCATATCAAGGGCACCCAGTCCCGTACATCCATATGAAATCCGAAAGGTTATATACTTCACAATTAATAAAACTCCTATAAAACTAAATCATTGACAAAATTTAAAATCTAGGCTAAAAACTTCAATATTAATATAAACCCTTATAAAATTGAATCATTGACAAAATTTATAACCTAGGCTAAAAACTTCAACATTAATAAAAACCATTATAAAATTGAATCCTTGACAAAATTTAAAATCTAGGCTGAAGATTATATACCAGTACCATTAAGACCCAACTCAACTCACAGGATCATCCGGGGGGAGTCTAAAGGAAGGGAGTGGGGATGGCATGGGGGGGGAATACCCCTAACTGTAAATAACAACCTATAACTATAAATAGTGGTCTATATCTGTGATGACTCATGGGCCATGTAGTCCCGTTCCTAGCGCTGTGGTGACAGATGAAGAGGAAAACTTGGGTTTTCCACCGTTTCAGCCAGAATTGGAATTTTCCCAGCCAGAATTGGAGCCCTTGCACCTGCAGGAGGTTTGTCTTCCAGAAAGCTGCCAAACAAGCCCTGAGTCAAAATCTCCCCCATTTTCTCGCCGTAACTATTATCAACAACAGAAAGGAGTTCAGCAGGCTAATCGCAGAAGCCTGAGAATCGCAGCCAGGCATTCAGCTGATTAAGACTGCTTTCATGAGAAATTTTAGGGAGTCATGCATCTGGACACAGAGATTGACTTTCGGTTCTGGTTCCCCAGAGAAGTGTTCTTTGGTGGGAAAACGAGACCCTATTTAGGTTCTTTGCCCTGAAGGAATTTTGCGGAGTCAATTCGTCAGCAACTGGAGTAGGTTGTGTGTGGACAGCGCTACTCCCGCTTCCAAGCCTTCGTTCCTGTTTCCAAGCCTTCGTTCCCGTTCCCAGCCTTGTTTACCTCCACGGACCTTGCCTTGCTTCCTAGGACTCAGCCTTGTCTTCCAGGACCTTGCCAAGTATTTTACCACGGATTTTGTCCCTGTTCCTCGTTCCTTGCTGCCTTGTATCAAGCCTTGTGTTCCAAGAATCAAGTTTACTTCCTAGCCTTGCCTCAAGTTCCTTGGACTAAGAACCTTGTCATCTCCCCTCACTTTGCTTGGCAAAGTGAGTGTTTCGGTTATTGGATTACAACTTTGGACCTTAATATTTTATATTGGACATTGTTTTCCTGGACTATAATTGACCTTTCCTGAAAGGTCTTCTTCTGAACTACATTCTACACTTATTTTTATTGACTTTATATATTTCCTTAATAAAGATATTAGATAGATTCTGGCCTCTGTGTATGGTTATTGGTGCTCTGCAGCCTGGGTTGTGACAGTTTGACTCCGCCACCCTAAGCACCAATTAACCTAGGCCAGAATGTCTACCGGAGCCGGACCGGGGGCCCAGCCACTCAGCTACACCATCGACAAGGATGAAGTGGACCGCATCCGTGATAAGCTCAATGCGCAGGAGGGAGAAATAAGGGGATTGAAGGAACGCGGAATCCGTCTCCCGGCCCTGGCGTTGCCAACCAAGTTTTCTGGAGAAGCTTCTAAGGTTCATGTTTTCCGTCGCCAATGCCAGGCTTATCTAGAGGCCCGTAATGCCGAGTTTCCCCAAGAAGACATCAAGGTGGCGTGGATCTACAGTCTCCTAGACGGGCCAGCGGCCAACTGGGCGACGGCACTGTTCGACCAAGTCTCCCCACATCTAAGATCAGCGCAACACTTCTTGGATCACATTAAGGCGACTTGGGGGATTGAAGACAATTTGGAGGCAGCCGGCCACAAACTCCGGCGCCTCTCCCAAGGGGACAGACCCTTGTCCCAGTACATAGCCGAGTTCCGAGTGCTGGCCCATAACACCGGCTGGAACGACATAGCCCTCAGAGGACAATTTCGGGAGGGTCTCAACATCGAGATGCTGGAGGAAATCTCCAAGGTGGATCCTCCACACTCCCTTGAAGGACTCATTGAACAATGTTTACGGGCTGAAGTCATGCTTGCCAACAGAAAGCAATGGATCCGAGGCCAGAGCGGCAGGGCTGGAGCGAAACCTCCCGCTCCCACCGGCGTCCAGCCGCGTCCAGTGTGGAGACCCCCGCCACCAGCCCCATACCCCAGAGGAAGCGAGGAGGTGCCGATGCAGCTGGGCAATGTGCGACCCAGATTAGATGCTGCCGAGAAAGCCCGCCGCCAACGCCTAAATCTCTGTTGGTACTGCGGGAACGGGGGCCACTTTGCCAGAGAGTGCCCAGCCAAAGGGAAGCCCGCCGCCCGTCTGGCGGCGGCGTCCTCCACGGAGACGAAGGCGTCTGAGGCGGCTGGCGTGAAGCCGGCGGGGGAAGCCAGCGACCGGGCGTAGAGAGGCTCGCCAACCCGGTCAAAAACCCCACTCAAGAGCCGCCAACCGGGGTCCTATTTCTCCTAGTGGTCACCTTGTGGTCAGCGAAAAAAGGACCCGTCATGATCCATGCCATGATAGACTCAGGAGCCACAAACAATTTCATTGATAAAGAGTATGCCGACTCTCTGGGATTACAATATCACGATTTCAAGAACGCCCGTGTGGTGCAGGCCATAGACGGCCGCCCCCTCAAGACAGGTCCAGTAAGCCAGTGGTCAGAACCCACCAGAATGTGGATAAGGGAACACATGGAAGAGATTTCCTTCTTTGTTACCGAGGTTCCCCACTTCCCTGTGATTTTGGGAATCCCATGGCTGACACTCCACGACCCAAACATCTCCTGGTCCAACAGAGAACTGCAGTTTGCTTCAAAATATTGCCAAAACCATTGTCTTGTAGCCAAGGTCTGCCATGCCACAGACGCTGAACCCATCATCACCTTGCCCAAGAAGTACTCAGAGTATTGGGACGTATTCAATGAAAAAGAAGCCGAGAGACTACCCCCGCATAGACCTTATGACTGTGCCATTGACTTGGTGGAGGGGGCCCCGATCCCGCGAGGACACCTCTACTCCCTGACTGAACCGGAGCAAGAAGCTCTCAGGGAGTTTTTAGAGACAAACCTCCGCAAGGGGTTTATTAGACCCTCTCAATCCCCAGCCGCTTCCCCAGTGATGTTTGTAAAAAAGAAGTCAGGGGACCTACGCTTGGTGGTGGACTATAGAGCATTGAACAATATCACTAAGCGAAACCGGTATCCCCTGCCCTTGATCTCGGACCTATTAGACCGGCTTCGAGGGGCCAAGGTTTACACCAAACTGGATCTTCGAGGAGCTTATAATCTAGTTCGCATCAGGGAAGGGGACGAGTGGAAGACCGCCTTCCAGACTAAATTCGGTTTATTCGAAACCCTGGTCATGAATTTCGGTTTGTGTGGAGCTCCCGCAACGTTTCAACATTTTGTCAACGATATCTTTCAGGATTATCTAGACCGGTTCTTGATTATCTACCTGGACGATTTTTTGGTGTTTTCTAGATCACAATCAGAACATGAGAACCACGTTAGAATGGTGTTACAACGATTGCGGGATCATGGACTTTATGCCAAGCTGGAAAAATGCGCTTTTGATCTACAAGAGGTAGATTTCCTGGGATATCGTGTCTCGCCACTAGGGCTCACCATGGACCCGGCAAAAGTTTCAGCAGTATTGGAATGGCGGGCGCCAACCAACAAGAAAGAGGTGCAACGCTTCTTGGGGTTCGCGAACTACTACCGCAAGTTCATTCCAGACTTTGCCCGCTGGTCTGATCCAATCACCAGCTGCATCCGTGGAAAGCAGCCTTTCCGCTGGACAGAGCAAGCAGAGAAAGGATTCCAGCAGCTAAAGAAATTATTCACGTCCCAGCCAATCCTTCAACACCCAGATCCTGAAACCCCTTTTGTCGTACAGGCGGACGCCTCCGATGTGGCAATTGGGGCTGTACTCTTACAACCAGTGGGAGATCATCTTCACCCTTGTGCCTTTTACTCCCGTCAACTGACCGCACCAGAGAGAAATTATACTATTTGGGAAAAGGAACTTTTGGCCATAAAGGCAGCCTTTGAAACTTGGAGACATTGGTTAGAAGGGGCCAAATTTCCCATTGAGGTCCATACTGATCATCGGAATCTAGAGCATCTAAGAACTGCCTGCAAGCTAAATCAGAGGCAACAACGCTGGGCTTTATTCTTTGAGCGTTTCAACTTCCAAATCCACTATGTAACCCCAGCCCAGACCAAGCAAGCAGATGCACTGTCACGGAAACCAGAATATGCTGCAGGGCGCAAAGAGACCTTTGAATCCCAACTGCTGCAGCCCGAGAACTTTGCCACGCTCACTGTGGGAAATACCAAATCCACTCTAATTGATTCAGCTCCCTCTACTCCAGGGCCCCTTTGTGCTCAGGAAATCAGGGCCAGTCAACAAGCAGATGCCTGGGCTCAGGACCAACTTCGCCAAGGACTACAGTTTCCTTTCTCGCTTAAGGATGGGTTACTTTGCTATAGAAACCATGTCTACATCCCTCCAGGACCGGGCAGGGAAAAGGCACTTCGTCTGTGTCACGACTGCAAGCCAGCAGGGCATTTCGGACTATTTAAAACCATGCATTTGCTCCTAAGAGATTTCTGGTGGCCCAAGATCCGCAAGGATGTGGAAAAATATGTCAATTCCTGCCCAGTATGCCAGCGCTCCAAGACAAGAAGAGAGAAGCCCTCAGGGCTTCTGCAACCCCTTCCTACCCCATCTCGCCCATGGGAAATAATCTCTGCGGATTTTATCACTGATCTACCACCTTCCTGTGGATTCACCACGATCCTAGTGGTGGTGGACCTTTTTACCAAGCTAGCCCATTTCATTCCCTGCGATGGCCTCCCCACGGCCAAGGAGACTGCAGATTATTTCCTTCAGCATGTTTTCAGATTGCATGGTTTGCCCAAGAGTTTGGTCACAGACCGTGGGTCTCAATTCACCTCTCGTTTCTGGAAAGCACTACAAAAACTATTGGGCATAGACTCTCGTTTATCTTCGGCTCACCATCCCCAAACGGATGGGCAAACTGAGCGCACCAATGCCACTCTGGAACAATACCTTCGCTGTTATGTAAACTATCAGCAGGACAATTGGGCTTCCCTGTTACCGCTGTCAGAGTTTGCCTATAACAATGGTGTCCAGGCTTCAACTAAAGAAACCCCGTTCTTTGCAAACTACGGCTTCCATCCACGTTTCTTCCCTTCTATTGTTGAAACCTCAGAAGTTCCCGCAGCAGAGGACTGGCTGCAGGAACTCACAGCGGTGCAACAACTTTTGCTCCAGCAACTAGACCAAGCCAAGGAGGACTATAAACGCCACGCTGACAAACATCGCCAGCCGGGCCCCGAAATCAAGGTAGGAGACCGAGTTCTTCTGTCCACTCGCTTTTTGCCCTCCCATCGCCCTTGCCGGAAGTTAGATGCCCGTTTCATTGGTCCCTATCCGGTGGTGGCGCAACTTAACCCCGTGACTTTCAAACTCCAACTTCCGCGCTCTATGCGCATTCATCCAGTGTTCCATCGCTCCCTGCTCCTTCCGGCGGATGGTGTGCGCCCTGATGCAGACCGGCCGGCCCCCCCTCCTGTTTTGGTGGATGGGGAGGAGGAGTTCGAGGTTCAGGACATTTTGGATTCTCGCTTTCACCGCCGCCGCCTGCAATATCTCATTGACTGGGTGGGTTTTGGCCCTGAGGAATGCTCATGGGAATACGCTTCCACAGTCCATGCCCCCGATTTAACCCGCCGCTTCCATCAGACCTACCCCACCAAGCCGCGGCCTCGCGCCTCGGGGAGAGAGCCCTATTTTGAGAGGGGGCTTGAGGAGGGGGATAGTGTGATGACTCATGGGCCATGTAGTCCCGTTCCTAGCGCTGTGGTGACAGATGAAGAGGAAAACTTGGGTTTTCCACCGTTTCAGCCAGAATTGGAATTTTCCCAGCCAGAATTGGAGCCCTTGCACCTGCAGGAGGTTTGTCTTCCAGAAAGCTGCCAAACAAGCCCTGAGTCAAAATCTCCCCCATTTTCTCGTTGTAACTATTATCAACAACAGAAAGGAGTTCAGCAGGCTAATCGCAGAAGCCTGAGAATCGCAGCCAGGCATTCAGCTGATTAAGACTGCTTTCATGAGAAATTTTAGGGAGTCATGCATCTGGACACAGAGATTGACTTTCGGTTCTGGTTCCCCAGAGAAGTGTTCTTTGGTGGGAAAACGAGACCCTATTTAGGTTCTTTGCCCTGAAGGAATTTTGCGGAGTCAATTCGTCAGCAACTGGAGTAGGTTGTGTGTGGACAGCGCTACTCCCGCTTCCAAGCCTTCGTTCCTGTTTCCAAGCCTTCGTTCCCGTTCCCAGCCTTGTTTACCTCCACGGACCTTGCCTTGCTTCCTAGGACTCAGCCTTGTCTTCCAGGACCTTGCCAAGTATTTTACCACGGATTTTGTCCCTGTTCCTCGTTCCTTGCTGCCTTGTATCAAGCCTTGTGTTCCAAGAATCAAGTTTACTTCCTAGCCTTGCCTCAAGTTCCTTGGACTAAGAACCTTGTCATCTCCCCTCACTTTGCTTGGCAAAGTGAGTGTTTCGGTTATTGGATTACAACTTTGGACCTTAATATTTTATATTGGACATTGTTTTCCTGGACTATAATTGACCTTTCCTGAAAGGTCTTCTTCTGAACTACATTCTACACTTATTTTTATTGACTTTATATATTTCCTTAATAAAGATATTAGATAGATTCTGGCCTCTGTGTATGGTTATTGGTGCTCTGCAGCCTGGGTCGTGACAATATCTGCTTTCCCAACTCTATTCTATAGATGATTCTTAGTTCTTTTGGCTCTCAATCATCATCTGCCGGATTTTAATTGCAGCTGTGCAGAACTTGACGACATTATATGTCACAGCTGAGATGGTATCTGAGAGCAATAAGGTTACGTAAAATTGTCCAAAACGTCCTGGGTATTTAGTTGTCCATGGCATGATGAGGCGTGTTCGAATGTCTCTGTAAAACAGGCACTGCAGAAGTACATGCTCCGTTGTTTCTATCTGACCTGAGTCACATGGACATAGCCTCTCAGGGTATGGAATCTTCTGGTAACGACCTTCCAGTACTGCGGATGGGAGCGCATGACATCGTGCGAAAGTAAAGGCTCTCCGCTGGTTGGATTAAAGTATAGTTGATGAGAAAATAATTGCCACACAGTTCTAACTTTACAAATCACTGGCCAAGTATTGCCTTTTTATATAATGAGAACTAAGGATTGTCTAGTTAAATAAAGATAAAGGACCTCAAGATTGAACTTCAAAGACCCTGGCAGAAACCAGTGCAGGTGGTCCCGGTGGTGATGGCTACACTGGGTGCCGTGCCAAAAGATCTCAGCCAGCATTTGGAAACAATAGATATTGATAAAATTACGATCTGCCAACTGCAAAAGGCCACCCTTCTGGGATCTGCACGCATCATCCGAAAATACATCACACAGTCCTAGACACTTGGGAAGTGTTCGACTTATGATTTTGTGATACGAAATCCAGCATATCTGTCTTGTTTGCTGTGTCATAATAAATGATGATGATGATGCCTATTCCAAAATTCCTGCCCTATTACTGTGGCTGCAGAATCACCTTTGGGAAACTTTCCCAGGGAAATTCATATGAATGCTTCCCAAAAGTACAGGCAAAAATGCATCACATAGGAGAAGCATTACACTGCACAAACCAGGCTTTAGGACCCAGGATATGGTATTCTGTATAAGGCCACTTAGAAACAAGTTTATGGCTATATCATATCTACACCTTAGATTTCCACACATCTACACATTTAACTCCTTGTCAAATTTCTGCCTATATGCTGCACAGGAACATAATTCAGGTTGCATTCATGGGGGTTCCTCCTCCTATGTTCTAGTCATGCCTGTCTTTGTGTACTGAAGCATGGTGTTCAATTCCTCCATCTGTTTGAGGAAATCTAAAATTAGCACGGAAGAGGGGCTTGACAACCTCTCAACCTCGTGATATATGGCTTGCCACATTGTTCGGAGTGGAGATCCAGCCTCTGGAACAGAATCCCTCTCTTCTCAACTTCATGTGTCTACATAAGATAGGAGACAGTTGTGCTGAAATGCTCATACAATTCTGTTTGAAGTGTCTCCTTTGCCTCCTTGCTAAACATGACTTACTGGGTTTCTGCAAAGATTAGAACTTGGGGTTTAACTTTGTGGGAGGAAAAACATGTAGTGCATAAATAAATTCCCTGTGCTGTATTGAATAATTTTCATGTCACCATAGGTTTTTTTAAATACAGTAGAGTCTCACTAATCCAAGCCTCGCTTGTCCAAGCCTCTAGATAATCCAAGCCATTTTTGTAGTCAATGTTTCCAATATATCGTGATATTTTGGTGCTAAATTCATAAATACAGTAATTACAACATAACATTACTGCGTATTGAACTACTTTTTCTGTCAAATTTGTTGTATAACATGAAGTTTTGGTGCTTAATTTGTAAAATCATAACCTAATTTGATGTTTAATAGGCTTTTCCTTGATCAGTCCTTATAATCCAAGATAATCGCTTATCCAAGCTTCTGCCGGCCCGTTTAGCTTGGATTAGTGAGACTCTACTGTAGTATGTTCTTTTTAAATCATCTTCCAATACTGTTTGTACAGCTGCCAAAAGTAGCACTGCCAGAGGTTCCTTATACTTCTGAAAAAAGTTGCCTATTCAGTTGAAGATCACTCATTTCTGCCAAACACTAAAGAGTGCCCCTTATTTCAGAAGACTAAAGCCACAGAGAATAACAACACAGTGTACTACGATGCTTCATTTTGATCTTCTGCCTGAGAAGCCTAAGGGAAACTGGCATGCATTGTTGGCTCAGAGGCAATAAAAACTTCATGAAGCCTGTGAGAAAGTTATTTGAATAATTCTTCTCTGTTTTAAATGTACTTCCATTGTGCTCATCTTCTGATAACTGTGTGGTGACCGTGCCTTGGCTTGGTGAAACAACCATTACTATTCACTGATCACAAATAGAACACTTAAGTAATCAAATAAATGAGGTACAATGAGGTACTTTAAGGGTATCCAAAACAAGACACATCGCAACTTAAATATTTCTCTCTATGCAACTACAAGCTTGGTTTGACAATTTCAAGTAGCTGATGAGAAATCTCTGCATTTTTGTTTAAACACTGGTGTAGGTGTTACTGGCAGAACTCAATATCACATGGGCTCTGTGTGTAGATCTTGAGTGTGAGCAAACACTCAAAACAGATCTACACATTTCTTTTCAAAGTCCACTAAAGATTTTGGGCTCCATATCCTGTTTCTATGTAGTTTAGTTCAGTCAAAACCATTGTTCACAACCCAGAGAACTTTGGGTATGTCTAAGCTCTATAAAGCTGGGTCTACATGAAAAGACAACACCATACTCATCCATTAATCTCATGCTGGCAATTTTTACAACATATAAAGACTTCCAGAAAGTATTCTGAGATTTTAGCTCTTAATTTGACTTTATCCCACATTAAGCAAAGTCAAGGGATATTCTAGAGCAGGCCTGCACAATGTGACAGTAGTAAGGGACTGAAATTAAAATGGGTGAAACCTTTTCAGGCCACAGATAGGTTTTTAACACTTCACTTTTCAAGTAAAGGCATAATTAAAGAATAAACTATTGTGCAAATAAATCACATTGGAAAAAGGGAAGTTTCAATTAATATCAGTTAATTACACTAGTTATGTGAGATTTTTATTATAGAATCGTATTATTGTGAAAAATTACTTTGCTAATTAACTAAATATAAGTAGTAAGAAACTGCTTATATTTAGAAACCTGAAAAATGCATTTAAGTTTGTACAGCTTAGCAATCATCGTATAATGCTTACCATGAGTATTTCTAATAATTACCATTAAAAATGCAAACCCAGACAACACTGGGTAAATGAACTAGTTATTAATAAATGTTGTCTTGGGTGAGTCACACTCTCTCAGCCTTGAGTCACACTCCCTGCCTCAGAGAAAGGAGCAGAGAAACATTTCTTCTGTCAGCACTGTTGGATGACACTGAACAGGCATGTAGCTGGGGGAGGGGGGGGGGCTTGAGAGGCTTCAGCCCCCCCCCCCCGAAATTCTCAGGATGGTCTGCCATAAGGCTTTACATTTATGATTTAAACTGTTATGTTTATTCATATCATGATCTGATCACCATGCTCAATATATCCCATATGCATGGGGGTATTGGGATAACGATACAAAAGGTTTGCTAGGGTAGACCCTCTCCTGCTCAGACTCAGCCCCCCCCCTCCAAATCAAAATCCCAGCCCCCCCCCCCCCCCGGCTATGGGCCTGACACTGAGCAATTAAATCATTTCAATTAGCCATTACTTCTTTACCACCAAATCCAAAGTGTAAGGCCATAAGGCACAGGCTTAATGTGATTGGCCTTCTGCATATCCAAGAAAAGTACCATATTTCATCACATCATCTTTCAAAGGAAACATGCTTTTTAACCCATTTCTTCGCAGTAGTCTGTCCTCCATGTTGTGGCTGCCCCCAACCGGTTGGGTCCTCTCTCTGATGTCAGGCAGGGCATCTCCATGCTACATGAGATGGGAAGGGGTAGCTTTTCCCCCTCCCAGCTCCATTAACACAGTGGCACTCTGCCTGATGTCAGACAGAGTGCTGAAGACCAGGTAGATGGTGTGTCGGAGCTAGAAAGACCTCTAGGGCAGCTGCTTAGCAGCTCTGAAGTAGTAGGGACTCCCAGCCACCTCCAAGGAGGCTAAGGGAATATCTGTAAGGACATATACAGGCTCTGATCTGGCATCTGAGATGTCAAATTGGACCCACATCTTGTGTCTGTATAGAGAAGTCTTTGGTCTGCGTACCGGGCCGGGCTGTGGCACAGGCTGGTTAGTAGCCAGCTGCAATAAATCACTATGACCAAGAGGTCGTGAGTTCGAGGCCAGCCCATGTTGGAGTGAGCACCTGACCATTAAAATAAAAAATAACCCTGCTCATTGTTGACCTAAGCAACCCGAAAGATAGTTGCATCTATCAAGTAGGAAATGTAGGTACCACTATGTGGGGAGGCTAATTTAACTAATTTACAACACCATAAACATCGTCCAGCAGCATTTGGAATGAAGAAGTTGGCATCACAGTGGATGATGAAGCAGCTGTTCCCCCTGTGGCCAGAATCGAGCATACCCTCAGGAAGCTGGAAGCTGGGGAGGGTTAAATTGCCTCAGTGTCTGTCTCTCTCTATGTTCATATGGCATTGAATGTTTGCCTTGGATGTGTACATTGTGATCCGCCCTGAGTCCCCTTCGGGGTGAGAAGGGCGGAATATAAATATTGTAAAGAAAATAAATAAATAAATGCCTTAACATTCTTTATTTGGTGCCACTGCTGGTAGATATCTGGTAGGCTTCATTCAGTAGCTTGTCCCTGTTCCACATTAAATGTGGAAATTCAAAATTAATTTTCCTATGGGAATTATGCATTCGGAATCTTTCTGAACTGTGTCTGAACTAGTTTAGCATCAAGCTAAGGCTAATTAACTTTTTCTCAGTGGTTGGAAAACCAATGTTTTGTATTTAGTCCCAAAGCATGTGTGGTAGACTGCATGGGATAACCTATTCAGCTCATGGGAGTTCATCAAGAGATGTTGATAAGTCAACAAGATTGATTAATTAATTTTTCAATTTTAATTTAAATACGACTCTTTGCCAACTGCTGCATATGTGCATGTTCTTTTGATGTTTCATCTTTTGCCAGTAGATTGCTTCAGCTCATTTTGCTATAAGTGGTCAGAAATAGAAAATATCCACTTCAAAAATATGTTAAAGCAGAATGGGAATTGTAAATAATATGAATTAAGAAATGTGAGACATTCCCAGCTTTTGATGTCCAGTGAGTCAATTGCAACCTCCAGAAAAGAACATAACGTCAGGATAAACGTGTGGTCCCCTTCGATTCAAGGTTTCCAAGTTTAAATCAAATGCAAGTACACATCAGCCAGATGTTTCTCACATTACTGTATTTCAGGAGTTTACTGGAAATGATCTCATCATACATGGTTAATATAGGTGACCAACTCTGTATGTTATTCATATTGGGCCATGATTTAGCATTAAGCTTGCCAATCCAACTGTTTGGAATGGATAAAATTTACCCTTAGCTTGCCACAGGGATAACCAGCAGACCAACTTGGAGGTGACATGCTGCTTCTTAATTCATGTTGAAAGTGAGGAAATTAAATCACATGTATAAGGAAATATGGGAAATCATTTGTGGGAAATAAATGGAGTTTGACTAATCTAGCAAAGCAACAGCATTCCTATGCTACTACAAAGCAGGCACTCATTTAATTAAAAAATAAATCACATTTTCTGGAAGTCAAGAGGAGAGCAACAAAAAGAGATGTGTGGGTTGCCCAAACCTGTGCATGTTTGTTTGGAGGCAAAGTCCACAGATTTTAACAGGACTTATTTCCTGGTAAATGTGGTTTAGATCATAGCCAGAGAATACTGGGAGGGATGGGTTCATAGAAATAAATGATCCTGAATCACACAGTTAAACCTTTATGTCTGATTGGTTTTTATGGCTAGCATATAATATGCCACTTTAGCTGATGCAACTTCTTCCAAGTTTAGAAGGACCAGAAGTTGAAGGAACTCATTGCACCTTCAAACCGAAATTGCAGGCTGCAAACTCCTTGTGTGAGCAGTTCTTGAGCAACATGGCTGGGTACAATTTGGAGAAAGGGCAAGAAAATAGTCAAGCCTTACTAAGAATCAGGCACTATTAGTACAGTGTGAAATTTAGACGCCAGTCTCATCTACACTTGTCACTAATCTGAGGCATTATGGTCTAGACAGGCCTTGAATAGGCCATATTGTGTCCCTGGGCTGCCTGAGCCTAGGAAACATGGGAGTGTGGAGAAGACAGCTGCAGTTTGTTCCACTTTGGAACTGGCCCAACTATTGGATAGCCCCTAAATTGAAGGAAAGTCCAAATCCTGGGTGAGATTCAGGCCTTCCCTCATCTCAGCTTAACCTGGAGCAAGGCCACATTAAGGCAGTCTTGCCCTGGATTAAGCTGGATCAGCCCTACATGATGTTTAGCTGCTGTGTAGCTGATCCAATGGCACACCATCCTAAATGGTCAGTGTAGATGAGCCCAAAGATTCCATATGGGTTGGCTAAATCCTGCCTCTCCTCCAGAAATGGGCATTTTAAATTTCTTATTGGAGGAGGTTATTCTGTACTTGCTATACTAAAGCTGCATTAAACCAGGTTTGTATGGAGTGGCTCTTATCCCATTTTTACTTGACCGGATACAGTTCAAACAAATTTTTTGAATATTTATCCTGCAAGTACCTCACGGGAGGTGCATCTACACTACAGAATTAATGCAATTTGACACCATTTTAATTGCCATGGAATGTTATGGAATCAGGGAACCTGTAGTTTTAAACAGTCTTTAGTTTTCTCTGCCAAACAATGCTGGTGCCTCACCAAACTACTGATGAGGAACTGGAAAATATGGGTTTTTAGACATATATTGTATGCACATTAGAAACACCGAAATGTACAAAAATCAGACTCTCTGTGTGTTAGATTCTATGTAAATGTACAAGCTGGGAGAAGGGGGGGCCTGTTATCTATACATTCCATTAGAGGGAGAGTAGACTTTTGACAAGTCAAGAGTAGGCCCCTGATTAATGTACTATAGCTGAGCCGTGGTGTGTGTGACTTGCTACAGGCTTTTAGAGTGCTTAAATAGGAAAATGCTGATTGTGCATATTTATGCCCATGTATGTAAGCATGTGAAGTGACGTACTAATGACGAGATGTATGTAGAAGCATGTTCTTTGTCTGAAAATGTATAAAAGACAATGTCAACACCTTAATCGGGGCTCTGGTTTGCTTTTGGAAGAGATTCCAGTTCCAGAGACTCAGCTGAAAATAATAAACCAGACTTTTTGGCCTCTCAAGGGACCTCTCTTGGTGTTATCTCTCCTATCATTCTACAACATTTTCTGGTGACTCGGATCAAGAGGTCAAAGGTGAGAGAAGCCAAGAGAGAGATTTTGAGATCGGGAACACCTTCAGGAGTCAGCCAAGCCAGCATCCAACCAGCGACTGAACCCTACTGGCCGGGGCGTCTTTCTTTGATACCAGGGAGCACTCGATGCTTAGGGCAGGGCGGCTGCTTCTGATGGAGTTCTTTCCTTTCACCAGAAGAGGCTGAAAACAACGGATAGGCAAGTATGATTGTGAAAAAAGACATTTAGAGAAGGTAGACATCAGAAAAGCCTTAAGCTGTTTGCAGAAGGCTCCAGGAGTAATTAACCTGGGAAAAGGCAGTCCCTAGTAGACTTTTTTGGGGTATTGTGTTTTTGTTGTGACAAAAAAGGGAAATTGACTGCCTAGAGAGAAAAAAGAAGGGAAACCGACTGCCTAGGTTGGAAAAAGATAGGTACCTTGTATTGAATGCATGATTGAATGAATGTGTGCATGAATGGCCAGAAAGCTGATCAGATCAGTGACGGGTCAGGCCGAAGATGTGGGACTTTGTATGTGGTCAGGTCCCACAACTCACCCTCCCCTCTTTGTGTATTAGTTGTCTGTTTGTCTAAAACTGGGCGGGGTCTCTAGAAAGCATAAAATTCTTGTGGAATTCATGTTAACAAATTTTGACAAAAGCTTTGCAAATGTAGATTTTGGGGAGAAACCAATGAGACCAAATAGATTTTTTTAAAGCTAATTCTACAACACTACAAATCCTGCAATTCCATAGTGTTGAGCATGGCAGTTAAAGTGATACCAAACTGTGAGTTTGATAGGTAGATGCACCCTGTGTCTCAAATACTTCCTGTCCATGGTCTCTGAGGCCCCTTCTACATTGCCTTATTGCCCAGGATCTGATCCCAGATTATTTGCTTATGCCAGACTTTTTGGTAGTGAAAACTCAGGGCCCAAAGCGTTTTCTCAGGTAAAAGTGAAGTAATTTGAGACAAAGCAAGTAAACCCTACTTTGTCCCAAACTACTTTGATACTTGATTAGATCCAGGTCTTCCTGAATCTCCCGGATCTAATGGAGTATAGGACCCCAGGGGACTGCTTCCTCAGTCTTGGGGTCAGTCCCCACAGCCTACCTAATTTATTTGGGCTTCCAAATGCTCAGAGAACTGAGGAGGGCACTATTGTAGATCAGTCAGCAGAGGCTGATGGTTTAGAGGATTGTGAGCTTTCCTGTGGCACCAAATGAGGGGCCTTCAAGTCTGGGAAATGATGGTTCTCTTTGTGAGAAAACTGGCTCAGAAAGTACAGAGCCTCAAGAGCATTCAGGGCAGTCAGAAATAGCAACAATAGATAAGGAATCGAGTAAAGAGCTGAGTGATAAGGAGCTAAGACAATCAACCAAAGTCTTTGTATACAAATCAGAGCCAAAAATAGATTGTATCGTTCCGAAATATTACGTGGGAAAGTTGTGAAAGAAATTCATGGGAAACAGAATGATTTTATGGATGTCTATTAAAAAATAAGTTGTTTACCTTAAGGTCAATTCAGGCAATGCTGTATTAGAGTGAGAAGTTAAGCATGAGTTCTCTTGTTCCTGTTTCAAGTCAAGCTTGATTTTGGATTTGAGGTTTTCTATGTTCCTGTTCATGTACTCTCCTGTTCATGTCTTACTAGTTATATCTTCCTGATTGTGGACTTAGGCTGTATCTGTGATTCCTGGCTGTTCTTGGACTTTATCACCTTTGGAACGTAATGAGACATTTGGATTATTGCTTGATTCTCACCTTTTGCTAAATCTTTTTGGATTATATAGCTTCCTTTCTTATTCCTGATTTGTATATGCTTTTATATGTTTACTAGCTGTGCCCGGCCACGCGTTGCTGTGGCGGAGTATGGTGGTATGGGAAATAAAGTATTGAGGAACTGGTGGTAGTTAAGGTAAAGGGTAAAGGTGTGGAGTCCAGATAATCCAGTTAAAGCAGATAATATATAAGATTATATGGGTTATATAGCTGTGTGGAAGGGCCTTGAGTCTGCACTGCCATATAATCCAGTGAAAATCTGATAATCTGTATTTTATAGGCAGTGTGGAAGAGGCCTAAGTGAGGCCTAACTCTGCCTTCCCCTGGGCTGAGTGGGTTGCTAGGAGACCATGTGGACAGAGCTTAGCCTTCTAACTGGCAGCAAGGGATAAAAACAATTATTCCTCTCCCTCTAATTAGGACTTTATTTTTCTTTTCTTTTTGTTGTATCAACCTAGAGGCGTGGATGATGGGTTGTGTTGTCAATTTTTGAGGTTGTGGGGTGTTTAGTTTTGTTGTTTTGGCGGTCGCCAGGATTCCATCACTCTTTTATATATATAGATTACAATAAACTGTTTGCTTATATTTCCAGTCCTGGAGTGCAAAAGGCACCCGCCCCCAACAGCCTGAAAAGAAAAGAAAAACTTACCGTGCCGCCATTAAGCCTCTCTGGAGGTCTCCAGGAGTGTACCAATGATGCATGAGGAGGTGAGGGGATCGCTCCTGGCAGCATTTCTGGGGGGCGTTTTTGGGGTGGCCCCATTCCAGTGTGGTAGTTGCTGCGCGGGAATGGGGACAATTCCCAGGAAACCCTGCTTCTTTTGGGCACCTTTGGGGAATTAAACCCACTTAGGTTTATTTAACACGCTCTGGAATGGGGTTAAACCCTGTCTGGAGGTGCCCTCCTATAATCCAATACAAATCAGATAACCTGGGATCAGATCCTGAGATATAAGGACAGTGTAAAAGGGGCCTGAGACTCAGACACCTTCCACACTGTCCCTATATCCAGGATCAAATCCCAGATTATTTGCTTTAAACTCAATTATATGAATCTCCACTGCCAGAAAACCTGGTACAAGCAGATAATCTGGGGTCAGATTCTGGGATATAGGGGCAGTGTGGAAGGGCCGTCACACTCCCTTCATCATTCTGTGCCTCTGCAGTTGTGCATTAGGAAATTTCCACAGCTATCCTGCCCTTTTAGCAGGAGCCCCAGCCCCTTCGAATGAAGCTTGCTCCCAGAGCCTTCTTGCCCAATTTTCTCACTTCCTTTTCATTTGCCACATTAGCAACATTATAAGAAATGTATTCCGTGGAGTGTGAGCTAGTTTTTTCATTCTATTGTCTTATTTTCCCCCCCTGTTTGATCTGTTTTTATTTTTAGTTCATCTGTTGGTAGTAGATAAGAAATCAGCCTTCATCTTCCACAGCTAAGTCCACCATTTGGCAGTGCAACAAATCAAAACCGATGCTGCTGTCAAGTCACTCACTGGAGCAATATCACTCTCTAGCCATTTCTGGCTCTGTTCTGCTGGTCTGATATCAGACACAAAGGTTATGGTAAAAGAGCTCCCTTTTGATGAACCTGGGCTTTTCATTTATTTATTAATCATAAACTTTAGTTTGCACAAAAGATAAAGATCACAGGTAAGAAGTATGGCTTTCAAACATATCCTTCTACAATCCAGCTAATACAATTTGTACTAGATTTACAACCCAAAGTGGCTCAAAAGTCAGACCTTGGATGTCCAGACAACATACAGAGACTTTCACTCTTTAATGTGTAGGTGAACTGCTTTAGCCCTGTGTTACAGAAAGTTGGGGAATACTCCCATGGGACTCGAAGAAGCAAACTGGGCTGTGTGGATTGACCCCTGGGTAGTTCAGGGGTCAGTCCTCACAGGGCCCATACTTCGTTAGACTCAGGTCTTTCAGGAAGACCCGGGTCTAATAGAGTATCAAATTAATTCAAGACAAAGCAGGGTTTTCCTGCTTTGTCTCAAATAAATTTGTTTTACCAGAGACATCATTTGAAGTTCCCCTGTTATGGGCCCTGTCTGGATGGGCCCTTGATCAAGGTTTCCAGGATTGTGCAAGGATTTGAACCCTGGTCTCTCTGACTTCTAGTAAAGCACACAAACAATCATGGCTTGTTATTAATAGTAGGCGGGTTATCAATCAGGCAAAGTGTGGCAGTAGATGTTTACTTTTAACTGGCATATTTGGTGACTGGTGATGCATTGAGACTTGTGACTGGTGATGCATTCTTCTGCTCAGCTTGACTTACACAACAGATTCCAAATTCTTACACCACTAACATCTGATTAGGAAACACATCTTGTGGAGGACCACAGTTACTTAGATACTGCTCAGTGGGCCACTCTTGATCAATGCATGGGGAATAGCCCTGATGGGGACGATGCATTACCACATTCACACTTACACAATCATGAAGATGTTCCATCCCCAATCGTAGACTAGGAGCAACAGGAACACCCTTGGGAGAGGGATGGGCTCTTGGACGCATCTCAATGGATTGTCATTGACGAATGCACTGGGGATGTCAAGGAGGAGGACAACACTTTAGAACTACACAATCCACTTCAACAGGAACACTTTTCAGCGGACCTACACACTATCTTGCACAAAAGAGACCCTGTCAATCCTCAAAGGAAACAGGTCTTGGTAGTAGGCCATTGCCTCCTTAGAGGAATGGAAGCCATCATTTCCAGGCAGGATGGGATGGCTCAAGAAACATGCTTCCTCCCAGGGACAAAAATACACCATGTCACTCAGAGGCTCACCAGGCTCCTAAATCCCCATCACCTCCCCCCCCCCCCATGTTGATTCATGTAGGAACCAATGATACGGCTAGGCATACCTTTCAAAAGATCACAAATGATTTTCAAGCTCTTGGAACAAAGCTAAAACAAAGTAATGTACATGTGATCTTTTCATCCCTTCTCCCCATTGTATGATGTGGCCCTGCGAGGGCCAGAAAAATAGTACAAGTCAATAACTGGCTCAGAAAATGGTGTCAGGAGGAACACTTTGGCTTCCTTGACCATGGCCTGTTTTTTGAGGAGGAAGGCCTACTGGCAAGGGATGGGGTGCATCTCATACAAGTAGGAAAACACCTTTTTGCTCACAGACTAGCAAACTTCATCAGGCACACTTTAAACTAGGTCAGCCAGGGGAGGGGGACAATAGCCTTGTGAACAGTATTTTACCCACGATCATAGAGAATCGCCATAAGGCTAAATGGAGGGCTGCACAAACACAAGGACCAATTACCAAGAACACAATAATCCCAAAGGAACAGCTCAGGGGAAGGTCCCAGGGGCTTACATGTCTTTACACAAATGCACAGAGTATGGGGAATAAACAAGACGAACTCCAACTTTTAGCACAACACCACACTGTGATAGGCATCACTGAAGCGTGGTAGGATGACTCCCATCACTGGAATGTAGCCATTGAAGGTTATAACCTCTTTCACAGAAACAGAACAAAGGGGAGAGGAGGGGAAGTAGCCTTATATGTCAAAAACATTTACGTTGCAGAAGAGATGCAAGACAGCCATCTGGGAAACCAGCTTGAAAGCATCTGGATAAGAATCAAGGGAACCGGGACTCAAAATGATCTTATCGTGGGTATCTACTACAGACCTCTGAACCAGGATGAAGAACTTGATGAAGCCTTTTGTCAGCAGCTGACCAAACAGGCACAAAGAAGAGATATAGTAGTCATGGGTGATTTCAACTATCCTGATATCTGCTGGAAAACAAACTCGGCCAAGTCCAACAAATTCCTCACTTGCCTTGCAGACAATTTTATGGTCCAGAAGGTAGAAGAGGCAACAAGGGGATCAGCTACTTTTGATCTCATCCTAACAATGCAGTTGAAGTGGTCAGATCCTTAGGGGCGAGCAACCATGTGCTCCTGCAATTTGCGATACAAAGGAAGGCCAAAACGAAGACAAGTCAAAATTGCATTCTGAACTTTAGGAGAGCTGACTTCCAAAAAATGAAGGAAATACTGAGCGGCATTCCATGGATGCCAATACTAAAAGACAAGGGAGTTAAGGATGGATGGGAGTTTTTCAAAAGTGAAATACTCAAGGCACAAATGCAAACAATGCCAACAAAGCTGTGGCGCAGCTGGCTAGTAACCAGCTGCTATAAATCACTACTGACCGAGAGGTCATGAGTTCGAAGCCCGGGTCGGGTTAAGCCTCCGACCATTAAAAAAAAATAGCCCCGGCTTGCTGTTGACCTATGCAGCCCCGAAAGACAGTTGCATCTGTCAAGTAGGGAAAATTTAGGTACGCTTTATGCGGGAGGCTAATTTAACTAATCTACAACACCATAAAAAACTGCCAGCAAAACATGAGGAAAAGAATGAGGAAGAACAGCCACCAATGGACGGTGAAGCAACAGCTCCCCCTGTGGCCGGAATCGTGAAGCTGAAAAGATGTTAAAATGCCTCTGTGTCTGTCTAAAACTGAATGTTGGCATTGAATGTTTGCCATATATGTGTTCATTGTAATCCGCCCTGAGTCCCCTTCGGGGTGAGAAGGGCGGAATATAAATACTGTAAATAAAAAATAAAAAATAAAAAATAAAAACAAGAGAAGTGCAAAGAAGCCAGAATGGATGTCCAAAGAACTTCTAACTGGTCTAAGACTCAAAAAAAGACATGCACAGGAAGTGGAAAAAGGGAGAAATCACCAAAGAAGAATTCAAACGAATAGCCAACTCCTGTAGGGAAAAGGTTCGCAAGGCTAAAGCACAAAACGAGCTCAGGCTTGCCAGAGACATTAAAAACAATAAAAAGGGCTTATTTGCTTACGTTGGTAGGAAAAGGAAGAACAAGGAGGCGATGGGGCCTCTGCAAGGAGAAGATGGGGAAATTCTGACAGGGGATAGGGAAAAGGCAGAACTTTTTAATGCCTTCTTTGCCTCAGTCTTCTCACAAAAAGAAAGCCAGCCTCAACCTCAGCAACATGGAGTGGATGAAGGATTGGGGGAAATCCCACCCAAAATAGGGAAAGAAATCATCCAGGAACACCTGGCCTCTCAAATGAATTCAAGTCTCCAGGGCCGGATCAACTACACCCAAGAGTATTGAAGGAACTAGTGGAAGTTATTTTCGAACCACTAGCAATCATTTTTTAGAGTTCTTGGAGAACGGGAGAAGTCCCAGCAGATTGGAGGAGGGCGAATGTGGTTCCTATCTTTAAGAAGGGAAAAAAGAACGACCCAAACAATTACCATCCGATTAGCCTCACGTTGATACCAGGCAAGATTCTGGAAAAGATAATTAAAGAAGTGGTCTGCAAACACTTAGAAACAAATGCGGTCATTGCTAATAGTCAACACGGATTTACCAAAAACAAATCATGCCAGACTAATCTGATCTCTTTTTTTGATAAAGTTACAAGCTGGGTAGATGCGGGGAATGCCGTGGATGTAGCGTATCTGGATTTCAGTAAGGCCTTCGACAAGGTCCCCCATGACCTGCTGGTAAACAAGTTAGTCAAATGTGGGCTAGGCAAAACTACGGTAACTGGTGAAGTGAACGAACCCAAAGGGTGCCCACGAATGCGTCATCTTCATCTTGGAAAGAAGTCAGTGCCGCAGGGTTCCGTCCTGGGCCCAGGTCTGTTCATCTTTATTAACGACTTAGACGAAGGGTTAGAAGGCACGATCATCAAGTTTGCAGACAACACCAAACTGGGAGGGATAGCTAACACTCCAGAAGACAGGAGTAGAATTCAAAACAATCTTGACAGATTAGAGAGATGGGCCGAAACTAACAAAATGAAGTTCAATAGGGACAAATGCAAGATACTTCACTTCAGCAGAAAAAAATAAAATGCAAAGATACAGAATGGGGGACGATGCCTCGCTCGACAGCAGTATTTGTGAAAAAGACCTTGGAGTCCTTGTGGACAACAAGTTAAACATGAGCCTACAATGTGATGCGGTGGCGGTGTGGCAGCGATGCAGCAGCTGTGGCGGCGGTGCGGCAGCAGTGTGGCGGCTGCTGTGGGCGGGCACAAGGTGTCTGGACCTGCTTCCTGGGTGACATGATAGCGTGAGCGCCGCCTGGAAGGCGGGGCCAGGACACCATGCATTGGCACGCAGGGCGAGCGGGCGCACACTGGCCTGGGCCCACCTTCCAGGCAACGCGATACTGTGCACGCTGCCCAGAAGGTGGGCCCAGGACAGCGTGTGTCGGCACGTAGGGTGGGCGGGCGCACACTGTCCTGGGCCCGTGTTCTGGGCGATGTGATAGCATGTGCCGCCACAGCAGCTGCCGCACTGCCGCCGCCACACCGCTGCCACAGCAGCCATCACCGCACCTCTGCTGCAGCCGCCGCCACAGCCGCGGCCTCTGGTTTGTGGGGGATGGGCGGGCGTCACCCGTCTGCGCGATCGATCGAAGCCCTGCGCATGTGTGCACACAGGAATCCCATCGCCCAAAATGGCTGATGGGATTTCTGTGCGCACGCACGCACAGGGCTTCGATTGCTCGAGCGGACACGTAAGGCACGCCAGCCTGCCGTGCCTTACATGTCCGCGCAAACAATCGAAGCCCTGCATGTGCATGTGCTTAATTCGCCTCACTGTTGGACCACCTCTGGGTCTCTTCCAACTCTACGATTCTATAATTCTATGATTCTATGAGAATCAGTATTAAAAAGTCACAGAGCCAAACATCATAGAGCATGGTAACTGCCTGATTATTGACAGTATGTTAGCCAGTGGTAGGATTAAAGAGTTAAGGTCTCCCACATGGGAATCATGAAGACACTTGGAAAAGCTCCTTTGGTGACAGTGAATGGAATCAAGTAGCAAGTAGAATCTTGGTAGCAATAGGACAAGTAGAGGTTTCCACAGTGTTGTTTAAAATTCATTCATATCACATAATCAAGGCAGTCTGAGGTTTCTTTTTCATGTTTTTTTCTATCTTCATTCATCTTCACATTATTTTTCTAGCAAAAATAAACATTAATGCTTATGTTGTATGGACATGCTGTTTTTTTCTGTACTCTACATGGTTAATATGAGAATAAAGTTGGTCTCCATACTCTTGAAGGAAGTGATTCCAAGCACTGTGTTCTATCTCAAATGGTTGCTGCCAAACAAAAATGTGCACAGTATATGAGAGGAGGAGTAATGTGAGGCAGTTACCATGGGATTTGGGTTGTTTAGCAAATTGTATAATGGAAAGTTCTTCACTTGCCATATGGCAAGTATAACAGCCATCAGTTTGCAATACAGCCTATATCCTGCTATTTTCTTGATAACGTTGCCATCAAATTTTTCTGTTCTCAGCTATGGAATATATTAAAATCCATGTCATTCCTTATTTATAGCTTGCAGAAAATATTTAGGTTCTCATGGGTTAGAACTACTTCAGTTTCCTCCTTACCCTGGTAATCTTTCTCCTTCTGTCTACTATTTCTCCTCTCCTCCTTTTTCTCTCTCAGTCTCTTCCCTCCAACATCCTTAAATATTTGAAGAGTTTGGGAGTCCTGCAAGAGAAGCACAAAATGTATACTCTGAAGAAATTATTATCCGAATCTGCCTTTAGTGTCATCTTCAGAAGTTAGAGAAGGTTAGGGAAGTATGCCATCTACTCTGTAAAGATGATACTATGGGCATTAAGTTTTATTTAAGTGCAATTTATCATCATCTTCATCACTTACCACCGTACCAAGTTTGGCAACTCCAATTAGTTCAAAACACAGCAGCCAGACTAGTTACAGGAACATCCAGGAGTGAGCACCTTATAGTCACTTGACTAGTTGCCAATTACTGTATATTCCAGGCAAAATACAAACTGTTGTTTTTGACCATTAAAGCCTTACATGGTTTGGGTCCAGGTTACTTTCAGAATTGCCTTCTCCCATACAATCCACCCTGGACACTTAGGTCCTCAGCGGGCAGCTACTCCAATCAGCCAAAACTCGACTGGTGATTGTCATCCAGAGGACCTTTCATTAAACCGCCCCAAGACTGTGGAATGACCCGCTAGAAGAGCTCTGACATCAAAATAAGCTGTCAGAATTTAAGACCGAAATGAAGACACATCTCTTCTGGCAGGTCTATCCAGTAAACCCAGTGAATCTTAATCTGCATTTTACTTATGTATATTTGTTATATGTATGTTAATTGTGGTTTTTTAATCTCACTATTTTAACCATGTTGTACCCCACCGCAAGCCACAAGAAATGGGTAATAAATGAATTATTATTATTTATTATTGCTGTTGTTGTTACTGTTATTTATTATGGATTGATAGCTTTCTATCCTGCCACCCACAATGCATGCTCCTCACAAGTGGCTTTGATGCACTATTAACAAAATACAGCAAGATAACAAATTTTTGCACTGTCAAAATGACATTTTAAGTAATATTTACCAGGACATTAAAATGGCAGATAGATACTTCTGACAAAGAACTAGAACCACGCAAGAAATGTGCATGCAGTATACTAAATGTCAATTTCTTTTCATAGATATGGTCAACCTTGTATCCTTCAAATATTTTAAATTCCTAAAATCTATTACATTTGGGGAGAGCTGAATTGAAGTCTTAAGTAGGGGCTCTACTGGCTTTCGTGATATTGGGGTCCTCAATCCATACTGAGTTTTACTCCAAACTTTAAATTGCTATACAAGGCACTGAATCCTATTCCACCAATAAGTCTAGCACTTTAGATTGCTACGTTCAAGTGAGAATTAAATTTCTGCCATTAATCCCCCTTCCCACTGACATTGAAGTGACAATTTGCTATTGCTTCAAAGCTTTTTTGGGAAATGAAAACTTTCCATCCTTTCCCTGATAGATATTGTCCCCGGTGGTGCAATGGATTAAAGCCTTGTGCTGGCAGGACTGCTGACTTGAAGTTTGGATTGCTGACCTGAAGATTGTCGCTTCGAATCCAATCTGGGGAGAGTGCAGATGAGCTCCCGCTGTCAGCTCCAGCTCCATGTGGGGACATGAGAGAAGACTCCCACAAGGATGGTAAAACATCAAAAACATCCATGCATCCCCTGGGCAACATCCTTGCAGACAGCCAATTCTCTCACACCAGAAGTGACTTGTAGTTTCTCAAGTCGCTCCTGACACGAATTTTTAAAAGAAAAAACATGCAAGATTAGGCTACCTAAGAATTTTTATTTGGCTGATGGAACTCTGGAATCAATGTAAACTCTGAATTGATTCCAGAGTTCCATCAGCCAAATAAACTTACTTCTTCATCCATATCTGTAAAAATGGGCCATCAAATTGTGTGTGTCAGAAACAAATCTGTTCAAAGATAAATGCCTTAGTTACAGGATGTAGATTTCCATTCCCAGAAAATAATCACAGATAAAATAAACTTCATTTCTTATAACTGAGGGAAAATATTTTCATGATAAGTCTGCACTGAAGCAATACACATATATAACTGAACCTGGCGCAGCCACCTTATAATTTTAAAGTCATGAAAAGCACAGTAACTCCAGATCCCTTATCCTATTAATCACCTTGATCATTAATCATGCAACCTCTCTTTTTGGTAGAGTCTGGAATATGTAGAATAGTAATATTTTAAAAATTAATAGGAATTAGGGTTGCAGTCAAAACTTTGGTTCAGGTACCTTTTTTGTCTTGTCTTTACAGCTTGTTGAGATTGTTCTTTAGTCAAAAAATCTCTTCAAGTGATATAGATTAAGTCTGTATAATTTGACTAAGAGAGAGAGAGAGAGAGAGACACTTTATTACCTGAGACATCATCTCCCTGAAGGGACTCAGGGGGGCTAAAAAAATACAGCAAAGTGTCGCATATAGAAATACATAAATCTAAAACGATATAACCATAGAATTACAATCACACACATACATAATTACAATGTAAAACAGTAAAATTCATAAAATGCAGTCATAGCTACAGATAAAAACAAGTTGTTTTGATTGATACAACCCAGTGCCAACATGATGCCCACAGTAAGTCCTTGGACTAATCCTTAAAAAGCTAAATAAGATCAAAGGCTTGCTTAGAAAGCCATGTTTTTAAGCTGCAATGGAAGGCTTGAAGCCAAGGGGCTAGCCCGATCTCTCTAGGGAGGGCATTCCAGAGCTGGGCTGCCACCACCAAGAAGGCCCTCTCTCTTGTCTCCACCAATCGTATTTGTGAGGATGGTGGCACTGAGAGAAGGGACCCCAGCAGATCTCAATGTCCACGCCAGTTCATTGAAGGAGATACGGTCTCGAAGATAGGTTGGATCTGAAGCATATAGGGCTTTATAGGTAATCATCATCTGCACTTTGAATTGGACCTGGAAATTTGTCAGGAGCCAGTGGAGCTGCTTTAGGAGGGGCATGGTATACTCTCTAAAGCTCGCCCTGGTTAGTAATCTGGCTGCCAACCTTTGCACTAACCACAGTTTCTGAGTCGTCTTCAAAGGCAGCCCCACAAGTAGTCAATTCTGGACGTATCTAATAGGCTTGTCCGATCGATGGAAAAAATGTTTCAATTCTCGTTTCTAAAGTAGGGGGTGCCGGCGCTTCGATATAGAAAGTATTTCCGAATTTTTCACCCAAAAATTTCGGATATTTCCGAAAATTCATAATGATTCTTAATGTTTCTAAAATGGCGCACACGCATGCGCAATCGCCAAAAAAAAAAAGGAAACCGGGGGGGACTTTTACAGGGCTCTCCCGCCCTCATTTCTTGAGCTATCCTCATCAAATTTGGTACAGTGGGAGATCACATTCAACACTCTTTGCTCAACAAATTGCAGAATGTTTACTCTCTCCTATGAATTTTGGTGAATTTTCATAACTTTTTATAATACACTATTTTTCAATATTTGAAGAAACATGCTCCTGGTTTGAAAGTCTTTTTTCCTGTTCAATTGGGTTCTTATCACTGTAAAAGTCCCTCTTCTACTTGTGTAGACTTTGGATTAGAAACGCAGCACACACCAAGCAATGCCTTGGCAGGAGTGTCACTGTCCTTTGGAAACTATAAATTGCCTTTGAACCTTTTGATCAATGGTGCCACTGGCTGACCTTGTGATTGCAAAAATGAAACTCTGGCCGAGGACTTTGGATTAGAAACGCAGCACACGCCAAGCAATGCCTTGACAGGATTGGCAATGTCCTTTGAAAACTAAAAATTGCCTAAAGCCTCAGCAAGGACTCTTTGCCAGATCCCACAAGCCCCAAGCCAATTACCCAAAAAATACACACAATATTGAACCAGCAACAAAAGCCAGCCCTTACCAGACCCAACCCCCTGTCTCAGTGTCTCTCTACAGCCAGAACTTGACCCTCTCTCCCCTCAATGCAGGCGGCTTGATTCCTAGCGCTGCAAATCCACCCTCTCCGCTCGGTAACCCAGCCCCGAATGGCTTGCCAGGGTTAGGGAGGAGTTTTTTATGGAGATCTTCCACGTGGACGCAGAGGACGCTAGCCCCCACCTTTTCCAGCCATCGTGGAAGTCTCTGATTGGCCAGGGAGCGGCAGCCATTTTAGGCTGCGCTAGGCTCCCATTCAAGTTAGGTTGCAGAAACCAAAATTTTTTAAGAAATATTTTTAAAAAATATTTAAAAAATTTGGGGGGGGGAATTAACGAAACATTAAAACACAATTAGAGAATGGGCCAACAATGGTTCGAATTACATTGCCAGTTGCGCCCAGGGACAACGTCTCAATAATCGGTTCAAAATACGAGAACAATCCAAAATAATTCCGAAATAAGAATCATAATGAATTTTTGGACAACCCTAGTAACTAAGGCATGGACCACCATGGCCAAGTCAGGCTTTTCGAGGTATGTTCTACTATATATTGCTTCTCTATTTCTCATATGCATGTCTTTTAAATCAGAATTGAGTTCTTTTTTGGCCAGTGCAGTTCACTGTGGAGTAAGTGCTTATAGAATTATATCCTTACACTGTGACTCTTACATTTCTCAGAGCACTTCAACAGATCTTAATTCTCATGCACATAACTTGGCATCCTGTTCAGTAGTTATGAGTTCATAAACTGGATTTACAATTTCATAACCTTTGTGAATCACATTTACTGTTGTTAATAACCTCAAAACCCTACCTTTTCCACCAGACAATGCCCCACTTAAAGGTTCTGCTAATCAGGGCATTGAAAAATGTCTGCATAAGCCACAGTCAAGAGACACACTGAGACAAGCAATTGTGCTAAGACCCCAAGAGGTCTCTCCAGATACCTGTTTCCAGCATGTTCTGTGACCAAGAGGGTGCTGCAGATGTTAGTTTTCAGTACCTCAAAATTTTTTTGGCTGGGATGCTTCCTGGTTTAAAGGGTCCCCACCCCCCCCCCCCCAGGAAGATGGTGAGAAGACATTGCAACTATGACAATGAAGCTCCAATAATATCTTTGATACATCTGACAATGCAAGATCTTGGCCATAGGAGCTTGTCACTGTTGGCCTGTAATTGTCATCACTAGGAAGTATTTATCTACTTAGAAGTCACTTCAATTTACAACAGTGTGGATATTACACCAGGAGAACGTATGTACAGGAATGAATTCTGTTTATGGTAAATGTACAGATGTGCAGAATACCTCTCTCCCTGCCCCCCATCCACATCTTAAAACTGATATGGGTACCCAAGGCCCCTTCTACACTGCCATATAAAATCCAGATTATCAGATTTGAATTGGATTATATGGCAGTGTGCACTCATATATTCCAGTTCAAAGCAAATAATGTGGATTATCTGCGTTGGATAATCTAGAGAATATGGCAGTGTAGAAGGGGCCCAAGTTATCTTATTTGGGAGCAAATGATCTTTCAAATGTGCTGGTCCAAAATCGCATTGAGTTTAGTGGGCCATAACTATCAGTACTTTGAGTTGTGCCTGGAAACCAACCAGATTTTGGAGTCAGGTCCATGTAAAATGTATTATGGTAGTACTGTACAAAACAGGATGCAAATGTGCATCAATAGTTCAAAATTATATCAGTTTGATATTACCGTTCATGAGCTGTCACCCCTCTTTTGGGGAGGACCTTAGAGTCCTTTCCTACTTAGACCATTCTGAGTGCACTGTTTTGATTGGTAGTATAAAAGGAAAATTCCATTACGAGGGAGACACAGAATTCTAATTGGGGGGAGGGGGGCAAAAATGGGTCATCGGTATACTGGTAACACAGAATCCCAGAAAAAAATGGCAAAGTGTACATTCATTCACTTCCTTTTTATCTTCCTTGATATCCGTTTCTTGGAAAAGCCAGATTAAATATACCATAATAAACAATCAAATGTGTTCTTTATCTCCTGTGGCCAGTCTTTCTCACAAACTTTAATTAAATCTTTTTTTTCATTTAGGTAATGTCAGCAAGCTGAAATTTCCATATATGGATATTTTCTCTTTCAGAACTTCAACATCCCCATTCTCTACTTAAAAAAAAAACTGGAGAGGGGAGGATTCTAGAAAATCAGATTGTCTTGCGAGTCATTCTTTGTTGGAGATTGTATTGGGAATTTATGGAGGTGGCCAAATTCTGGTTACTACAAGATCATACTCCAAGCAGTAATTCGTATTGTGATGGTAACTATTTGGTAAATAATAGGGGAATAATGACACCAGAACTCTTGCCTTATGGCTGTACTAAAGCAATGAGTTAAGAAAAGTAGGTGAGAACCCAATAATGTAGCAATCCCCCCCCCCCCCCCCATTTCCATGTCTATACAGGAGGAGTAGCAAATTGTGGCATCCAAGCTACATGCAGCCCCCAAGACTTATTTGTGACTCCTTCACTGATTTTTAAATAATATAGCAAGTTGCTGCTGAAATTCAGTGGGACACTAATAAATGGATTATTGCCAATATGAAAACATATGGAAAAACTAACTACAAATAGGTTATAAATGTGATTTCTTAATTGGTTCTATCATAGAAACATGGAAAAGGTTTAGTAAACTGAAAAACTTTTTTTCCTACAGCACATTTTGATATAGTTTTTCAATGAATATCCCAATTCAACATAGTTTGTGGCTGTCACAAAAACAAGTTTCTGGTATATAACTAAAGTAGAGTTTCACTTATCCAACATTCTGGATTATCAAATGCATTTTTGAAGTCAATGTTTTCAATGCATTGTAATATTTTGGTGCTAAATTCGTAAATACAGTAATTACTATATAGCATTAATGTGTAATGAACTACTTTTTTGTCAAATTTGTATAACATGATGTTTTGGTGCTTAATTTGTAAAATCATAACCTATTTTGATGTTTAATAGGCTTTTTCTTAATCTTTCCTTATTATCCAACATATTCGCTTATCTAACGTTCTGCCGGCCCGTTTATGTTCGATAAGTGAGACTCTACTGTACTTTCAAAGTAAGTCCTGCACAATTAAACAGGAAGTAACACTTTCAAACCAGGAACAGAATTGGAGATCTTGTTCTCCAAAGATGAATTGCCATTTTTCAGACATGCTTTTAATTGTGTATTCTTGCCTTGCAAGGAAATAGACCAGATGGTAGTCCCTTCTAATGCTATGATACGTTGAAGAACAAGACACATGCAATGAGATAATAAAGGGTTTTATAGTTATTTTAAATGTTTATTTAATATACAGGTTCATGAAGAGGAGCCCATTTCACCAGATGCATTGGATCAGATCCATCTGTTGGAGTAGGTCATTGTCTATGAAAATGTAGGCCAAATAAAATGTGTTCCTCTTTGAGACACCAGAAGATTTCTTGTTGGTTTTGCTGCAACATACAAGCATACCTGCCTTCTGGAAATTGCTTATCATCGAGTAAATAACATCAGAGCAGCCATAGTAAAACACCAGTCTGAGGTTACTGAAGTCCAAACAGGGAAGGATTAAACCAGGAGTCCTCAAACTTTTTATGTGGAGGGCCAGTTCATGGTCCCTCAGACTGTTGGGGGCCAGACTATGATGAAATAGTCCAAAATTAGGATTGCTGTTGTTGTGTGCCTTCAAGTCGTTTCAGACTTAGGTCAACCCTAAGTCTAAAGTTTAGGACAAGGGGCAGGTAAATGACCTTGGAGGGCTGCATTCGGCCCACGGGCCTTAGTTTGGGGACCCCTGGATTAAACTAATGAGAAAGACTGTCGTGGTCATTTAGCAAGCTGAGAGAGAAGGGGCTAAGCAGGACTTTTATGGAGGACAGCTCCAGAGCTGAGCTCCATGGCAAAGAGCAGTCACACTTCTACATTCTATAATCTCTCTCTCTCTTTTCACCATATCAGAGTGTGATGTAAGGAGCTTTAATGTCTCTGAAGTCTCTCTTCCAGTTTTCAATATTTCTCTCACACTTCTCCCACTCTATAAAGGAGGGTGTCTTGCCTTTTATGTTTTCGTTTACACTCTCATTCAATCATGCTGGCATTCTCTTTGACTCTTTCATGGCTTTCATGAATGGTGATTATTTCTAGTTGAGCAAAATCTGACCACTTCCCACTGAAAAGGAACTATCAGCATTTGGTGTGGAAAAAAAAAGTAAAATGATCTCTTTAAACTGGATGGGCTTTTGTGAACTGTAAAAAGAAGAAGTTGTGAAAAGGTTATGCTCAAGGGATGCAGACGATTACAAATGATCCGTTAGTGGAAAATGTTTCTCTTGCCAAATCATCTGTAAATTTAGTCTGACTCATCTGAAATGAGACTGACAGGATGAGTTACCACTTGTAATAAAAGAAACCAAGACATAAATATTCTTTTTCAAGTAGCCACATTACTCTATACATAAACCATCCTTCAAAACCTGTTGAGGGTATTTTCCATGAAAGCCTAACCTAAGCACGATAATCCTGGCTACTATTGCTATGTAACATCTGCTCTCAATTTTCATCTGATTTATGCTATGTAATTATAGGTAGGTTAAAATACTGGCCTGTTTGTAAAGGGCTAGTAAAACCAAAACCTACATACATGCTCTGTACACATTAAAACTGATTTTTGTTTTTCTTTATTGAACTGGAGATAATTGCAATAAATATATATTGTGAAAAAATCATATTTATGTTTGGCATAAAAACACAAAAGATGTTAAGTGCCAGCATTGCTGTTAAGTGCTTATTTAGAGCAACCATGTGTTAATTTTCTAACAGAATACTGAACTGATGTGTTGCTGCTACAGTCCTTTCTGCTGTATTATGTAAAAATATTGATTTTATACTAGTTTAACTGTTATGGATTTCTTCTTGGAATCCCAATGAATATAGTTTGGTAGAAGTGTCAAGATTTTGTTGCTATTACTGTATGAAATTCCAAAACCCTTTCATAGAATAGAACTAGATAACTATGGCCTTACAGATATTGTTGGACTACATTTTTCATGATCTTTGACTTTTATTGACAAGGCAGATAAGGGCTCGTGGGAGTTGCAATTCAACAACATTTGGAAAAGGACCAGTTGTTCACTTTGTCATTGAATTACAGTTCCTAGGGTCTCCAGAGATAGGATAGGTCAATAAATCTGGTTTTTAATTAATATGTGGTGTAGACAATGCATTTAAAACTATGTGCATTCTTTTGTTTTTGTTTTTAATATAGTCATGTGGGTTTCAGTTTCAAATCTTTTCATAGTCCTGTGTTATGCTGTTCTGGATTCAGTCATATCCACCTAGTCTGGCAATATCAACAGAGTCCAGCAAGATCAGTGTGGCCCTGTTTCTCTCAGTTGGCAACCAAGTGCCTATTTTCAGAGCTTCAAAGACAAAAATGAATGTAATTGCATAGATGGGAGTAGCTCTAGGTTTTGCGAGCCCAGGAGCATGTCCTTGGTAGTTCCACTCATGAAGAATGGACCTCTATGGGAAGTACATCTGACAATATTTGCAATGGTGGGTTGGCAGTGACACTGACCAGAGTACAAGGTCTCTCCATGTTGACTCACTGGTGCCACATAACAAAAAACCAATATACATTTATTATGTCTGCTATACTGCTTTTCATCTTTTTCCTTTCCTTGCCTTCACGTGTTGTTTATATTTAGTAATCGTTTTCCACAGTCACATCATGCTTTAATATTTTACAAAGAAACTGTGTCCACTATTTCCTATGATAAGCGTATGCATTCAGTCTCACATTTCCCCTTAATGGATCTAGTTTAGAATGAAAATTAAAACCATACCTTCAGAAGCAGGTTTGATAGCTATGGTAGTACTATTATCAGATTGCAAATAGGTTTACATAACTATACATAATAATATTAACTGCAGGTTTTTTTCTAGCCAGACAAAGAGACATGGCATTTATTAAACTATAAGATGATAAGTGTTTCTGCTAAAATGCATAAATATTACACCCTTACTTACTTAGGCGATTCCTCGTTGTCCAAGGATGATGGCCCTCCAAGTGTTATGTCTTGGCAGTGGATATGTAGTGGCTGTAGAGCCATATTCTTGATCCATATGCTCTTTCACAGTGAGGGTATTGGTTTCCAGGTGGAAGGCGGTTTTGGTCAGGGTTAGTTTGACATGCCTTCCTCTTGACATGTTTCTTCCTTTTGCCCTCCATTCAAGCCTCTTCTAATTACACAGGCCTGCTGGTCAGTTAGAGCCACTCTAAACACCTTTGCAAAAGCATATGAGAAACTTGGCCTCTCACTGAATATCAAGAAAACCAAAGTGCTCTTTCAACAGTTACCAGACAACCCCTCTGCAATGTCAGAAGTACAGCTTAATGGTGTTACACCATTCTGGCATTGCAGAGGGATTTGGCTGGTAACTGTTTGTTGTTGTTGTTGTTTTTCGTGTCGCTTCTGGAGTGTCTAGGCAGGAGCGATAGTGAGGGGCTTCCCAAGGGGCGAAGTCCCGCAGAGGGATATCTAGGCAGGATCGCTGGGCGCTTCCTCCTCCCTCTCCTTCTCTCAAACTCAAGAGAAGGACAAGGAGAGGGAGGGGCGCCCCTGTCGGTGCCTCGGATAACCCAGAGCCTTGGTTAACCAGAGCTCGGTTAACCGGGGCTCTACTGTATTTGTATAGATCTAACCTATTAACAAGAACTCCACTACCCTCATCCTCTTTTTTCTTATTCTTTTCTTTTTGTGCGAAAAAAATGAAAATGCTCAATAAAAACGTATGAAAAAAAGAACAGCTGGAAAACCCAGAGGGATGTGTGAAGAGAGAGTGGACTCTGGAAAACCTCTTGAAAAGGAAAGATGTTGAGGGCAGGGAAGAGGGGTGGGACTGAAGGAATTGAGGAATCAGAGATGTTTGGCAGAGGATGAAAAGAGCCTATAGAATTTCCTTTATTTGGAATGTCAGTAGACTTATCTGAAAGAAAGTAGCAATCACTACTCTGTGAGTATATAAAGGTATGCTGGGTGTTGTTTATTGAGTAGCAGCTCGAGAACTATTAACACTAGCTTCATCTAGTGCTCATCTGATATGCAGGTTCTATTTTTTTAAGAGCTGCTAAGAAATACATAACTGTTCATTTTTTCTAATACTTTTCTGGGAGTTGTAAAGATGCAAGTCGAGGCTTTCCAATTTCCCCTTCCAACTAAAGAGGGTCACTCTGCAGCATGTTTTTCAGACTGTAGGATCACCTCAGAAAATCACACAATGTTTGTGTGTAAGCATGCATGTTTATACATTTGAAACAATGCAGATGAAATAAATCTCTAAAACAGCTGCACAAAAAAAAAGAATAGGATGAATGGATACAGAAATGACAACTGGCAATATGCAGTGAAACCCAAGAAGCTATATTATTTGTAGTCATGCTTTTTTGGACTAATCTGGACCAGCCTCTAATAATTTAAAATATTGTTAGTCCTTTTGAAATTAAATTAATATACAGCTATGTATGCATTTAATATCACACCTTTCTCCTAATATAGGACTCATTGATTTACAGACTATTCCAAAGTAAGATCTATCCATCATCTTGCCAGCTAGAAAATAAAGAAACTGAAGAAGAAACAATAATGGATTTCCACCGAGGTTACCTATGTCATAGGGAGCCTCCGATGGCCTAGGGGATAAAAGCCTTGTGACTTGAAGGTTGGGTTGCTGACCTGAAGGTTGCCAGATTCGAATCCCACCCGGGGAGAGTACGGATGAGCTCTCTCTATCAGCTCCAGCTCCATGCGGGGACATGAGAGAAGCCTCCCACAAGGATGGTAAAACATCAAAACATCCGGGCGTCCCCTGGGCAACGTCCTTGCAGACGGCCAATTCTCTCACTCCAGAAGCAACTCCGATTGCTCCTGACATGAAAAAACAAAACCAAACCTATGTCATAGACTTCCTTGAACACCCCCGCTCCAATCATCTTCATCATTATCCGATTCCAGCCCCCTGAATAATCACTAATTCTATTTTTCACAATATTTTCAGTTGCAGCAGTCTGAACTACCATGTCCTAAAATTGAAAGTAAAGACATGATGGGGAAGAATGCTAACTTTACTATCATTTTTTAAAAACATTCTCCAATCTTGGTAATGCAACAGATGCCTTATATCAATGGAAATGGAAATTATACATGAAGAAGCCACAGGACTAACTCAATAAATTTATATAGCAAAATGTGTAGGATTTAGTCTGAGTATGGTTCAGGAAATGAAGTACAATTTCAACAACTGTGAGGATATCCAGATAAACATGGATACACAGTCTGAAGTGGTTTTAATAATTAAAAAGGAGAAAGGCAAACCCTTCTGAAGTCATACATCAGTTACATGTTATTAACCACCAAAAATTTAAAGAGAATTCTTTCAAAGTTGTATGGGACAAAAATCTTGGCCTTTCACAGTAATATGAGAGCCAAAAGAAATTATTAAATTATTAGGTTCATGAAAAACATGGGTGGCCCTTAATTGTAGGTAGTTTTTCCTTCTTCCTCTCCACAGAATTGAACAGAGATTGCTTCATTCTGTCAGGGAGATGTATCAGCTTTGTTGAAAGAGGTAGCAATGCATCCTTTTTTTTTGAAAAGACCTACATCGGTCCAGAGGTAAGCTATAACTACTGCCCCTTCCTATCATCCCCTTTGAGGGCAAAGTGCTCAAGCAGTGTCTGGGGAACTTTGTACATTTTGGGAGGAAGCAGATGATGTGAAGCTCACCCACTGTCCCATCACCCCCATTCTTCCATTTCTCACTTTCTCTATATCCTGCTCGTGTCTTCACTTATATGCTGGTAACTCAGTTTCCTAAAATAATATCTTGGGTTTTCAGCTCTTCAAAGCCTCAGACCTTGACAGTGAAGAGGAAGCTAGGGTGAAATGGAAAGTTTTTTGGATTGCAACCTGCTTCTGAATGAGCACTGAGTAAAATGTTTCTACAATTCAAAATGTATCCATGTTGGCAGAGGGAATTGAAACTTGTAGGAAAAAACAAAACAAAATACTTGCCACCTTTTCCAAACTCTGTTTATAAATGCAGCCTAGGAGGACCAGAGAGGGCCAGATGAAGACCCTGGTAGACACACGGATAGAACTAACAATGGTTAAGTGATCCACAATTGTTTCTGTATTCATTCAGATAATCTTCCTTCCTTCCTTCCTTCCTTCCTTCCTTCCTTCCTTCCTTCCTTCCTTCCTTCCTTCCTTCCTTCCTTCCTTCCTTCCTTCCTTCCTTCCCTCCCTCCCTCCCTCCCTCCCTCCTTCCTTCCTTCCTTCCTTCCTCCCTCCCTCCCTCCCTCCCTCCCTCCCTCCCTCCCTCCCTGGCGGGAGGCTGAGGCGGCTTTTTTTTTTGGTGGGGGGGGCGGCCTCCCTCCGGCCTGTGAAGCATGGAGGAGGCCGGGGGGGGGGGGGGCGGGCCCGTCTTTCTGGAAGCCCCCCCCCCTGACACACACACCTTTGGCTCTGCAGGCCTGAACGCAGGAAAAGAAAAAAAAAAACCTTGGGGCCTCGTGGCCTTCCTCTTCGGCTGGCGTCACAGACCCCGCCGCATGGAGGCCCCTCCTCCTCCAACCACCATGGGGCCTTCCAGCCAGGCTGACGGCTAGGTTTTTAAGGCCCCATGGAGGTTCTTGACGGGAGTTTTTGTTGTTTCAACCTTAAGGCGTGGATGATGGGTTGTGTGGTTAAATTTCTATGTTGGGGGGTGTTTAATTTTGTTGTTTTGCTCGGCGCTCGAAGTCCATCACTCTTTTATATATATAGATTTAGCCAAAGGAAACTGACTTCAACAGTTTTATTAGTATTGCAGCATATCTTTGGGATTCAAGAAGGAATAATTTTGCCCAGAATTT
This sequence comes from Anolis carolinensis, assembly GCF_035594765.1. Lineage (NCBI taxonomy): Eukaryota > Metazoa > Chordata > Lepidosauria > Squamata > Anolidae > Anolis > Anolis carolinensis. The sequence continues at coordinate 104,025,413 of NC_085842.1, read as the reverse complement.
GATGGATATGTTTTCTACAGGAAAAAAACTCCTGCAAAACCATTTGGGGTCTGTAGTAATTTTTTTTTAAAAGCAGGTTGGGATCCCTTATTCCCTCTTGGGAAACAGTAGCTGTTATTGCCAAAGAGGGAGCAACTTCTCATTAGATCATGTTCATGTATGGCAGAAATTATTTATGGTGTTCGAGGGAGGGGGTAGTGTCTCATTACGTTTTTGGTACCCGTGACAATGCTAATTTATTTCATTTGCCCCCTTTGGATTCATCAGTGAATATTCTAGAAGCAAGTGCCAACAAGAATAATATAAGGCAAAGAATATCATTTCAGCACATGTATTACATATTTAAGTACTAGAAAAAACACATTGTTGTGGTTAATCACCAAACCAGAAGAAAAGGAAACAGGTTTAAGGAATGGCAAAAGGTGGAAAATGTCTCTCCAATGATTTATCCCAGAGAACGGAATGTGAAGAGCTCATAAATAGAGGAACTGACGTGGCTGCTGCTCTATTCGGAAAACAGAGAAAGCTTTGAAGACAAAAACATAAAGGGGGGGTGGAGAGGAACCCCATACAGATGCAAAGTATGCTTTGTTGATACTGGCATGAAGATCATTGATAAATAAAAGGCAGAAAGCATAGTTCAAATAAAGTAAGGGATGTTTACGTTCCAAAGAAAATCAATGTTATTAAATTTTGCACCTAAAATATTTCAGTGGAATATAAAATATGTCATTCTAGACATAGAATCCAAAGATAGAAAGAAGTTATATGCTGTTTTGGGTACTCCCAGGAAGAAATCTCCTCATGCTACCAATCTGTTGTATTTTCATCTGTTCTTTTATTCCTTAACAGTTTTAGGTGTGTATGGAAAGAAAAAATAAAACAGAAAAAAGTGAGAAAATACCACAGAATTATAACTTGAAGACATGGAATGCTGGACTAGGGAAGGCAGTGAAATCCATGGTACCAAATTTCCCTTAGTAGAATCCAGTAGATTCTTTGGTATGGTAGATGGACTAGTCCATGCAGTTAAGTGGGAAAGGTCAGTATCCTTTGTAATGTATGGAGACAGTTAATGTATATTGCTGTGCAAATATTGTGTTGCTTTTGCAAATTCCCATCCAGTTGGGGCAGTACAGTGAGAGGGTATTGTAAAATAACCTCAATGAATATTGGTTTGGACCAGAATGTATGGAAATTCTAAAGAGGGAGCTTTACTTATTACCTTAGTTCAGAAAGAGAAGACAAGCTGGAGAGAAATGGAGCTGTAGTTGCCAGGTTAAGGATTAGGTCTTTATCACCTTGAATTAGGTAGAAGAATTTTCAATTAGATATTAAGAAGTGGATAAAAAAGAAAAATCTCTTATAGTGAAGTTTCTATTATGCATTTGCATTTCTTTTATATGTTTTATTTTGTGCTTTCCACCCACAGTTTCAATACTACTGAGCACATTTGTAGAAGAGCCCTATGGTTAAGTCCTGCACTGTCACCTATTTGGAGACACTGAATTTGAGAGTATTTGATATGTGTTCAGTTAAAGGTACAAGTGTGTGTGTGTTTTATGGCTTCAATTTTCCCATTGTATACAGTGTTGTGATTGTATTTCCAGTATTAGGCTACCAATTCTATATCTCTTTCATGGGTTCTAGATTCTATATTCTAGGTTCTAGACATTGCAGATTCCAAACATGCCACCCGCTGCCCATTTGGACCTGGATTACAACTTTCTAGTCCCTAGTTATTGAAGAAGTTGAATTATGGGGCAAAATGTGCATCCACTCTTGTATTCAGCCATTTTTCAAAAAGAAGCCTGCTCATGCCTTTGAGTGTGTACACCTAATAATTGAAATCTCATATCTATGGCTAGCATTAGTGACCACTGCTCTCTAAAGCCCTCTCTCTGAGCCTTTCCAGACAGGCCAAAAATACAAGAGGAACTGGGATTTTAAATCCCACTTTCTCTTGGAATTGAGGCCACACAGCTGGCCTAAACTTTGCACTTTTGCAGGGGTGCTGTCCAGATACTCACCCCAGGGCATGGGAACTATCAGCCTCTCCCTCCCTGCCTTCCATTTTCCCCTGCACTTACCAGAAGAAAGCACGATTTGAGATTTGCAGGCTTTCCCCCTCTCCCTTGAAGAGCCAAAGGAGGACTTTGGGGAGGGGAGGGGTTTTTTCTCCTCCAAGCCCCCCTGTTGGTTCTTCCAGGGAGGAGGAAGAGAAGAAAAGGCTACAGGCCTGCATTGGAGGAAGGCTCCAGTAAGTTGAGAGGGAAATGGGGGCCAGAGAGGGAGTCCAGACAAGGAGGAGGGAAGGAAAACAAGTGTTTTCCATGCCTGCAGGGATATACAGGCATGGAAAGGTGCGCATTTCTCAGGAGGAATCGGGTTTAAAGGGCACCTTTAAAACACGTGTTTTCCAGCCTTTAACTTGATTCCTCCTGATTCCTCCTGCAATTTGACTGAATGTCATTTAGACATCACCCCCATAATCAGATTTAAACTAGGTTATAATGCATGTGTAGAAGGTCCCTCAGTTCCTTGAGTTAGTATTACAACTCTGTTGAAAAGTTTAACTTTTGGAAGAACATCTAAATGGAGCCTTTTTTTGCAGAACTCCTTATAAATACTGAACAGCACATAATTGGAAATCCTGTGTCCATTCTCCCAACAGAGGGCAGAGGAATGAGGACAGATGGCAGTCACTTTCAGGGAGGGGTGCTTTGTGATATTTTTATAAATCTGTAACAGTGGCTGTCAGTTAAAAAAACTGATAGGTAGATTTTTTGAGAGATTAGTACCTGAATGGGATACCAGATGCTGTCGGTTACATTTTAGAAGAACAGGCAAAAACACCTCCTTTGCCTAAGAAAACCTTATGAAATTAAAGGGATAGCTATACACTGACTGGTGACTTGAAGGCCATACATACATTCACTGGAGGTTGATGGTCACAAGGTAAATTCCATGACCAGACAGGGACCTGAACTTGGGTCCTCTGTTCCAGGTTTGACACTTTAAACATTATTTTATACCGATTCTCTCAGAAAAGGGATTAATTACAAAAATGGTTGAGACAAAGTGGCAAAAATTGCAGTTATCAATGTGAGGCTTTACAACTATTATAATTTGTATATGCATAAATTTAATTTGCATAGCATGCATATCAGATGCTCAGATTTGAAGAGCCTGCAACTGCTGTCATACAGCATTTGATATTTAAAATAGTGGCCAAATTCTATCTAATGGCAGCCATGCCCGCAGGGAAATTTTATGTATATGGCAGATGCGTAGCTAGACTTTCACCTAGAGATAAAGGGCTGCAGCTACTGAATTACCTATGTTAGGGAGAACAAAAAGTGTATATCTGGAGGTGGGGAAGAAATAATTTGTTATACAACTCTTGTTCTGTGGCTCTCCTCTATCCTCCTTCTCTGGAAATGGAAGACCAAATGCTTTGAGCTTGGAAAGATTCATAATGGAAAATAAAACAAAATAGGAAGTAGTTGTTGACTTTATATAGGGAGGTTTTGTTAGCTTAAAACTTGGAAACACAAAAATTGGAGAGCGGATTAAAAACAGCTGAAAGCCAATTTCCCAAGAACTGAAATAAAAGGCCCCAGTGTCGTTGTGGTCTGAGCCTTGCTTTTCTATTTGTTATCTCCATTCTGACTCCCTCCTCCCACCTTCCCTTATATCAGTGGTTGCAAACCAGCATTCTGGGAAACTCTGAGTATTCCCCAGGAGTTTATCGTGGGTTTCTCAGTGGAAAGGTCAGCAATAGAAGATTTCTACAATTAAAGGTTTCCAGCAGATGGGGAAGCATACTAGAGTTCTTTCCTGTTGGTTGCCACAGTAGAATTTATGGTCACCGTGTGTGACCTAGTGACTATATTTATGGATTTCTGCTCATTACTAATTTCCCCCTGCAGTATACAGACACACAAATGCAGCCTGTGTTCTCAGTTAACCAGTCACTTTTCATAGGTCACAGTGGCTGATGGCCATTTTTATTGGCAAAATGAATTCACATCCAAGAACCAACTTTATTGTTTGCTGGTTTCTGTGTCAGATGAATTAGTGTAGAAATAATTTCCTGAAATAAATATGAATTCATTGTAACCACTATCAACATGTGCTCAAGATGAGGCAAACATAATTACAGTAGAGTCTCACTTATCCAAGCTAAACGGGCCGGCAGAACTTTAGATAAGTGAATATCTTGGATAATAAGGAAGGATTAAGGAAAAGCCTATTATACATCAAATTAGGTCATGATTTTACAAATTAAGCACCAAAACATCATGTTATACAACAAATTTGACAGAAAAAGTAGATCGATACGCAGTAATGTTATGTTGTAATTGCTGTATTTACGAATTTAGCACCAAAATATGATACATTGAAAACACTGACTACAAAAATGCCTTGAATAATCCAGAACCTTGGATAAGTGAGTCTTGGATACTGTAATGAGGAAAAAAGCACAAGCAAGAAGATGCCGCTGCACTTTGCTTTTATCTGAGCCTATAAGGAAGCCTAAGATTCTATCCATCTCCTTTCTTTCCTGATAAGATAACTGTGAGTGCATCTACACAGAACATACTGTTTGATGGAGCTTGAAGCTGGCTTGAGAGCGGGGTGTCCACAAAACACCTCCTGCCCTCCCACCCCCACCCAAATGAATGCTGCAGTGCACATCAAGCTAGAAGCAGCATGTTAAAAAAAAAATCTCCATAATGTCCAGAATAAGCCATAATGTCCAGAATAATGTGCTGCAGCCTACCAGAGTATATCACATGCAGGTCTCAACACCGGAACTGTAAAATACAGCACTGTTATACTGCTCATGCTGACACACTTTAAAAAAAACACTGAAACACTTCTAGCTAAAGGGTAAATAAATGCTCTCCTAGGAAGGAAACCACATTATTCCCAGGTGGACTGTCACTTTTTGCTCCTTTGTTATCATTTCCTATGCCCTACCATGTCCAGTGCTGATCCTGAACAGACATGGCAATGCGCATCAGTACATGTCAGCAAACTGGTTATGAAAAAAATATTCCTGTGTTCGGTTCTGATTCCAAATCAGCAGATACTGCGATCACCATCCCAGCTTGGAACTGGCTCCTGGGGTGTTTGTGAAGGTGCTGCACAGTGAAACCAGTTCACTTTAATACATCTCTAAACTGCATTGTAGTGTCAGTGCAAAATCATCCTGAGTCAAACCAGCTTTTGCTATTTGAACTCATTTTGCAGTAATTGAGAAAATTTGAAGGCAAAGAGGAAAAGTGAGAGGAAGAAAGAGAACTTTGAACATAGAGCAAGCCAGCTGCAACCAGCTGCAATGAATCACTCTGACCAGGAGGTCATGAGTTCGAGGCCCGCTTGGAGCCTATGTTTGTCTTGTCTTTGTTCTATGTTAAAAGGCATTGAATGTTTGCCTATATGTGTAATGTGATCCGCCCTGAGTTCCCTTCGGGGTGAGAAGGGCGGAATATAAATGCTGTAAATAAATAAATAAATGATGAAGAATCAGCCAGCGCTTATAGATGGAGGGAATATGTAAAGTATCTGTGAGCTCCCAGTTTTACTAAGTAATGGAGTAGATTGGAAAAGAGTTTTTGAAGCAGTCACAATGTACGAGAAAATAACTTTTCTTTTCAGTGGGAAAAAGAACAAGCTAGCATCTTCCAACTTCATTTCTAGGTGCATCGGGTAGTGTTCAGGTCAGCCTGGCTTTGTCCATATAAACAGCAGTCAATTGCACTACATACAAGGATTTTTACTGGTCAGACAGCATTTTAAATACCATAACCTAGCATCTCTTTATTTAAACATATCCAGACATAAATCATATTGGGGAAACACCTGGCTGTTTCTCTGGACTGTATCTGACAGCAGTCTTTGTAAACTGAATGCCTGTTTTGCACATCTCAAGACTGCTTATGTTTCTTTTGGTCTTGAACCTGCCAAAGTCAATGTGCTGTAGAAATACATGCAATATTCACAAGCCAGAACTCTGCTCCACACAAGAAGGAAACTTAATCTAGAAGCATAAATCAGTAGCAGACCAATGGCATCATCTCTCTTTTTTTTCAACATCAGGATTTGTACACTGTAAACATATTTTCTCCTTCAGGCGTAAATGTAATCCAAAGAGTTTGGGGCCACCTAGAGTTTACCATTTGTCTGACCACTAGGATTGCCTTGAGTAGTTATTCATTGGTTAGCCTTACTGCATATCCCAGGATAGATTCTCTCACAACCATTTTGTGTTTCTAGCACAACATAGGTGGACCCTCCATACATCCATCCACTCTTTTAATTGATTTTGCATGTGTCTAGATTGAAACTCAGCATCTCTTGAGAAAATGGAGTACATGTGGTATCCCAAAACATGTTCTTAAGTGCTCTTTTGATGCTGTGCTGAGTTGTTCCTGAGACCCTTTCAATGCAGACAAAACCACTGAAGGGATCAAAACGTGCCAAAGACGCTTCCGCCTTTTCCTTACCTTTCCCTCTGTCTAGGAACACACAGCAAAAAAGGAAGTAGCCAAGGATGACTTCAACTCTCTATACTGCTTGAAGAGATTAAAACCATATGACTTTCAAACCCCATGGTCCCTTGCCTCATTGCTACACAAAACAAAAAACTAAATAAAGCTGATTCTCCCTTTTATAAAAGGACGTTTCATTTATTTTACAATTTAACAGACACAAAGAACCTAATTAGAAAGTCTCAGACGTATAATAAACCAAAGAAGCCAACATTTCTACTTGCTAGCTTAGCACTCAAGGACATTACACCCCACCCCACACACAGTTTTCAGCATTACAGGCTCAGATGAGTAAATGTAATAAACACCACATCTGTCTGTTTTGATCGTGTAACAAAATATAGGCAAATCCTACTGGAATTCTACATAGATTACATCATGCTATTCAAGGATTTCAAAGATGTTGTGTATGCCCACACAAAAATATATTTCATTGCGGTGAATAAACCTTTCTCTTAAGTAAGCATGCATAGGATACAGCCTTATGCAAGAAAAGCTTCCTAAGGGCCCATCTACACAGCACCTAAAACATGGAAGTTACCGGGTTAAAAGGGGGGATGGCTACATGACACTAGCAGTAAATCCACACTGATTCACTGCAATTGACAAAAAACCATGTGTTTAAAAAGTCAGCTTACATCCCTATTCCAGCTGGAAAATGCACATATTCTCATCACTGTACATTCTTGCCTCTGCAAAAAAAAAACCACGTGATTTCCTTCCCTCCTGCTGTGGAGACTGCTCAAACACATGTCCACTTTTTAAAAGCCCGATCAGCTGATTTGACTGTGAAACAGACACATAGGTGGTTTAAAGGAAGCACAAACTGAGAGATCTTGAATAAACAATTGGGGAAAGAGAAAAATCAGGTGGAAGTTTTTATTAATATTAAAATATTTGCAAGTATGCATATACAGTCCAGTGCATCACGATTTTTTTAAAACCCCTTCAGCCAGATGTCCCCCATCTGCCTTCTATCTTGTTCCAATACAGACGAAGCCCATGAGGATGGTGGGGGACTCAATCCGGGGACTTATAGGTTTGTGTGGGGACCTGTAGTCAAGTCTCGGGATTTTTTAACCTACATTTTAAACTCATACTTTGTGTTATCTGGAAGTGCCCAAAATTTCAATACAGGCTTTGAAAAGCTTTCTAGTGATAAAAAAGAGGGTCCCAAGGGAATAAAAGTTATTGGCAAAGACAGATTATTGACCAAAACACAACACACTTTTTCAAAGGGAAATACATTATATCTACTCAAGTACCACAGGGATGCAATCATGCAGTTTGACACCACATTCTCCCTGAGGGGAATCAAGGCAGCTAACAACAACACACTTTGATCAATTTAAAACAATGAGAATACATTAAAAAAAACACAGTTAAATAATACCATGTGTGTTAGGTTAACATCCAGAAAAATATAATAAATAAAATAATAAATACAATTTAAAATAGGAGTTGTAATTTGTTGAAGTACCCACACTATTTAACAAAGAAGTCTAAAGACATGTAAAACTAGAATTCTCAGGTTTCCATAGCATCCAGCCATGGCAGTTAAAAGTGGTGTCAAACTTCATTATTTTGGCCTCATAGATGTTGACCATACAGCAAAATACAATTCTCTGCCTAAGAAAGGACTACATAGTCTCACCTTGGACAGAGACAGGCTGGATTTTATATTGCTTATTGAGTTTAAATTTTATTTCCTAGATGTTATTATTCTTTCACACCATCTACAGTGACCACTTAAGTTGTTGTAGAGTTGGATCAACCCACAGGTGGTCACAAAACACTTGCAAGCTGATCTGGATGAACCCAGGGAAAGCCGCTTAATGCTGCAGCAACCCAGGTTAAAATAACTCAAGGGAAAGCCAAATCCATACCAGGATTTGAGCTTTCCCCTGTATTCTGGCAGTGCAGATACACACCAAGTGTTCCTATGTCTTGATAGTTATCCTGGGCTCCCTGGGCTCAGGGCCATGGGATGGTGCCCCCCCCCCATCTATTGTAGTTGCCAGCTACAGCAGTGGCAGGAGTTCCCACTTGATGTCCTTCCTCTTTATGTTGAACCTTTTGAAAGGAAGAGGGGAGCTCCTCACAAGCTCCTTCGCCAGTCACATGGCACAGAACCAGGAAGAGACCCCCCCCCCCCCAAAGCTGCCAAATCAGTTCCCCCTATCACCACTGCAATTAGCAGTAACAGGGATAGAAAGGGAATGACAGCCCGGTTCCTACCAGAAGTGCCAAAACTGCTTCAGTATGGCTGGGCAGTAGGAACACCTTGTAAGTTGCCACCACCAAAGTGGTTCAGGGTTCCCCTGTTAGCCCACAATATTGGCCAGAACTGGCTTTTTTGATGCCAGTTTCAGCCCACATTATGTATCTGTGTGGAACTGCCCTTTGTTCTTCAGAACCTATATGGCCAAAGAGAGAATAGCCACTACTTCCATGGAAATCCTTCCAGACCATCTGAACTCAAAGGAGACATCTTAGCAAAAGTAGATCTGTGACTCTAACTTCATTTTTTTCTTCTCCTGTAAGGTTTTTAACACTTTGCTTGAGGAAGAATCCAATAGAGCTTCTTCATATATTTTATGCATTTTTGGTTAACCTAATAAAGGCATCACTGTTTTGTTGGTTTTTTTTGATATTTTTGTATTTTACCAGCATTGTAACTTTATCTTATTGAGTTCCAGGTCAACTGAGAGCAGCTTCTGGAGAGTTGGGCAGTAAAATCAATCATAGTCTGCAATGGTGAATCCACTAGCATCCCTTGTCCTTACAAGGAGCTTGTGGGAAAGCAAACTGCTGCAGCTGTTCTTTTCTGTTCTTCCTCATCAATAATGTTTGCCATCTTGGCCACACTCTGATGCAGCATGGATTTACATGCCTATGTTGTCATCTGTGAAATGTTGGAGGATTGGCCTCATATCTAGAGGGCCACATGTTTCCCATCTCATCTTTGGCCTGGAGGCATCACAATAATGGAAGCGTGTTACAAGAAAACTCTGTAAAGAGCACTTTGAGAAGAGCACTTTGATGCAATTAGTAATTACTGGCTAGAACTAAGAAAACTTTGTTTGATTATTGAAGTCTTGTTATATCTAGTAGTTAATTATACAAAACAAAGTTCATTCAAATTCGGCTTATTAATTGAGCTGTGAAAGGAAAAGATCTAATTCTCTTTTTATCTTCCCAGTTCTTTTATCAAGGAATTTTACCAATCTTCTGAATTGGCTCTCTTTCTCTTTCTATAAACAGCATCTTTTCCCAATTATCTGCTTAACTGTAATCTACAAAATCATTCTTACTAAAATAAACCATATGTTTTCCAAATACAAAGATGGGACCTAGAGAGTGTGTGTCTTTGTAAGGAACTGTTTTTCTTTCTTTCTGCATATAGAGCTAAAGTCTACACGCAGTGAAAGGCCCAAGGGTGGGATGGCTGGCTGCCATTTTCCATGCTCTGTACCGGGACCAAGTTTAGGGAGTCTCACTTACATCATGATGTAATGGACAAAGGGAAATAACTCTATATTAAACATCTGGGTGTCCATAGAATCTATGAAATATATGGCTGCTTGGTGCCCCAAAGCTTAACTAGATAAAACATACCCTCCAACGGGCCTGATTTGACAGGGACAGTCCCAATCAATCCTCTGTGGCTCCATTTTCTCAACAGCTTTTAAAATGTCCAAGTTTCTCTGTCCTCCTGTCTCCTCTCTTCATTCTCACCTACTTCAGTTGGGTCAAATTATGTCCAACATGCAAGAAATAGTTAGCACTGAAGTGGGTGTGTGTTGGAGGGGGCGGGGTAGAGGAGAGATTAATAGTGCACCTAGAATTAATGCAATTTGACACCACTTTACCTGTCATGGCTCAATGCTATGAGTCAGGAAATTTGTAGTTTGGTGAGGCAACAGCACTTTTTAGCTGAGAAGGCTAATGACTTTGTAAAAGTGCTATTCCCATAATTTCACTTCATTAAGCCATGGCAGTTAAAGTGGTGTCAAACTGCATTAATTCTACACCTGAAGCCTTATTATTTCCAGGAATCTTCACTTTGGCTTTTCTTTATTTCAATTTTACCCTGTAGAAGAACTCTGTTTAATAGTGAGTAGCTGTCCACCATTTAATTTCCTGTAAGGCTTCCCAAATGTAGCATCATTTGTTGGACTGTGAAATTTCTATACAGCAGGAACTAATACCTGAATTTTTCTCTTGTCAGTCAAACACTCTGAAAACTAGACTCTTCATTGTCACAGGTATTATTTCTGAGAAGATGAACCACACACCTTGCTTCTTTAGGTGGAGGTACTTGGAACAGCATCTTCCAGGTTTTAAAATCCCAGAGTTAGTATTTTTTTAACTAGTGTCCTCATCAGGGCCATAGCTGGGGGAGGGTTAAGGGTTCAACCCGCCCCCTCCAAATGTGTCAGGTTAAAAAAAACTGGTTTACTCATGAATTGGTTAACCAGTTAAAATTCATGAGTAAATCAGGTTTTTTTTACCTGACACATTTTTTTTGGGGGGGGGGACTTTATCAAACCAGTTCTCTGTGCAGCAAGAGTAGCTGAGTTCAATGCCTTCAATATCACACCTTTTCTCATTCATGCAATTGCGCCAGTTCACCTATCCAGACTTTTTTTTCAGATCAGAAGGTGGCAAGAAATCACACTAAGCTTGCTTCTAGTTTTACAAAAAAGGGATTTTTCCTGGGCCTCCAATGGTATGAAACAGGACATTAATAGTGAAAATGCATAGAAGACATCTAGAGAGCAATTTTTGACTTCTGAGACTGCCCAAGGGCCACAAAAATAACTGCATGGGACCCACAGGCTGCACTTTGCTCATCCCTAATTTACAGGAACATCTATTCAAGGATGATCATAGAATCACAGAGTTAAAAGAGACCACATGAACCATCTAGTCCAACTCCCAGCCATATAGGAAAAGCACAATCAACAGATGGCCATCCAGCCTCTGTTTAAAAGCCATTAGTCTCATCACCATCATTCTCATAAACATGATCCTTCTTTTTCCTGTAGTTTCTATCTACATGCACTGTGAAGTTTGCATGATAAATATTCTTAATACAAGTTGTGCTGGATTATTACAAATCTAATGTTATGAACATTTTTGGCAAAACCCTTGCACTATTTGCACAAGTGCTGTTAACTGCACAAAAACAAATCTTCAAGAGGCACACATGGGTTATTTACAAAACAGTGTTTTATGTCTTTTATGTGCAAAATAGCACATGTTTTGCACAAAAATTGCACATGTATTTTGCATAGAATAATTTCCTTAAATATGTGAAAATGTACAGATACTGGAGTAAAATAGGAAAAAATTATCACCCCAGTTTATTTTTCCTGAACGGATTTCCAAAATCTCAGGAAATGACTGGTGAAAATATCCTTTATACTCCTATTCAGTATACAACTCTCAACTTCTATTTAGACAACAAAGAGTCATGGATGAGAAGAGAAGAGGGGATGGATACAAATTTACATGACTCTTTCTTCTAATGATTGGATATAGTCTTGCCTGAAATAGAAATTTTAAATTGACAAGAAATAACGAATTAATCAAAATAATTCTGCATAATTCTTTATCCTTGGCCATCCAAATGTAGTTGAAATATGCAAAGGTGCATTTGGGGCAGTTTGGACCAATTTTTTAAAATAAAATCATGAACGCTGTTAAAGCCACAAAAATGATCTTGCAGGGTTGCATACAACCTATGGGCCACTTTGCCAACCTCTATTTTAAAGTGTATGTTGAATAAGCAAAGACATGATAACAAAATAAGAAAGGGAAAAGTTTAGCTGAGGAGGCTGTTGATTCAGTCAACTTCAAATTTCTGTTTAAAGAAGACCTGTGAAAGACCAGAAGCAATGGATGGGTCTCACTCAGAAGAGAAATCAAAAGCATGAGTGCCATTACAATACAGCATCTGTGTTCTGTGTCCATGGCTAGTGATGTCCAAGAACTCCTTTAGTTCCAATTCTGGGCATGCACAGGGCTGGTGCAGAAGGTGAACCAGTGTGACTGATTGTTCCATTGAAAATCAGTTTGGCTGTTCAGTTGAATTATTAGCTTTGTGGGTGGGAAAGACTTCAAAGTCTTCAGATTCTCCTATACCAGTATCACTGATACGTAGCATTTGGCCTTTAACTTTTATGTGCCCATAAAAGTACCTTTACTGTTAGACTATCAGGTAGGTTGTTGTTTCTATAAAGGATCCACATGGTTGGTGTAACATAATTCTGCCAGACTTTTAAAGCTTTTTTAATTGTGGAGGGGGGGGAAGAGAGAGAGAGAGATAGAGAGAGAGAGAGAGAGAGAGGGAGGGAGGGAGGGAGGGAGGGAGGGAAGGAAGAAAGAAAACAGCTGTTGCTGGTAGTACCGCATAATGATTCACAGAGGGCCAGTTTGCTTAACAAGATACTTTCACTGTGTGTGGCCATAGCTGAGAAAGGATAGTGCACACACATACATATGCATGAACACTATGTGGCAGAACAATGACCAAGGGCACAAATTATACAGATGTTTCATACCATACCTAGATCTGATGAGCTGACTGATCTGATGAGACAGGCTTAGATGATTCTTGCCAGGTCAGGTAGAAAGAACATGTTGTACATGTCAAGAAAAAAAAAACACATTACTTCCTCCTTCTCTGTTCCTATAATTTTACCCCATGAAAGAATCTGGATAATAAGAGAAAATTAACTAGAACATGTTTGCGGACATTATAAGGGTGCTTAACTTCCAACTGTCACAATTTAGCAAGAACAGCCCCAATTAATCTTCTCTCATCTCACTCTCTGCTGCTTTTAAAATGTCTGTGTTTCTCCCTCCTTCTCCCACTTTCACACTTTATTCTCAGATTACTTCAATGGTTTCAAGCTGAGTTCAAAAATTAATGAATTATTTGCACTCGATTAACTCAGCAAGGGGGAAAGGAGAGAGTAGAGGTTTGTCCTTCGCAGTAGGTTCAGGCATAAGCAAACTGATGCAATCTCTCCCAGTGTGTCTGTTCTTCCTCATTAATACCTTGGCCATCTTGACCACATTCTGATATGCTTGCCCAAAGGGGTCTCAGTTTATTATTGAAGGAGGAAGTATACTTATGAGTTCCAAACTTTGTTTTGGATTGCAGAAGCCGAAACCTTTGCAGAACAAATATTGCAAGCCTTTCAAATAGTAAGGAAATGCTTAACCAACAAAAGAAAATAGATATACATGCTAGGAATTACCTGTGAAACTGCACAGTTACCTGGAATTAAAATAAAAAATGAAGCAAATGGGAAGAAATCAGGAAATTATGGAGATGCAGTTGGAGGCCCTTTCTTGCTGCCTGCCAGAAGTTGAATGTTCAGCAGTTGGGGAAGTAAAGCAGTGAAAAGTGATGCCCACAATACACTCACAGCAATATGTGCATGTCCCAAACTCATTGCAGTAATGTATTTGACATATCACACCATAGCAACACTTTCTCCAGCCTAAAAATGGGAGTCCCCCATGCATTGAAAAGGGCAGCCTAACAATCACTCACTGGCATGACATGAGTATGCAATGACATCATACAATTGAGAGCATTTCCATTCATGGTTAGGGAGATCCTCAACCCTCTTTCTTTTCTTCGTGACTTCAACTCATTGGATTTAGAGGGCCATTAGCATAGTGAAATGAATGTAGCCATGTCTGCGTTCTGTTTCCTTTCATGGCCTTAAACACACTTTTAATGTTCAGCAAATAAAATTGAAGATCCAGAGGAAAGAAAGTCAATATGTACAATATTGGCTTAGCTGTCACTGATAGATATTTATCTCTAACCTGAGCTGCAGAACAGTCTATGTCACTGCTGGAAAGAAGCCATATCTGAAGGAGATTGGCCCAAATCTGAAACAGAAAGATGTTTCTGCTTTGTTTGCACTGATGTCAATTTTAATGGATCTCTTTCATTAGTGTGTTAGTAATTTGTGGTAGTAGTTGCTGGGAACCATTCTTAATAGATAAGATATGTAAAATGGTTTTGCCATTTTGAAAAGATATATTTTCAGATTTGACCTGAATGGCAGATGAAAACTGAGGAAACTGTAGAAACTGAGGTGTCTCCCACAGGTTCATCTAATCCAAGCCTTTCCAAATAAACCATGAAATAGGAACAAAGACAAGAAGTGGTGTCATTGTTAGACCTTGGATTTTATATGAACAAGACTGTTTCTGATGACCAAGTGAAAGCTCAGTTAATGGAAAACCAACAGACTCCATTGCCAGGATATGTATTTCCTGTGGATAAGAAGAAGCATCTAAGATTTCAACCCAAATGGTTCAGCAGATTTCCCTGATTGGCCTACTCAATTCATGTATGATATGTACTCTGTAAGTACTGTGTGGAGGAGAAGTTGGAGTAAAGGTGGCCATCAGAAGCTTGGCGCATTGGTTGCTAAACCATTTGTGCGATGGAAAAATGCAATTCAAGTCTTCAATAGATACCAAAAAAACAGAGTATCATCAGAACAACTTGTGCTTGGCTGAAAACTTCTTGCTAATTCACAGGGGAAAACATTTTGATGTAACCCATCATCATGATAAAGGAAATAAGATGGAAGCAGAAGAAAACAGAAAGAAACTTTTGCCAGTTGTGGAAACTATTGTCCTTTGTGGCGGACAAGAACTGACTTAAAGAGGGAGCAATAATTCAGGATCTATTACCTGTGAAGAACCTTCACACAATGATGCTAATGTTGAGATCTCATGCCAGAACTGGAGACACTGACCTGAAAATCATCTTGGAAAAAAGTTTCAACCCCTCTCGACTTTTTTTCTGGCTGTGGGCCTGGTATCATTCCTGTTGAATGAAAAGATTATGGAACTTAATGCATCCCTCAAATGCACACCTACCAATGCTTTCATGAGCAATGGCAAGAAGTCCACTTTATATCTTTGGACTGAATGTAGACATTTATGCATCTGACAAAAATGCTCTGCTGTTTATTTGCGGGCGATAACATTTCTAGCCACTATGTACATCCAAGTGCTCTTTGTTTCATCATACAGGATTCAGTCATGCCAATTACTTTGAGGTCCCCACAATTGGTCAAAAATGCATTGTTTTCCTGAGCTAGAATTGCCACATATCCATCAGCACCAGCCTTACATAAATCAAAGTATGTGATATTTTCAAGACCAACCCAGCTAGTCTGGCATTCTTTAAACATATTTCCAGCTCCCTGGCAGTAAAAATTCAACAGCATACTGTATTTTTGTGGATCACAAATTAGACACCTGAAATCAGGGGTCCTCAAACTTTTTAAGTGGAGGGCCAGTTCATGGCTCCCCAAACTTTGGGATGATGAGATATTTGGATCATGGGGTTAGTAAAAGATGAATAACATGATGAACATGAAAAACATGTTGAAATAGTCCATAAAAACATGATGAAATAGTCAAAAATTAGGATTGTCGTTGTTGTGTGCCTTCAAGTCGTGTCAGACTTAGGTCAACTCTAAGTCTAAAGTTTAAGACAGGGGCCAGGTAAATGACCTTGGAGGGCCACATCCAGCCCACGGGTCTTAGTTTGGGGACCCCTGCCTAAAATGGTTACCTTATGCTAGAGCAGCCCTTCTCAGGGATACAGGAGAAGAAGGGGCCTAGATATTTGTGCCAGGCTCATAACAGGAGGAGATGCCTAGTTATTCAATCATCATGGCTAGTAACTGCCTGACTGTCCTACGCACTTCACATAAGATAACTTTTCATGCTGCTCCCCCATAAGAAAATTTGCATCATTTAGTCATTTTCAAGTTTTGCTTACAGAAGGGGGAAAAGCATGAAGAGTTTTCCAAATAATAATGCCTTATCATTGCTAAAGGCTTCTTCTGTTTGGCTCTATGATACCTCTGGGGGAAATTTGCTTCCTGACTTGTACTAAAACAGCTGCCATTTCTTGGCTGTTGTTTGGTTTGAAAATGTGTATAAAAGCATGTTTGTGTGCAGACTGTCAATATTTCCAACCTATTTGGAGGAGTGAGACAATGGACAAGGTATTCCCCTATGACATGTAGAAAATCCTTTTTGATGAGAGTGCTTTTAGATTCTTTTCTTTAAAAAAAAACTATAGTAATAATGGACTGAAAAACTATCCTTTGTTTCAGGCAGAACACTGGCTTGTGATCTTGCAAATTACAGTCCTGGATATAGTTTTGTATTGTTGGACCCAATCCAGCACAAACATTCTTGAATCCTTCTCAGTAGTTTTAGTATGGCTCACACAGAAAACCCCAGGCCTATGTTCCCTGCTAACATTTAGCCTATTTCTTTGACTGTAAGACAATTACCTTCAAAGGGTCCTGGCTCAGGAGGGAAATCAGGCAGAGAAACTCAGTCTCATGAGAGATGCAAAAAGCAAAGTTTATTTTCAAAAACTATGAGAAGGCGAACAGCTGTATATACCCCAGAGGGCTGCACAATGCAAATGGCTGCCGCAAAGCATGTCATAGCAAACAAAGAATTTTATATCTCTGCCTTATCGAGAATTGACCAATGGCTGAGGGTCTTCCTCACCTTCCACACCTACTTGGCATAAGTGATAACAATGACCTAACTTGTTTACTCTCTCTGGAACTTCCTGAAGGAAGGCACCAGTTCACAGGAAGGGAGGGGTATAGGCAGAGGCAAAACTACATAGGCAATATTTTACTACTTCCTGGCTTATGGTCCCTTCATAACTATATGTAGCCTGACCACTCAAGAGGAAAAGAGCTATTCAGAAGATGTAACATTGTTTTTATTTGTTGCTTTCTATTTAATGTTCATGATTTTAATTCTATTGGTAGTTTAATTATGTGTTTAACTTTTCTATGATGCGAATTTTAAATCTGTGTCTATTTTAACTTTTGTAATAAGCCCTGAGTCCCAGACTGGTAAAAATACAGGATAATAGTAATAATAAAAATATATATCTTGGATCCAGAATTCATGTGAGCTAAACTCCTGCTATGAGAAATTCCCACTGGAGGAAAGAGGAAGGTCATTTTTGCTGACTTTCACCTGCCCTCTGCATCCTCCAAAAAACTATTCTGAAAGATTAGATAATCCTTCCAAATAGTTTTGTAGATAGTGTTGAGGCCTGCCAAAGGGAAAGAGGAATACCCAAAATGAAGAGGACTGTCGCTGTCCTCTTGTGATAGTCTCCTTAAGTAAAAGAAGCTATTCTTTTTGTGCAATGGTACTTTAGATCTAGGCCCAGAATTGTCTGACCGACTTTGAAAATGCATCAAACATGTAAACTGGCTACTCAAAGACTTATTTGAGTCTATACTGCCATATAATCCAGTTATATTGATTATAATCTGGATTTTATATGGCAGCGTAGAAGGGGCCTAAATTGAACCTATCCCAGGATTGTCTTGGCAAGATTTGTTCAGAAGAGGTTTGCCATAACCTTCCTCTGAGTCTGAGAGAGTGTGATTTGCCTAAGATCACCCAATGGTTTCATGGGCAAGCAGGGATTTGAACTCTGGATTTCCAAAGCTGCAGTTCAGTGCTCAAACCACAACCAATTCCATACACTACTGCTTTGAACTGGCACTGTAGACTCATATAATCCAGTTCAAAGCAGATAATGTGGATTATCTGCTTTGATAATATGGATGATATAGCAATGTAGACTCATATAATCTAGTTCAAAGCAGGTAATGTGGATTATCTGCTTTGATAATCTGGATTATTTGACTGTGTAGAAGGGGTCTGAGAGACCACATCCACCTATGCAGCTATGAAACCAACCTTTTAAACATACAAATCTTGATGCCCCAATTTAGGGGTATAAGATTTTGAATTTAGAGAGTCCCTATAGCTATGCTTCTAGCTGACCTTGGCTTCATGATTTCATCTATGATAAAACTATCTAAAGTGGGGACCATAACTACATCTTGTGGTGCTTTTAAATATGTAGGCATAAAAAGGAGGGAGGGGGGTAACAAATAGAAGCAGCAACTTTAAGACTAATTGGATCAAGAAGCCAAAGCAGAATGGAGTATGGGTCTTGCAGCTCTTCTGATGTCTGTGGTGGAGTATCCATTGGCCTCTAGAGCCCAGTTTAGGTAGTTTAGTTCACCTTGGAGGAGGTGGGGTTCACAGATTCGTTTTACACAGTTTGCCAGGGCTTCAATTGTGCATCTCTTTCGACTTGGGCGATGGTTGGAGTTTTTATGCAGGTATCTATCCATATGTGTTGGTTTTCTGTAAACTGTGAGACCCAACTGTTGGTTGGGTTTGCGGATAACTAGGGCATCTAGAAATGGCAGTTTTCCTTCATTTTCTTTTTTCCATGGTGAATTGGATATTTGGATGGATGCTGTTGAGGTGGTCCAGGAACTTGTTTACTTCTTCCTCTCCATGGCTCCAAATGGTGAAGCTGTCATCCACATATCTGAACTCTAACAACTACCATGTCGGACTACACACAGAAATCATTGAAATCCAGAAGCATGTGGACAATTTCATCCGAAAGGGGGGAAACTATAAAATGAACAAAATTTGGCTAAGGTAAAAGGTAAAGGTTTTTCCCTGACATTAAGTCTAGTCATGTCCAACTCTGGAGATTGGTGTTCATCTCCATTTCTAAGCTGAAGAGCCGGCGTTGTCCGTAGACACCTCCTAGGTCATGTGGCTTGCATGTACTTACATTTTCATGTTTTTGAACTGCTAGGCTGGCAGAAGCTGGGGCTAACAGTGGGAGCTCCCCAGATTTGAACCTCTGACCTTTTGGTCAGCAAGTTCAACAGCTCAGTAGTTTAGCCCACTATTGGGCTACCACTATTTGAAAACTAAAATCAGGAGAGTAAATAAAGAACAACACTCAAAAACAGGAGAATTTTGAAGCTGCAAGGCTATTAAATGCTAATCAAGGTGATCAATTGCAACATTCAACATTTGCACTTACCTCAAACAGACAAGAGTTCTTTCTTGCGCCCTGGGCATTCCACAGATATATAAACCCCACTTGTTTTTAACAAACCTCACAACCTCTGAGAATGCCATCCATAGGTGTGGGTGAAATGTCAGGAGAGAATGCTTCTGGAACATGACCATACAGGCCAGAAAACTCACAGCAACCCAGTGATTCTGGCCATGAAAGCCTTCGACAACACATTGTAAAATCATTTCTATGAAACCATCAATTTTGCATTTGAGTTCTTTAAGAACTTTTGAGTGGTCATCGTCCAGATCTGTTCTCCTATCCCCCCCCCCCCATTTGTTGATAAGCTAACTCCAGATGCACTTTCTTATCACATCTGTTTAACTCCTTTCTCTTTGAAAATGTCACTTCAGGCATGGGTTTCTGTTTTACATCTTCCCCGGTGAAGACAGGTGCAAAAAAAAATCATTCAGCTTCTCCACAGTCTCTCTGTTCTCCTTTGTACACCTTTTGCTCCCTTGTCATCTGACAGTCCATTTTTGTGGTGTATATACTGTAAGATCTTACAACTTTGAGTGAAACAATCTTTCTATAATTTAGTAACTTGCCTCTCCTTTTATTTGCATTATTGTTAATTTAAATTGATCATGCAAACATAGAAGAATATAGAAGATGGTTTAAACTAAACCAGACTGGTGATCTCCATAAGTCCAGTAATGTTGAGGTTTACTGCTAATGGCTCTATAGGATTTCAGATAGGATTCTTTCCTGGCCCATCTTGGAGATGCCAGGGATTGAAACTGCAAATTTCCACGTGCAAAACATGTGCTTTACCATGAGTCACGGAGGTGGAAAAGGGTCTGCAAGAGAGATACGAAGTGAACTAGAACACTGGTGGGTAGACTTTGGGGATCTACTTTGGCTTTGATGGAGTCCTGGGAATTGCCAGTTGACACCTGAGACAAAAGAGCTACACTTAAAATTTAAGAATTCTGAGCCCAAGAATTTGTTTTGAGTATCAGACCTGACAGAGCCTGCAGATCTCTCACATATTCCTTACTTTCACTCTCACTCCTACTCTCCCCCCTTTTTTAAAGCATAGTGGAGTAAAGGATCCAATCAATCAATGATTTTATTTATACCCCTCTCTCTCCCCCAGAATCATAAAATAATAGAGTTGGAAGAGACCTCATGAGCCATCTAGTCTATCCCCTGCCATGAAAGGAATTATTCTGCCATTGCTATTTTTAAGTAATTTGGATTTAGAAATCCTTGCCAATCTACTTTGAACACTCAAAGACTTATCGCTAGATCACAATCTATATTTTGATCACTTCTGCACTAGAACATCAGACGGGTGAAATTGTATCACAAAGGCCAAGATTCACATCCATTTTCATTGCACCAGTTTTGAACTTTTACTCCCAATAAAACGTTAATCTGATTTCCAAAGAAGTAAGGTGTGGTATTGGAGAGGAAGTGAAGTGACTGATATTAAGGTGAAATAAGGAAAGGCTGCAGATATGCAAATAGGCTTAGTCAGGTATTAGGCTAGATCAGTGATTCCCAAAGTGGGCATTACCGCCCCCTATTGGGCGCTGCAGCAATCCAGGGAGCAGTGATGGCCACAGGTACATATATCTTTCTGTTTAATTGCTATTAAATTTTTTAAAAAATAATAATTTCCAGGGTGCTGAGTAATATTTTTTCTGGAAAGGGGGCAGTAGGCCAAAGAAGTTTGGGAACCACTGGGCTAGATTTAGGTCAGAATTATTTTCTCAGACCACTAGATAAAACTGCTCACTTTGGCTTTTAAAGCACATTTGAAACACTTTTTACATGTGTTTCTGTCTTTTTGGTATCCACTGACCATGGACTTTATCACATGAGGCTGGAAAATCTTGATTGAGCGCTTATCACATGGTGTGTCTCTCCCATTGCTACTTTGCATCTACAGTCAATTCTCCACATTTGCTGGGGATAGGAACACAGCCCCCCCCCCCCCAAATGAAACACTCCAAATAAAGCATTGTTTGTTTCTTTGTAATCTTGAGAACAACTCTTTAGGAAAAATCTGGGTCTTCCAGCATGACTCCATGTGCTATTTTGCTGGAAATTGCCCATAGGACTACTTTAGAGGATCTAGAGAGCTGTTCTCTTTAGAAATTTTCTAGACAAAGTTGACCATAAAGTTGCACTAGAGCAGTGGTCCTCAATCTGTGGGCCCCCACGTGTTTTGGCCTATAACTCCCAGAAATCCCAGCCAGTTCACCAGATGTTAGGATTTCTGGGAGTTGAAGGCCAAAACATTTGGGGACTCACAGGTTGAGAACCACTGCCTTAGAGGAACTAGAAATGCTAGAGAGAGCATTGTAAATCAAATCCATAAATAATTAAATCCACAAAAATAAAAAATATGAATATGATTTAATATTGCTTAAACTTTGAAAATGATTCTATAGTTTATTATGTTTTTGAAGTTGTATTTTAATTACATTTTATTGTTTTCCAATTTAAATGGTTCAAACTGATTTTTTTGCAAGCCACCTATAATAACAAAAATAAAAAAAATAGATTTCCCATCGCCTGTATTGAAGGAAGGTCTGTCAGGGATCAGTCAGGGATCAGATAGAACCTCAAGGAGTAAAATGTCTTTGACTATTCCTAGCTGACATAGCTTGGAATTCTGTCTTTTAAAAAACCTATCACTCTGAAGCAACTTGTTGGCTAACAAGTAAAACACATCCTCTGGCACTGATCCAACCTAAATAAATAAATAACCCACTACTGTTCTCCATCACCAGTAGGGTGATGCATCAGTTTCTTATGCCATTATCCCCCTTGCTCTTTCTTCTTGATCCAGAAGTAAAGTCATAATCTAGTTCTCTGACTAGTTCATTTAACAACAAAACGTTGAGAAAGTAAGTCAAAAAAATCTAGCATCTCAGGCAGATAAGAAAGAAAAGACAAGCACAACATGTTTCTACATGAACAACAGTGGGCCAAGATAATGGTGAATGGTAGGCTCATTTTTCCCCTTTTTTTATTTGCTTTTCTTACTTTCCTCTAATGATAATGTTCTCCCACTTTTTATGTAGTTAAAACCTTTTTCTTTCAATAAAAATATTTTTTTAAAAAAATCCAGCATCTTAGTACTGTTCGTCATTCAGCCCAAAGAGTGTATGCATGTTTCACTCAACTGTCTGACTTTTTTCATCTCAGATAAATATTTGTGGCTCCAGACAATTCTCTTTTCTCTGGGGAGGACTGTTCTGGGAACAGGGAGCTCAGTTCTGCCGAAGTGATGGTGTTGGTGGGGAAGGGTCGAAACAGAGAAGTGAATCAGGGATATTTAAAACTCGTGCCAAAAATAAGGATTTATATAAACAGGGACAAAGAGCTGAAGATGGGACTAAACTAAGACTTTTGGCTGCCTTGAGCAACAATGTTTCCCTCCCCAAGGTGCACAGTAGCCAAAGGCAGCCGTGAGCCTTGGCACAGGAGGCAGGAAAATCCCATTATCCCCTTATCTCTAGGAATGACTGACTTTTTTGTTAGCTTTAAAGGAATATAGTTCCAGAGGGGCAAAATGAGGGTGCGTTTCCCCCATAATGGCTTCCAATTTTTCAGAGGGAAAATTGATCATACCTAGAACTGTTACGTTGGTTGTCTTCCCTTGATAACTATGCCTGTCTCTTTTCTTTGGAGGTCTACACTCTGTCACCAAATACTGTAAGTTACTGCAACATTTGAAGACTGAATGCAAATGTTATTGTGGTGTGTGTATTAGCATTCTGAGTGGAGGCAACCCTCTCAATCTGCACTCCCTTCTATCTGCCCAATAAGGTTGAATGTCAGACTTTGACTCTGGAAACTAGAGTTCAATTCCACACGTAGAAAACCACTGGGAGAACCCTGGACAAATCACATCTCAGCTCCAGAAAACCTTGTGACAGGTTGGCCTTAGGGTTGTCATCAGTTGGAAACCACTTGAAGGTACATAGCAACAATTACAACAGCTCCACTTTGGACAGGGTGCAAAGGGGCCTTTTAAAAAACCTTTTTTAAAATTAATTTTTGCTCATATCTTCTACTGTCTCTTCTTCTGAACTCCCAAAATGAGGCAAATGGGACTCCTTTTTTAAAAAAAAATTACACAGCCAACACACATTTTGGGGCCTCAAATTTTAGCAGTTTCTGCATATATTTGACCTGCTGATCTCCAAAATGGCATCACTTCAACTCTATTAACTTTAATTTTTGAGATACAGAACATACGCCATTTACCAGTTCTTATCTGCTCACTAATAGAAAATCATGATAATCATATTTGTGAAACTAGAGTTGATGTGGTTTAGCCAATGCAATTTTCTGGTATTGGGAATTGTGGGAGTTGAAGTCCAAACATTTGGAGGGCCAAAGTTTGCTCATGCCTGATCTACAACAAAGAATGAGGAAAGAACAAAAGAGAAAGAAAAGATACAAAGGGGAAAGTGACGTTGGGGGATCAGGAGGCAGTTTTCACCAGGCCCTTGACCTGCTCCAAGGTTCCTGGCACAATACGAACTGGCCAACTTACAAAGATATTTTGATAAAACAAAATAACGAATATACCCTAAAAACTCAAGAAGTAGCCCTGAAACCATTTAGACAACTATAATGGGTCCACTACAGGCAAATAAAGGAGCAATATAACAAGGATAAACAAGAAGGTTTTATGAAGAAAGGTTCAGATTGGGAAAAAATACTGGAGTCCGAAAACAAGGCAATTACAAAGTTCTACAAGAAACTATTGGAGTGGAACACCAAGACGGAGCAAATTAAGGAAAGCATGGTTCAATGGGCTAGAGACATTGGAAGATCAACAGAAGACCAGAACTATATCTACTGGGCCTAACTAATTCGAAGCTAGACACAAATGAGGAAAAGATTTTAAACTACCTGGTTATAGGAGCCAGAATAGTCTTTGCCAAGATATGGAGACTGAACCAGATCCCTACAGTTGACCAATGGATATCGAAGATATGGGAAATAAAGAACATGGACAGATTGACATTTTTGATGATGAAACACCAAGGAAAACCAATAAAAGAAACAGATTGGTCAACATTTGAAGAATAAGTAAGAAAAAGATGGATACAGACCGAGGAAATGACACATGAAAAAGAAGAATTAGACTATCCAAGCAACCACAATAATGTCATATGAAGAGAAGGTCCCCCCACCTCTCAGAACTCATAACTACTTTTTCACATCCAACCGCATGACCACCAGGAGATTATACTCTATCACCCATAAATCTCATTGCCCCATAGATCCTCTCTCCTCTCCCTCTTTCCTTTTCTCTTTTATTCACCCCTCCCCATCCCCACCACTTCCCCACCGTTCACTCCCCTCCTCCCTTCCTCCCCTCCCCCACTACGATTCCCCTGATTTTATAGCTGTATCAAATAATCAGGTTCCTGGCACAGACTTCTTGTTGCAGTGTGCTTTCAGGTCATGACTTCAGCAAGACTTAGAATCATAGAATCACAGAGTTGGAAGAAACCTCATGGGCCATCCAGTCCAACCCCCTGCCAAGAAGCAGGAAAATCACATTCAAAGCACCCCCAACCGATGGTCATCCAGCCTCTGCTTAAAAGCCTCTAAGAAGGAGATTCCACCACACTCTGGGGCAGAGAGTTTCACTGCTGGATAGCTCTTATAGTTAGGAAGTTCTTCCTAATGATCAGGTGGAATCTCCTTTCCTGTAGTTTGAAACCATTGTTCCACATCGTAGTCTCCAGGGCAGCAGAAAACAAGCTTGCTCCTTCCTCCCTATGACTTCCTCTCACATATCTGTACATGGCTATCATGTCCCCTCTCAGCCTTCCCTTCTGCAAGCTAAACATGCCCAGCTCTTTCAGTCACCCCTCATAGGGCTTGTTCTCCAGACCCTTGATCATTTTAATTGCCCTCCTCTGGACACATTCCAACTCCTCAACATCTCCCTTCAACTGCGGAGCCCAGAATTGGACACAGTATTCCAGGTGTGGCCTGACCAAGGCAGAATAGAAGGGGAGCATGACTTCCCTGGATCTAGGCACTAGACTCCTATTTATGCAGGCCAAAATCCCATTGGCCTTTTTAGCTGCCACATGACATTGTTGGCTCATGTTTAACTTGTTGTCCACGAGGACGCCAAGATCTTTTTCATGCATCCTGCTGTCAAGCCAGGCGTCCCCCATTCTGTATCTTTGCCGTTCATTTTTTCTGCTGAAAGTGAGTATCTTGCATTTGTCCCTGTTGAACTTCATTTTGTTAGTTTTGGCCCATCTCTCTAATTTGTTCAAGATCATTTTGAATTCTGCTCCTGTCTTCTGGAGTATTGAAACTAGAGTAGATGTGGCCTAGCCAATGCAATTTTCTGAATCAGCGCCCCAAATAACTCCAGGAACAAGATAAAAACCAAGACACTAAGGGAGTCGGGGGACTGTGTTGTTTAAGGTTTTCCAAACAGGCCTTGCTTATAACAGGCATGAGCAAACTTGGGCCCTCCAGGTGTTTTGGACTTCAGCTCCCACCATTCCTAACAGCCTATCGGCGGGGCCGAAGTTTGCTCATGCCTGTTCTACAGCAAAGAATGAGGAAAGAACAAAGGAGAAAGAAAAGATGCAAAAGGATCCAAGTGACTTTGGGGGATCAGGAGGCAGTTTTCAACCAGAGCCTTGATTCGCTCCAAGGGTCCATCTGGGGGGCGCTTCCTGGCGCTTGGAACAGACTTCTTGTTGCGGTGTGCTTGCAGGTCGCGACTTGGGCAAGCCTTGCTGGCCCTTGCCTTCCTCTGAGGCTGAGAGAGCGCGACTGGCTCAGGGTCGCCCAAAGAGCGTCCATGGCTCAGAAGAGACTCGAGCCCTGGTCTCTGGAGTCCCAGGCCAAGGCTCCATCCACAACCCCGGGCTGGGCTTCCTCCTCTCCTCGCCCGCTCCTCTACGCGGGGATCGCCTGGGGTCGGGACCTCCACGCCCCACATCCACAAAATCGCTCAGGGAGCTTGGCCACGCCCCTTCCCGGTGGCCACGCCCCCTCCCCCTCTGTAAGTAAGGGCTCCTGAGGCGGAGAGCAGCTCACTCCGTTCCCTGCGTTGTCCCGCCGGGTCGCCTTTCTCCGAACTTGGCCCCTTCCTCCTCGGCGGCGATGCGCTCCCTGCTGCTGTGCCCGCTGGCCTTGGCTCTGTGGCTGTCCGTGTCGTGGGCTGCCTCCAGGGCCCCTTACCAGCAGATCCTGCATCACAGCCGGATCCGCGGAAGGCATCAAGGGTAAGAAGCCCCGCGCTGGGCAGAGGAAGGGGAAGGTTTCTCCACCTGAGAACACGCTATCCCGCCACGCCTTTGGGTGCCAGGACATTTCCCTCTGTCTCATCCTGGACTCAAGGGTTTGTGGAGATGAAGTAGGTTTCTTCCGCACAGTGAGTCCCCTGATCCAAGCGGGACCCTGCTTTAGGTGCATCTGCGCTCGAGGATGAATGCAGTTTGACACTAGGGAGTTGTAGTTTGCTGAGGCACCGCCACTCATTGGCAGAGAAGGCTTGTCAAACTACTACCTCCTTGGATCCTGTAGCACTGAGTTATGGCACTTCAAGTGGTGTCAAACTGAAAAACTGTTTTACAGCGAAAGGGAAGGCTCAAAGAATTAGGCATGAATGGGTGCATCAGGCATGGGCCAACTTGGGCCCTCCAGGTATTTTGGACTTCAACTCCCACCATTCCTCACAGCCTCAGGCCCCTTCCTTAAGCAGCTGACGGGGGGGGAGGGGGGAGGAAAGGGCCTGAATCTGTGAGGAATGGTGGGAGTTGAAGTCCAAAACACCTGGAGGGCCCAAGTTGGCCCATACCTGATCTACACTGTAGAATTCATGCAGTTTGGCACCACTGTAATTGCTATGGTTCAGTGCTGTGGAATCCTGAGTTTGGGGCGGTGCCAGCACTCTTTGGCAGAGAAAGCTCAAGACCTTGTCAAACTGCAACTCCCTGGATCCTGTAATGCTCAGCCTTGGCAGTTAAAGTTGGGTCAGTCTGCATTACCTCTGCAGTATAGGTGCACTCTAAGTAAAACCTAAGCTATAAAGCAGTGGTTCCCAACCTTTTTTTAACCAGGGGCCACGTTGACCAGGGACCACTATCCAACATTAGTACCAAAAGGGTAACAAATCAGTTTAGTCAACTTTAGATCCGGTTTGGTTATTTGGGGTACAGATTCAGAAAATTGCATTGGATAGACCACATCAGTTCTAGTTTCTGATACAGAACATATATCATCCAATAGTCGCCAAGTGTTTGCCCACAGAAAACCATATTTAATCATCTAGAGCTGATGTGATCTATCCAATGCAATGGTCAGCTCTGCGGAAAGCAGCGGAAATAAAATCAATAAAATAAATAAAGAGGAAGGAGTTTCGCAGACTGGATTTTCGTTCTCATGGCCCACTGCTGGGCTGTGGCGCACTGATTGAGAACCACTGCTATAAAGGCAATGAAGGAGCTGGGGGTGGTGACTGCTGACAGGCAGCTCTGGCGTGGGCTGGTCCATGAGGTCACAAAGAGTAGGAAACAATTGAACAATAAACAACAACATGAAAGCAATGGCAATATTGGACCACTTGGGTAGGATGGTTAAGGTTCAAAATGCACACCTTGTTTTAATGCCTGGAGGAAAGGTCTGTGTGCATTGCATCCTTAAAGGATGGTAGAGTAGAGGGTGCTATAGCTGCCCTGTTTGGATAGAGGTGGCGAAAAACAAACATTGGCAGTTTTCCTTGAAAGCATGGCTCTGAGCAGGAGGCAATCAATTGTGAAGCCAGAGTTATGGGTATCATCAAACAGACAAGAGTTCTTTTTCCCACCCTCGACCTTCCACATATATATAAACCCCACTTTCCCAGTTTCCAACAGACCTCTCAACTTCTGATGATGCCTGACATAGATGTGGGCGAAACATCAGGAGATAATGCTTCTGAAACATGGCCACACAGCCCGGAAAACTCACAACAATCCTATGGGTATAATTGTTTCTCAAGGGGCTCACTGACCTTAAAACAACAGATCCCATCTGATCTTGGAAGCTAATCAGGATCAGCTCTGGTAGTGCTTGGATGGCAGACCACCAATGAATTCCAGGTGCTGTTAGTTATATGCACAATGGTGAGAGTTAAAAGTGCACACAGGAAAGTCCTATGTGGCTTGTATGATGTTTTACACAGCAAAAGAAAAGGCTCAAGAAGGTATCAATGGTGCATCTTAATACAGTTCAACACCACTTTAATGGCTATGGCTCAATGCTATGGAATGTTGGGATTTGTAGTTTGGTGAGGCACCAGCACTCCTTGGGAGAGAAGGCTTGCCAAGCGACAACTCTCATGATTCCATCGCATTGAGCCATGACACCCAAAGTTAAATCTGATGTCCAGACAAACTTCTAGCCAACATTTACTTTACTTTGAAAAAGGCAAAGTATAAATAAGCCTATTGTTTTTCACCCTTTCAGTTCTGTTCTTTTCTCAGGCTGAATCTGCACTGCCATAAAATCCAGATTATCTGCTTTGAACTGGATTATGTTTACACTGTCATATAATCCAATTCAAAGCAAATAGTCTGGGTTTTTATATGACAGTGTAGATGAGGCCTCGGTTTATTCAGTGTCTCTATTAGCGTATGCATGGATTTCCCCACTAGCCATCTGTTTAAGAGATCTTTGCAAAAAGTGGTCTGCAAACAGCCTGCTGCTTGATGTGTGGATCAGTGGACTCTGACCTTTATTCAGCAATAAGTGTGTTATTTTCCATGTGCCACAAGGCTGTTCATTTTTTTCACACTGGAAGGAAGTCTCGTGCAATTCTTTCTTATAGGAGCATATCTGAAAGTGTAAGAACAAAGCACAGTTTTTTCTACTGCTTTCTGTCCAAATGACATTGCCAGAATAGTTGCACACTGCCCCAGAGTTATTGTGGGTTAGTTATAGTCTTACAAGATACATTAGGTCCTAAATCAAATTCCTAATCATAACTAGAGTGAATCTACTGAAACAATGGCATTTATTGCTATACTCTTCTAAACGTACCATTCCATAATAGATTCATAGGTTTTACTCCAGTTGAAATTGGCAATCATTTTATTCTTCAGCTGTTCTGATTTGGACAGAATGGTCCCAATCCCTCCCTTTTCCGTTGTCCCAGTTTCCCCCCCTTCTCCTCTCACTTTTCCACCTTGTCCTCAGTTTATTGGAATTATTGCAAACTTGAGTTTAAAGTGCAAGCAAATTTACACTCCACATTGCCATATAACCCAGAATATCAAGGCAGGAAATACCACAATATCTGCTTTGCACTGGGGGCCCTTCCACACATCCCTATAGCCGAGAATACCACGGCAGAAAATCCCACATTATCTGAGTGTGGACTCAGATAACCCAGTGCAAAGCAGATTTTGTGGGATTTTCTGCCTTGATATTCTGGGATATAGGGCTGTGTGGAAGGGCCCTGGGTTATCTGAGTCTACACTGGCATATATTCCAGTTCAAAGCTGATAATGTGGGATTTTATTCAGCTGTGCAGAAGGGGCCCCAGAATACCAAAGCAGACAATCCATTATCTGCTTTGAACTAGATTATACGTGTTTACACCACCATATAACCCAGTACAAAGCAGATAATCTATTTTTTTTTTCTGGCGGTGTAGAAGGGGCCTCAGTTAACTCAATGGGGAAAGGGAGAGGAGAAAATCTTGTCCTTGCCAAAAGGCTGAAGCAAAAGCAAACTGATGCAGCCTTTCCTAGTTTGTCTGTTTTTCCTCATTAAAAGCCTTTGTCATCCTGAGCACTCTGCAATGTTGCCTGGCTAGAGGTGTTCTGGTTTTCATCTGTCAAATGCTGGAGGGTATGCAATCTGATTTAGGCCATAGTTTCCCCTGGTAGAGTCCTAACTTTACAGGGTTTCCCTACTTTTCCTGGTGGCCTGTCCCATTCCATTGTTTCTGGAATTCCATCTCACAGTTCAAAAATACTTGAGGTAATAATACTGTGTATTGTCATGAATATCATAAAGGGAGCCCCCAATGGTGCAGCGGGTTAAACCGCTGAGCTGCTGAACTTGCTAACTGAAAGGTCCATGGTTCGAATCTGGGGAGCCCCAGCTTCTGCCAACCTAGCAGTTTGAAAACATGCAAACGTGAGTAGATCAGTAGGTACCACTCCATGCAGTCATACTGGCCACATGACCTTGGACGTGTCTACAGACAACGCCGACTCTTCAGTTTAGAAATGAAGATGAGCACCAACTGTCAAAGGAAAACCTTTACCTTTAACTATCACCAATTTCAAAAACATAACTATAAAAGACTACTAATACTGTCTTCCATGTGAATTGAAATAGAATGGAAAGAAACATGATATATATATTGGTTTGAATTCTGGACAAGGACTTTGAAGAGTTCAAATCCCCACTCAGCCGTGCAAACACATTCTGTGATTTTGGGCAAGTAACACACTCTCAGCCTCAAGGGAAGGTAGTGGCAAACCCCTCTGAATAAATCCTGCCAAGAAAACCTATTGATCAAATCATGAGGTCAGAATCAATATATAGGCAAGTGATAACAATTAATACTATATAAAGCTAAATTCTTATATTCTAATTACCATTTGGCATTTACATCTAATTGATGATCTTTCAAAATCTTGCCTATCTCAGATATCTCATTCCAGAAGATATCTGAGATATCTCATTCCATTGTTTTCTGTCCCGGAATAGCAACCATAGTTTATTAGCTGATTTTCAAATACTCAGAAAAGGAGTGCCAGTGGGTCACCAAGTCACACCATATCCAGCCATACAGCTAAACAAACTTTGTTTCAAAAGGATCAATGATGACCCAAAAAATTGTAGTACAACAGACAATGGCAAACCTCTTCTGAATGATCTTATAAAGAAAACCCTAAAATATAATTGACATGTATCAGTTTTGAGTTGAAGACATGTAACAGCAGCAACAAAAGATACTGTCTCAGGCCCCTTCTACACTGTCACATAATTCAAATTATCAAATCAGATACTCCACATTATCTGCTTTGAATTGCATTATATGAGGCCCAGTCTACAAAGCCATATAAAACCAAAAGTATCTGTTTTGAACTGGATTATATGGCAGAATAAATGCAGCCTGATTCTACACTACCAAATCCAGTTCAAAGCATATAATCTAGATTTTATATGGCAGTGGAGAAGGGACTTATGTCTTCTCTGCGTTAAATGTGTCCTGGTTCCTAAATAATTTCTTATAGAATCATAGAATTGTAGAGTTGGAAGAGACCTCACGGGCCATCCAGTCCAACCCGCTTCTTCTGAAGTGGCTAGTGCTCAGCCTGCCTAGTGGCACACCAGCCTGCTATATAAATAAACACCTGGTTGCAATCTGGACGTTCTGTCATAAACATGTGTACATGTCATGTGATAGTATAAGCCCTTTGTGTAGCACAGTTTAGAAACATCTGTGGATTGCCAGTGAATTAAATGAGCCAAATAGCATTCAGTTGAACTTCTTACACATGCTAAAACTAAACAAAAGTGAATCAAAGCAGGCTGATACATGCAGGAGATGAAAGGAATGGACTATAAAGGAAGCAAATTGGATTACTCATTTGACTGACAAATTGTAAAGCTGCATAGTAAAATCCATCCCAGATTTAGTAGCTGTTAGGCCAAAGATATCAACATATTTCTAGTTCACTTGTTGATATGTAACCACAAGTAGGAGGAGGAGATACCAAGGGGAAGACATAAAAATAGGGGCAAAGAAGAGATGGGTCCCTAGCATCTGCTGTTTCAGTGTCTGAGCAGTTTTGTGCAGGTTGTTGAAGTAGGCCCTCCACATTAATGGAGATTAGGAGTGGAGGGCCCCAGAGAAAGTAGTAAAAGGCCAAATTAATAATAAAATATTTTTTAACCTAGAGAACATCTCCCCAGGAATCTCTAGGCCAGCGTTTCTAAACCTGGGGGCCGGGACCCCTGGGGGGGTCATGAGGAGGATTTCAGAGAGGTCGCCAAAGACCATCAGAAAACACATATTTCTGATGGTCTTAGGAACCCAAATCCATACAGTATTTTCTGTTGGTCATGGGGGTTCTGTGTGTGGGATGTTTGGCCCAATTTTATCACTGGTGAGGTTCAAGGTGCTTAAGGGGCTCTTTGATTGTAGGTGAACTATAAATCCCAGCAACTACAACTCCCAAATGACAAAATCAATCTCCCCCCCCCCCCCACCAACCCCACCAGCATTCACATTTGGGCATATCAGGTATTTGTGCCAAATTTGGTTCAGTGAATGAAAGTACATCATGCATATCAGATATTTACATTATGATTCATGACAATAGCAAAATTATAGTTACGAAGTAGCACCAAAATAATTTTATGGTTGGGGGTCACCACAACAAGAGGAACTGTATTAAGGGGTCACGGCATTAGGAAGGTTGAGAACCACTGCTCTAGGCCCTCCAGCATGACTCTTTGATCAATCTCTGCCAGAAGTTGACCTAAAGGTTCCTAGCAAGAACATAATAATCAAAATGGCAAATAATCAAATCCACAAATGTTAAACCCCTAAATGTAAAGGGCCAATTAAATATAGGGTAATGGTAATGATATGTCATATGCCACTACCACATGTTTCCCATGGAGTATAATTTTCTCCGGAATCCTAAATCCTCCCCTCTGTGCCCATATACTTTGGGCCTGTAAACAGACTGCTGGGCAATGAGATGGATCCCCATGCTGATCACACGTGAGCTGATGCCTCCATACAGAAAGCCTTAGAAGAATAAATGGAAAGCAAGACCTCATTGTGTTCATTGTGCTGACAGTATCAAATGCAGTGTGGGTGGGAAAGCATGGGTGAAGAATTTGGTACAACAAGGCGTATTGTGAGGCCACCATAGTAAAGCTTGGGAAGACCACTTTTGCAAATAAAACTCCTTAAATCATGTAGAAATCAAAAAAAAAGAAAAAAAAGAGAACGTTTTAAAAATTCCGCCACAGTATAATGGGCCTCTGTGGTTTGGTTCCAGTACTCTCTGTGGATACCAAAATTTATGGATGCTCAGGTTTAATTATATACAGTGGTATAGTAAAATGCTGCTCCTTATTTAAATGGCAGGAATCAAGATTTGCTTCTTGGATTTTTTTAAAATCAGTCTTGATGACTGAATCCATGGATATCGATGACTGAATCTGTGGATATGGAGGATGGGTATGATTAGATAGCCAAATCACTGTCTATTTGTTTACATTTAAAACATGGAAATTGATTTTTTCAACAATTTTTGTTTGAGAGGAATCTTTGTTTTGGTACAACTGATTTGAGTAGCAGTGCTTGGTGGTTATTTCAAGAAGAAACCCATTTATTCCTGTGGTATTTTTGAGAACCATTTGCCCTAATAAAAATGTACAATTGGAATTGGATAATTTGAAATCACTGTTGTTGTTATCATAGGAAAGAAAAGTCAACTTTTTTTATTTTCACCCAACACCTGGCATAGTAAGTGTGTATATGTGAGTGTGTGTTTGTGTTGGGGGGGGGGGGTCCTTTTAGCTCAATATATGTGAGTAATTTTGCATTCAGATCTTCTGCAAGGGTTATGCTACTGGAGCAATAATATTAACAACTGAAACATTCCATGATGTGTTGCTGTGAGTTTTTCGGGCTGTATGGTCATGTTCCAGAAGCATTATTTCCTGACGTTTCACCCACATCTTTGGCAGGCATCCTCAGAAGTTGTGAGATATGTTGGAAACTGTTTTAACAAACCTCATAACGTCTGAGGATATCTGCCATAGATGTGGGTGAAATGTCAGGAGAGAATGCTTCTGGAACATGGCTATATAGCCCAGAAAACTCACAGCAACCCCGTTATTCTGGCCATGAAAGCCTTCGACAACACATTCCATGACTGGTAGAAATGCAGTGCTTATATTAAGATATATATATTTTTTACAAGAGATCGTTGAACATCAAGATATGAAGAGGCAATTCAAAATATCTCTCATCATTTCCTTTCTCTGCAGTCCCAATGTGTGTGCTGTGCTGAAGCTGATTGGAACAAACAGGAAGTACTTGCCAAACTGCAAACTTTGGTACCAAAGGAAAATCTGTGGAAAATCAACGTAAGTATTTCTAATAGACTTCAAAGACTATTCTGTGAAGTGGAAATCTCATGACTTTAAGATGCTTTATAGGAGGTCTGTGATTCTTTTTATCTGCAAGGTCAAGACAGAGCTTGGAAAAATGCTTAAAAAAAACCCCCCAAAAAACTCACAAAATTTATTTGCCAGCATCTGATTGGGAGAAACTAAGAACTTACCTTCTCAAGAAGTAAATTTTCTGACCACAGGTCCAAACACTGTACCACTAATGATTTTGATGACACTTCCATGTTTTTTGCAACTTCTCTCTTTCTTAAGATTTCCAAGTTAGCTATAAGAAGGGGCTCTTATAATGTTAAGACCAAACACATTGAGGACAAGGTACCATAAAACTCTGTGATGCTGGGCAAAGGTACCTTTCTTCCCTTATAGACTCAAACTTTTACTTGCAGCGGATACCTTCTAAAGACAGCTTGGTAGAGAGTAGGGAGGGGCAACACAGGAGCACCAAGCTCTGTTCTTGTCCATGGTATCTTGGCAGAAACACCCTGCTTTCCAACTGGATAGGCAAGAGCTGTGGCCAATAGTTTGACATAGGAAGGTAAGGTTAGACAGAGACCTTCATCGACTGTGACAGATATTGCAGTACCTTGTCCTGCTTCTCAATCTGTCCAGGCTTAAAATGACAAGAGCCATGTCCTGTACAGCCTGGTACCCTTTCTTTCTCTCTTTGGTAGCCGATGAGCAGTTTGGCTTCTTAAAAAAGAGGATTTGCTAGGGCTTCAGTGTGTACAGTTTGATCCAAACTGGCAAAATGGGATTTGTTGTTGGCCTGCAAAATTGGTTGTGGTTTTGGCTTGCAATCTTGTTTTGATGGGTAGAGACACAAACTGGGCTCAGAAAAATAAAATCATATCACAAAAACTGGAGGACTGTGATTTCCTGTGGCCATGGCTCAGTGGTAGAGTAGGATGTCCCAGGTTCAGTCCCAGCATCACTAGATAGGACTGGGAGGACTCTTTGTCTGGATCTATGCTGCCATATAATTCGGTATCTGATCCCAGGTTATCTGCTTTGAACTGGATTATATGAGTCTACACTGCCATATAATCCAGTTCAAAGCAGGTAATCTGGATTTTATGTGGCAGTGTAGATGGGGCCTTTGCTTGCTATGGGTATTTGAGAGAGGAAGACCAGATATGAAAACTGCCTAACCATGCTTTATTTATTTATTATTTATTTACCATATTTATATCCTGCCTTTCTCAACCCCTGGGGGGACTCAAGGCGGCTTACAAACGACACTACATAGTGCCTACAGCATAAAACATAAAAAAGTTAATATTAAAATAAGCATACATAAAAACATATTTAAATACAATCCAACATTAAGACACAGCATCCAAAAGCAGAACCGGCCCGAGGTAATTTAAAGTTGTAGGCAAACTTTGTTTTGCCCCCCCCCCCCCCCGCGCATCGCGGGAGGCATGGCTGCACGCCATGGGAGGCGTGGCCGTGTGCTGCAGGAGGCGTGGCCAGAATTGGCCCCTCCTCCCATGCCACGCGCCCTGACCCCGCATCGCGCGGCCATGCCTCCTGCGTCACGTGTCCATGCCTCCTGGTGGGGCAAGGGCACGTGGGCCATGGCAGGAATGTCCGGCCAGCCTGGCTAGGCCTTCACCGCAGCCTGGAAGGACTTTCCCGCCACGGCTGCTGGCTGGGCCAGGCCGGCTGGGCTGCTGGGCCAGGCCAGCTGGGCCAGGACGTGCAGCGTGGGAGGCGGGGCCAGACCTGGCCCCGCCTCCCGCACCGCACCCTCTGGCCCAGCTGGCTGGGCCTTCGCCACAGCCTGGAAGGACTTTCTCGCCATGGCTGCTGGCTGGGCCAGTCCGGCTGGTGGCTGGGCCAGGCTGCGCTGCATGCCCTGGCCCCACCTCCCACGCCGCGTGCCCTGGTCCAGCCACCAGCCGGCCTGGCCCAGACAGAAACCACAGCGGGAAAGTACTTCCAGGCCGTGGTGAAGGACCAGCCAGGCTGGCTGGACATTCCCGCCCTGGCCCCGCCTCCCGCCCACATGCCCTGGCCCCGCCTCTCACGCTGCGCACCCTGGCCCTGCCTCCTGGGGGCTCGACAGCGCCCCCAGGACCATGGCACCCAACACGGAGGTAATTGGCTTCCGTGTTAGACCGGGCCTGTCCAAAAGCAAGGTCTAAAGCCAATCCAGAGCCAATTGCACGATTTCAAATAAACGTATCGCACAACTACTTCTTGAAGATTTGCTCCCAAAGCCAGATTTTAACTCTCTTTCTGAAAGCCAGGAGGGAGTGGGCTGACCTGACATCACTTGGGAGGGAGTTCCACAACCGAGGGGCCACCACTGAGAAGGCCCTATCTCTCATCTGCATCAACCACACTTGTGAAGGACGTGGGACCGAGAGCAGGGCCTCCCCAGACGATCTCAGACTCTGAGGTGGTTTGTAGGAGGAGATACATTTGGAGAGGTAGACTTTGGTGTTGCATCTGGATTGTCTATGTCTGTGTTGGGGGGGGGGGGGCGGTTTTTGCATTTCTTTTTTTGGGTGGGGAGAGAGGTTCTTACATTTGTTTGCAGCTCACCTGGCAGTGCCAAATGTTTAAATATGTACAGAACAATCCTTGAATCCTGGTATCCTCAGTTCATTATCCACATATGACAAAATATGTCCTCACTGGGCATTTTCTAGGTCCTCCGGCATAGTCTATGGCATTTTTGGCCAGAAGCCCTTCCTCTCAATAGGTTTTGCTATTATCAACACATTCACATATCCACATCAGACATTGTATGTCTCATGGATAGGTGGGTTCATTCTATACTCCAAATGTCTTTTGTTTTTGATGAATGTTAAAAACCATACTTATCTAAGCAAGTCTTCTTTGATTATGGTAACTATATTTATTCCCATGATTTTAAAAATGTGTTGATGTGTTTTGTGTTGCTGTGTTTTAATGTACTGGATGTATAAACCCTTCAAATTTGCATACAAATATTTGCAAATAAATGCAAAACTATTTGCCTTTCTTTCCCTGCCCCAGTCCTTCCAGACACAGACAGAATTGCAAATCAACCTGAAGCCTGTCCCTGCAGATGTTAGCATTCAATCCGCGTTGTTGCCTATAGCTTCGTATAAAAGTGGCCTCGACACGTACTCTTGCAAAGGGCAGCCTGCTCCTCATTAGGCATGGGGACTGGGCTGGCAGACTGCCAGTCTTGAGCAGAAGTCTGCTAGTCTTCTAAGGAAGGTGTAACCTCCACAAGGTCACGCCAGCTCCAGAAAATTGAAATTTGGGGGACTGGATGAGACAAACGTGTAAAAGATTCATGAAAGACTCCAGACAGCTAATTTCCCTTGAGTGACTTCAATGTTTGTCAGCAATCGGGATGAATAAAAGTTTCTGTGTAAGCCAAGACAAATGCAGGAGTTAAGGGGAATGTCTGATAAACTGAAGTAGCTGAATGTGTCTGCAGAGAGCATGTATTTCCTTCAGGCTTGTGCGGGAGGCATTCCCTCACGTTCATGATTTCAGCATTTTTTTAACTCATTGAAAAGACTTGAATTAAAAGCACACAGATCCTCTTTCTTGGGATAAAAGTTGCAAGTCTTCTTTCTTCCCAGGGCTAGAACAGCATTGGTCCACAAACTGCAGGTCATTGAAGAGTTTTCAGGATGAAACAAATAAATGTAGCCAATGGTCCTATCAGAAGTTGCTGCTTTCCTACATCAGATAACCTAAGAAGACTGGGCAAGTGCAGCAGTGTGCCTGCTGCTGAAAATTGCTTCTGCATGATAGAAGTGCAGTCCAAAAAGGGATACAGACAATCCCACAATCTAAATCAGGGGTCCTCAAACTTTTTAAGTGAAGGGCCGGTTCACGGTCCCCCAGACTGTTGGGGGGGGGGGGGCTGAACGATGATGAAATAGTCCAAAATTAGGATTTACAAACACTTTGGGATGAAGAGATATTTGGATCATGGGGTTAGTAAAAGAATAACATGATGAACATGAAAAATACGTTGAAATAGTTCATGAAAAACATGATGAAATAGTCCAAAATTAGGATTGTTGTTGTTGTGTGGCTTCAAGTAGTTTCAGACTTAAGTCAACCCTAAGTCTAAAGTTTAGGACAGGGACCAGGTAAGTTACCTTGGAGGGCCGCATCCGGCCCACGGCTTTAGTTTGGGGACCCCTGATCTAAATGGATAACAGGATCTAAGCATATTGCTGCCATGGACATCCTCATCCACACATGGATCCTTATAGATGACAAATATGGCATTGAGGGAATGCTTGTTCATGAAACTCTCAATTTTAAGATGTGTGTGTAGGCAAAGCAGTTGCGCCAACTACTATCAGCTGTGACCATGGCTATCATTGTCTCCAGCATCCAGTTGCCTTTTCCCATGAGGCAATAGTCACAATGAAAAGGTTCCCCATTCCTGCTCAATTTTAGGAAGGCTACAAGATCAGAGGTTTACTGCTTGAGACTAATACAACTATTTCTTTGTATACAACAAGTTAAATATTTATCTCCATGCTGACTCTGCATATTCACTACACAATATTAACTAACACAGTCATGATTTGGCCTGATCTCTTTCCATGTAGGTAGCTTCCATCAAACCAACATTTTTATCTGAGTTTATAGTCTTGCCCCCCCCCCCCCCACGCACACACATACTGAACTCACCTAGCATTTTAAAGGCTTGATTGATTGGCTGGTTTTACTGAGGCCATGGAGACTAATAATTTCACCCCTTTTCACAGGTGGTTCAAACTTTATAGAGGAACTGTTTGTCTGTCACCACATTGTAATGTGAGCATTTGTTGTAACTCCTAACTCTTTATGAGTGGTAGCATATGGTGGGTTGGAAATATTTTTTAAAATACAAGGTGTCTGAAAATTGTCTTTACAGTTTGAAGTTGTATTGAAATTGTAAAAATTATTTTGGGCACCCTATAAGTAAAATTTTTGGATTGACTTTGCACATTGAGCAACCTATTCTTGTCACATAATTGTTGGAATAGCAATGTGTTGAGTTAGCCCTGTCATGTCCTTCGTGATATGGTGTCATCAATGGGCTGTTCATCTATACAGGTTTAAATTTATAAAGTATTTATGAAGCCAAAGTATTGAACGTACATACATTAATCAACCATTGTAGACCCCTAGATGATTTACTCATGTATCCACTGCTCAGTTTTTTTTGGAAAAACAATTGCTTGTATTTATAAATACATAATTTATCTGCTTAACTTTGCCATATTTTTCTACTACTAATCAGGGTGGAATAATATTCTTCTTCATTCAGTGTATGATCATATGTTTATTCAGAGGTCTACATGTGACAGAATGAAATGAGATTGCTTTTGTAATTCCGCTATCTGTGTATTCACAAATTGTGCATACAGTCTCTGCACAAGCAACGACCCTGCATGCATACAACTTGTATGCATTCATATTGTTGTGGGAAATGCCATGAAAACTGTGGAAGACATGCTAACTTCCTTTCCTACACATTTAGTGTCTTAAGTTACACAAGCAGGGCCCATAAATTGCCTGTAAAAACAAACAAAGATACCCTTTACCAATCTATCCCCATTCTGAGTTCAGTATTGAAAACCCTATTTGCACATCTGCCTGGAAGAGCATCTAGATTTGTGGATGATAAAGCCTTCTTGGTAGTGGCTTCCTATTTATAAAACTCTTCTAATAATCATGTCTGGTGGACATAAACTGGAAGAGTTGTTTTATAACAAATCTAGGAAGTTATTGGGTGGCATTGGTTACTTCTATACTACATAATCATAGTGCGTTGATTTCATTAATTGCCATGGATCCAATTTAGGGAATTCTGGAATCTGTAATTTGTCAGAGGCACACCATTGAACTACAGTATTAGATTTGCCAGAGAATTCTACGTTTTTTTTTTGTTTTGTTTTTTACAAAACTGCAGACCTCAACATAGGATGGCACCATAACAAAGTGTTATTTGGATATATCAGTAGTATAATGTGGACATTTACATTAAAGACATTTTCCTGAAAGTGTGAGGAGCTAATGAATTGTGTGGTCATGGATCCTTAAATAAATCATATCCCCAGGTGCCACTGTGTCTCTCAACTTTTTAAAGGATTAAAAAGTTCTTTCTAACTCTGTTTTGTTGAACATGATTAGGAACCATGATAAGGTAGGGCATCCAACCTGGATAGTTCTGTATTCAGCTGAATGCAGTTACCACGCCTTAATATTTTCATTCTCAATTGTAAATATCTAATTCACTTTTGTGGCTTATGCCACTTTCCCATTCACAGTATTATTCCTCCATGCATTCAGATGAATGCCTGAGCAGGATTAGGATATATTGTGCAATCCAGTTTTAATAGTCAGAGTTGACTGTTTGTCACTGCATTTGTTTTTACCATTTTTTGATTGTGGGATCAGTTGTTCATTTCATTTTGTGATTAAACTTTGTTGCTTAACCTTCAGAAGCAGCCATTGAAAACTTTACATCAAGAATGCAAACTAAGCCTTTGTACCTAGGAAAAAGAAAGTGTTGGGGAGAATGTCGTTATAAATATAAACTCTAGTGATTCACCAGTGGTTGTCTTTGTTCATGGCAGAAAGGAGGGGGGCATCTTCTGCCTCCATTCAAATATTTAGTGCAATCAGTGTTTCAGACAAGAAGAATGTTTCTGTCTGCACTAACCAGGTGGAGGGTGTGCCTCTTAACTTGTACATAGTTTCCTTCAGCATAGATTTGCCAAACACCTTTGTGATGAGTTGTGGGGCCAAAAATACATTTTGTGATAATTCAGCAATATAGCAATGCTGGAACTGTACTGTAAGCTGTCCATCTTGCACAAACTTGTTTGAGCTTTGATAAAATATGTTGAGATGAAAATGCCATGAAGTAGCAAAACTGTTTTCAGTATATGTTAACTTGAATGTTATTTGGAAAATGAGTAGTGTTGGCCAAGTATTCCTAAACTTTTCCAAATAGGAGCACAGGACTAGCAGTTACCCCACTGATACAGGGTCAGGCCAGGGTCCATACTCCAGATATGTTGGTTAGAGTAGAATTACCATATATACTCAAGTAAAGGTCTATCACATGTCTAAGTCAGTTTTGTTATGACTTGTTTTGTTATGATAAGTAAAGGGTCATTCTGTGGAGAGGGAAAACTGTCCCCCTCCTCAACCACTACCGTGAGCTAAACACACCTGGCCATTCCCACACCATTTCTTTTGCCCAGGCATTCAAAAAGACCTTTCATCACTTTACTAAGAGAAGGGGATGTTTCCCTCTTTTTAAGATAAAAATTAAGGTATATTATTAACTCCTAACAAAAAAGGCACGAACTTTCTCTATGTAGAGTGAGCAGAGTGGTGAAAAGTGAAGGCTAAGTCCATCCTGGAGGAATATTAAAGAAACACAGAAATGATAAAATGATTAATTTCAGACAAAGCATAAGAGAATCACTATCATTTGTCCAGGCAGACATTCAAAAAGACAAAGCATGGTATCACAGCAGAGAGACTGCAGAAGTCGGTGCTTCTTTTAGGTTCTCTTGAGAGAGGATAAGCTCTTACCTTTTGCCAATGTAGTTTTTGATCAGTGTTACAGTACAGAATTTATATTGACCTATGTATAAGCTCTTGGACTTATACATGAGTATATGCAGTAGTTAAGCATACAGGGCTAAATGCAGTGGTCATTTCCATTGGTATAGAACTATTGAAATGAATGTGTTAGTTATCACTTAAATATGTTCCATTGATTTTAGTGGACTTACTCTAGTTTAAAAGGGCCTACATACTGTACTTTGAAAGCACCAATATCCTATTTTGGAAGCTAAGCAGGGTAAGCCATGGTTTGCATTTTGGAGGGAAGACTTCCAATGAATCCCAGGTGCTGTAGGCTATATTTTAGAAGAAAGAACTGTAAAAGCCTCCTCTGTGGCTAAGAAACCCCTGTGAAAATAATGGGGTGAACATAAATCAACAGGTGACCTCAAGGTGCATATATATAGAGCTAGGATACTGAATACCAGAATAACATCCCAGAATGTTCAGTCCCTTCTCAGGCATGCCTGAACAGGAATGTCTCATAGCACCTGTAGCGTGCCAGCAGACTCATGCCAATCTTGGAGTAGCCTTCCACGTTGTGATTTGATTTCTGGTACAGATACTCAGCTATGCCATATATGAACTGAGATAATAATAATAATAATAGCAATAATAGTTGCCCACCTCTCATAGCTCAAGGTGCAGTACAATATAGTTAAAATAAAAGATAAAATATAATACTATT
The DNA here is from genome assembly GCF_035594765.1 of Anolis carolinensis. Lineage (NCBI taxonomy): Eukaryota > Metazoa > Chordata > Lepidosauria > Squamata > Anolidae > Anolis > Anolis carolinensis. The sequence goes on along the minus strand of NC_085842.1, from coordinate 103,982,395 downwards.
AAAATGCATAAAATACACAGAACAAAGATTGATACCAATACTAATAAAATGGAAATTTAAAATTAACTTTAACTGTTTAAAATTGATTGACTAGGGTACGTCTTCAATTTTGTCTTGAATTCTAGCATTCATTTAGCTGCCAGATCTTTTCCAGCAGGTTATTTGAAAGTCATGGGCAGCTGATGAAATAAGTATTCTGGGAGACGGTTGCCAGTTAGATTCTGGCTGGTTGAAGTAATGCCTCCCAGAGAACTTAAATTATGGAGTAGATTATATGAGAGAAGGTGATCCTATGGGTAACATGGGCCCAAACCACATTTACTTTGCCCGGAAACTAATGGGCAACCAGTTGAGTGCCTATAATATAGGTGTAATATGTTCATTCCCAAAAGTTCTTCTAACCAGTCTTACTGCTATGTTTTGAACTAATTAGAGTTTTTGAAGGTGATACAGAGGTAACCCAATGTATAGTGCATTACAGAAGTCCAACCTTGAGGTTACTAGCACGTGCACCACCATCTTTAGCTCCTCTGATTCTAGGAAGGGGTGCAGCTGGTAAAGCCAGTTTGAAATGGGTAAAGGAAGTGTGAGTCATCCAAGACTGCCACAAGTTTGAGATAACTTGTTTCTCAATCACCTTGCCCTAAAAAAGATTAGACACTGGTCTGTAATTAATAATGTCCAGGAAATTGAGAAAGGGGTTAATGCACATATTGCCACCTTATAGGAACAGAAAGGTCTGCTCTCGAATTCACACAGAATTCGAGTGTTCCATCATCTGTGCTCTAGTCACCATACTTCCCATTTCAATTTCCTGAAGATCTCTGTATTCCAGGAAGACTGAGTGGTAATGGTTTGGAGAAGATGTTTGGGAGCATTTGTGTCATTAGCGCTGGGCCATGGTTAGATTAGCAGGCGTGTTCGTGATACCAAATATAGAACTCTAAGGCTGAGGATAGATCATTTTAATAGGTCCGTATCCCTGAAGAGGTAGATTGTAATTGTGATTCTAGCCCTGATCAGAAAATAAGCTGTCCATGACAACTCAGAGGTACCTGAAACAATTAATTTTGCTTCTTTGCAGTTGACACTGCAATGGAGACAACAGACTAGTTTAGAAGGTCTAGGAAGGCTGTGACCCATACACCACTCTGCCATCCCATTGAGGGGGGTGTCCTGGGGCTCAAGAATGACAGTCCATTTCCCAACATTGTGCTTACCTCACTCTTTCTCTATGAAAGATCAATTCTGTAGGGTGCATAGTTTCTGCTGCGTAACAAACCTCAGCTTTCCCAACATAAGTGAATCTCTGGCTATGAACCATACATATTGGAATCCATGCATTTTATCTATGAAGTAATGGAACATTTCATTGGCTTTGTTCCTAAAGATTATCTTTCTTTTCTTTTTTTAAAGTATCTTCTTTCCACTGTAAAATGAAATGCTCATTTCAGCACTTTTGTGGTTAATGCATCTTGTCTACTGTGGAGTCCCAGTTGAGTCTAGTGGTTATGCATGACTGATACAGGCACAACCTCAGGTAATTAGAAACATTTGCCTGTCTGACATTACCTTCCCCATGTTTCCCTCTGGATGTCTCATTGCTGAATGTTAGTGCTGATGTTTAAAAGATCTGTAAAAAAGAGTGGTTAGTTTGTACATTTTCTCTCTTTCTTTATATATGGCACTAGGTATGTCTGCCTAGGTTGTATCCATAAAATATTAGGTTATATATTTGGACCATCAATTAAAAAAAATCCCTGCTGAACTGTAAGGTGCCATGAGTAAACTACTATTGCATAGCCTATTTTGAAGAGCTGCCCAAGTAATAAAATAAGTATTGTGATCTACCATTAATTCTTGGGCTAGGAGGATCAGAAAGTAATCTCATTTAGAAGCATGTTTGAATATTAAATATAATAATGTAATATTTCAATGTGTGTGTTTTTGTTATGTTTTATCCCCAAAGCAAGATCAGAACTGGGATATCTTTTCATATATATAAGGAAATCCTGAACAGTGACTTGCCTTCTTGGTACACAAGAGCCATGTGGTTCTCTGTTGTTTCTCTACAGCTAATTTTTCCCTGATTTCTGATAGACTGGGAGATCTATCAAAACCTGCTTTTTCCAGTTGGCATTATGAAGCATTAGTTCTTTCTTTCATTTCCTGGTCAGTGAGCTGTTGAATGGAAATGTATGCAGCTACAACTGGAACATAGAACTGCCTAGAACAGTGGTTCTCAACCTGTGGGTCCCCAGGTGTTTTGGCCTTCAACTCCCAGAAACCCTAACAGCTGGTAAACTGGCTGGGGTTTCTGGGAGTTGTAGGTCAAAACACCTGGGGACCCACAGGTTGAGAACCACTGACCTTTCTAATTCAGAGAATTATTTAGTACAAAAGGACTATGCTCAGCATCCCTTGCCTTCCAACTGATCTGGTTAGCAAGGGCAGTTCCTCTGCCATTCTACTTTTCAACTACTCTGAAACTCCCAGTTTCTCTTTCCACTTTCCCCTTTTGTTCTTGGCTTCATGTATATAAACTATGCACTAAATTCAAAATTCAAAAGTAGTTTTCACTCAAGCAATTCAGGGACAGGAATAGGAGAGGAGAGCAGGGACCATACTTGTAACTGTTGCTTTTGTTTTTGGGGGATGGGGAAGCAAACTATTCTCCTAGTTTGTGTGTTCTTTGTCAGTAATAACTTTTGCCATCTTGACCACACTTTGATGTTGCTTGGACACATGTGTCCCAGTTTTCATCTGTGAAATATTGAGGAGCTATGTATTCCTAATGGAAAACATATAGGAAGCTACCAGGTACTCATTTCCTTTGGGCTTCCTTGTAGAAATTTTTTATCTGAAGGAGGCTACCAAGTTATCCTACTTTTCAGCCTCTAAAACTTATCCTTTCATCTCTGACATCTAAGAATGTCCCTGACTCCTTCATTTGTCTCTTGGGTATAGCAGCCAAATAGTATATGTTTAGTTTGTCTGTAAACATTCAGTGGAATTGTTTTAATATGGAACTATCAGTAGTCCTCCGATAAATTGTAGGCACTAGTGATGTGCATTAGGGCAAAAGCTTGTCCTGTTTCATTTCCGGCTTTCATTGTTTTCAGTTTAGGCTTGGTACATGTTCCATTTTCTTTCCTCTGGTATGGGGTTGCCCTATCTCCAACCCCACCTGGTCTTATGAATCATGGTTGCCAAACCAACTTGAAATAAATTATAGGAGTCATTATGTTCTTGTCGGTTGCTTTTCTTAAGTACAAATAATAGATTTTAGCTTACTTTGATATATTGAGCATTTTGCTATGTTACACAAAGGCTCTTGTTGCAACAGATGCACGATAGCAATTTATTCCCTGGGAAAGTGCTATATTCAAGTCAATACTTGGCAAGTATGTAGCATTGCTACTACAGAATATGCATCTAACCCTATTCTGCTCACAGAGCATTTGCTTGGTTATTCCATGTTTTAAAATCAGGTCTGGTAGTCCTGGTGTGGAACATCTGGTCCAGAAGTAGGTTTGTACTTGAGTATAATTGTTAGCATATGTTTGGATAAATTGCGGATAAATTGGCGTACAAGCAGTGACAGCAAATGTGACATCATCATATTTTATTAACTGTGTAGTAAAAGAAGAGCTCTGTTTGGTGAGTTATGTAACTTTCTAAAATTGGATATCTCAGGGGAAATGAGTAAATTCCTCTGATATCTGTTATATTTGCCTTCTGTTAGATTTCACCCTTTGACTGAAAATTACTTATGCCTGTTAAAATTCTCTCCCACAGAAACACAAACTATCCCACAGAATACCTTTGTTTCTAGATCATTATAAATGAGATTCCATAAGCTAATTGCCATATTTGGAACTCTCATATATTATTTTATTTTTGGATTTTTATAAATGATGTTGAGATGCCATTGTAAACTACAGTAGAGTCTCACTTATCTAACATAAACGGGCCAGCAGAATGTTGGATAAGCGAATATGTTCAATAATAAGGAGGAATTAAGGAAAAGCCTATTAAACATCAAATCAGGTTATGATTTTACAAATTAAGCACCAAAACATCATGTTATACAACAAATTTGACAGAAAAAGTAGTTCAATATGCAGTAATGTTACATAGTAATTACTATATTTACGAATTTAGCACCAAAATATCATGATGTATTGAAAACATTGACTACAAAAATGCGTTGGATAATCCAGAACGTTGGATAAGTGAGATTCTACTGTACTTAGTGATTTCTGTAAATGAAAAACATTGCAGAACTATTTCTAATAATAATTCAAATAGAAGGCTCAACAGCAGCACTAAATTGGATTTGGGCCCCATAGAGATAGTCAGCCACTTCTAGCCTGAAGATTACCTCATGCAAGGAAGCTTCGCTGTTTCCTCTCTGCACTTGGAGTATTTGGCCATATGAAGAACTTTCAATTTTATTTTATTTTATTCAATAAGTAAATTAAGAGATAACATGTCCATAGCACTTTTCTGAAGCAAATGGGACCAATGTGTAGTCACTCAGTCCAGGCTCACCTCCATTTTGGTTGCATCCTTGGGAGCCCAAAATATTTTAATGGGTATTCAAATTTTAACCCAGGGTGTCTGCATGGTAGCTATGCGCAGTATAGATGCTGCTGTTTTGGAAAAGGTCACCATGGCTAAATCTACACTGCCATATAACCCAGATTATCAAATCAGATAACCCAGATTATCATCTTTGAACTGGTTTATATGCGTCTTCACTGCCATATGATCCAGTTCAAAGCAGATAATCTAGATTTTATTTGGGGGTTCATATAATCCAGTTCAAAGCAGATAATCCAGGAATCAGATCCTGGGATATAGGGTAGTGTAGATCCAGCCTACGTTTGCCAAGTGAAAGAGGGGACAGGACTCCTGTTGTATAGAGGTGAGGGTTTTCAGTAAGTTCTACTTGCAAAACAACCAACATATGATGAAATTCCTTTCCTACACAACCCTTAAAGGTACAGGAACCATGCCCCTCACTTGACCTGGAAACCCCAATGGTCTCTGCTCTCTCTTTATTTTTCTCTCAGCTAAGCTTCTTTATGTAATCTTCTGCTCAGTTTTATGATCTCATGGAGGACAGAAATTCTTTGTGTTTTTGATTCCACTCTTGGAGTTTCATAAGTTTGAATATTTAAAAATTGCCTTTCTGCTTTTGCTTCTTATAGCACATCCTTTGGTTGATGGAGAGCTTTCCTTGTCTCTGGGAAATGAATCTCAGATACAGTTTATCAAATCAAAACATGTGGGATTTATAATGCCAAACCCCATGAATCTGATTTGGCTGGTTGTTCATGCTTATTTTAAATTCCTTCAGAAATGTACTGCAAGTTAACTTTGGCTTCTAAATGTCATTGGGAGAAGGGAAGCAATATGACCAACAAAAGCAGAGACTTTCCTCATACCTTCTAATGCCTGTTTTTCCTGTCTTCAAATCCAAATGTCATCAGAAAGATTTTTGCTTACCTCTCATGCCTAAGAAAGTGGGATAAAATGGTTAGTAGACATTAGTGGGCACAGGACAAATGCCCTTGGTATGAACTTATGAGACATAGATACCTCTAGTCATAAGCACAGAATGCAGTTCTGTCAACTAGAGTATACTAGTGGTTTGTACAGGCTCTTGACTGTAAATTGTGAAAGAAATATGTTAAAAGTCCTGTTAGGAACCAACATCAGGATTTTCATTGCTGGAGGAAAAATATAAAAGCTGATGAGAGCAAAATCTGTTTACAGCCTCTCCCATTGTTGGACAGTTTCAATATTATCTGTTTTAAAAATATTTCGAACATTGAGAATATGTGCAGGTCTTCACGGACAATAAGCACATCCATCTACCTTTTGCTACTTGCATAAAAAGTTGTAGTGTAGGGCAGTGTGCACATTCTTCCAACTTGCTTAATGGATGGGGGAAATCATATTTGACAAGTTGTTGTCAAGTAGTACCAGTTGCTTTGCTTACTCTTGGGGTAATTTGAAACATATCACATTCCATTTTAGCACCTTAAACTTCTGTCTCTTTCTCCCACTGCACTATATATTTTCAGTCATAAGATGGTTACACAGATTTGTGATGAAGAAAAAGTGTTGTTATTCTAACAGATGGATAACCTTCTCTCTCCTCTCAAGGAAACTCCTTTCAGCAATCCACTGACATGTATAATTTCAAGCCAGACACTTTCAGATGCATGTGCCATCCTGGTTTCTTTTGTCTTCCATTGTCTGGTGCATCCCAAAGTTACATCATATTACTTTCACTTTTGTTTTTATTTCAGTTAGCTTGGGTATGTAGGAACTGGACTTGGTTAGGTTGGAGTGTGAGAAAAATTGCATTTGAGATAGGATGGTGAAAAAAATTGTCTGAATCTTTTTTTTTAATGTTAATGTTCTGAGAGGAGCTTCAGTGTTTTTCAAAGAGGCATGTTTTGGTGGCCTGCATTGTTGCAGTTTGTGAGATCTTCGGGCCCTTCCAGACAGGGCCCAAAAATGCAGGCCCTGTCGGATTTTTACCTGAGACATGCAAACGAGGCATCAGGTAGAAGAGGATTACTTCGGGACAAAGCAGGAAAACTCTGCTTTATCCCAAATTAATTAGATATTTGGGCCTTCCTGAAAAGCCTGGGTCTAATGGGATATGGGTCCTGTGGGGGCTGAAAGGGAGGGGGGAATGAGGGAAATCCCTCATTCCCCCTTCCATCTTTTCAGGTGCTATTTTGGTAAGGCAAGCAGACCCTGTACCTGCCAGCCCATTTAGGTAAGTTTTAGGATATAAATTTGGGATTTGGGGTGGCTGGCTGCTATCTTGATTACAATGGGAGTACTATCTGGCTACCCACAAGGAAAAATCCAGGATTTGGGGTGGGATGTGGAGACCCAAATGTGGGCAAAAATTGGTTACTTTAACATGTTCACTCCTGCTGTCTGGAAGCCCCTTTACTGTAGTGATGACTTCTTTTCTGTGTGATTATTAGTCATTGGCCCGGTTACTGTTTCACCCGTTTAATTCGTATTTCCGTACCGTTTTGTTCATTTGGAATGCACAAAACGGTACACCCCCCTCCGGTATAGAAATATAATTTAAACGAAACGGAAGTGGGAACGGTAACCATTTGGTTGGCTGATTTTCTGCTGCCGGTGGAGATGCTTTGGGCCTGCTCGCCACACATGCACTCTCTTTCCAAGACAGGGTCTACAGCCTGGCAAAGCCTACAGCCTAGCGCCTCTCACTCAGCGCTCGGATATAGGCCCTGGCAGGCCCTTCTGCTTTGCCACTAATGGGCTGAAAATTTTCATATTTTTCAGACCTTGGATGGAAAAGCTCATTCAGAAAGGTGCCTGTTTTCGGGAGAGGTGCTCAGAAATGCAAATGGGGCCTTGCGAATGAAACAAACAGCAATGAATAGTGATTCTATAGACTTACACAAGACTAGTGATTACTGGTTTGGGCATTTTCATAGTCATTTCCATCATTATATTCACTTTTTCACTTTTACTCATTTCTAGACAAGATATTAGGACTGGTTTGAACTCTGGAATACTGATAAGTGACCTTTCTACTCCCATGAGCTGTTTATGTGGAAGGTGCCTTGATTTATCTGACAACAGATTGGGAAATGCACAAATGAACAGTAAACAAGAATTTAATAAACTACAAACTTCAAATCCTCTCTCCTCCTGGGAATGACTATTAGAGTCTTTTTTAAAAAAGGTAGAAATCTTGCTTCTGTCTGCTTAACTTTGCTTTGTGTTCCTTCTTCGCGTTCTTCGTTCATCTGTCTTTTAGTAATAAAGGTCCAATGCTCAACGTACTAATTGTACTTCTTTCCAGCTGTCCTCTACACCTTACAACTCCAAAATGTACAATTCCAGGGGAAGCAATTGGGTCTGGTGATGAGACTCTGCCCCTGGGGAAGATTCTTAAAGGGCAGAGGTGGGGGATGTCTTAAAGGGAAAGGGCTAACTTTGGATCTCTTCCACAACATTTATTTACAATATAGGCGAAACCTTCCTAACTAGGGAAGAAACTAAAGGATGTCTTGCGGAGGCACAATAATGACAAGAGTATCACTATTCCTAAGGAGCCCCAGTGGCAAAGTGTGTTAAAGCACTGAGCTGCTGAACTTGCAGACTGACAGGTTCAAACCCCGGGAGCGGCGTGAGCAGCCGCTGTTAGCTCCAGCTTCTGCCAACCTAGCAGTTCGAAAACATGCCAATGTGAGTAGATCAATAGGTACCACTCTGGTGGGAAGGTAACGGCACTCCATGCAGTCATGCCGGCCACATGACCTTGGAGGTGTCTACAGACAACGCCGGCTCTTTGGCTTAGAAATGGAGATGAGCACCAACCCCCAGAGTCAGACATGACTGGACTTAACGTCAGGGGAAAACCTTTACCTTTACCTATCACTATTCCTATTCTTGAGCATGTTATGAACATTCTTACTGAGGTGTATAATGCTCTGCAAAATATAATTCCTTTTCTGAAATTTGCTTGTTTGGAAGTATAGCCTGGGAGAAATGGCCTGATCAATATGGAACAACTAACAAAAGTAGTGGCAGGGAAAAATCAAAGATACTGCTTTGAGATCCATTTTACTAATATTAAATTGAGATCCTGGTGGGATTCCGAAGGTTATTACGTAACAATTCGTAATTGTCCAGTCATTCCTCAAAAACAAAAAGACATACACACAAACACATGCATACATCGTGGAACCCAGTTTCAATGTGATCCAGGAAACTGGCACAGAAGAGAGCTAGTTTAAGCTAAGACACTGTGTAGTCTACAATAAATCCTCCTCAAAGCCCATACTAATCTGAGCTTGAATTAGGAATGTCTAGAATAAATGAAGAGCGGGCTCAAGTTTATTTCTAGGTAATACTGACATGTTTAAGTGGAGAGAACCATCTTTATTCTTCCAGGTTATCATTGTCACACATCTGCTGGAGTTTGAAAGAGACCTCTAATGCTACTATAACTATTCCATACTATTTGAAAAGTTTCCTCTCCTTTTTCATATTAACAAATGTATAACTTTAGCTTTGCTGCATTGTCATGGAACAAATTTAAGGGCACTATTTTCTGGAAGGTCTGCCAGTTAATTGCGCCCACATTATGTCACAGTGCTTGCAGCCAAAATAATTGTTGATGTTAAGTATGCAGTGAGTGGAAAGCCAGTCAGAAGTCATAAAAGGTGCTTTGAAACATTTTTTTCCATGCCTGTGATGCTCATGGCTGTCAAGACTTTTCATAACCCTAGCCTTGTTTGTTTTGAGAAAGATTTATTTGCTTAGACAAAAGCAGTGGCTCTATATTAATAACTTGTTTAAGTGTTGGTTGTCTGTGTAATATATCTCTGATGCATACATCAGAAAAAGTACTTCTTTTGTACTTACCATCTTTTTCTTGAACTTCTTATAAGCAAATCTTAAATACAGCTCAGTTCTGTGGCTTCTCTCACCCAGTCAGACTCATTCACTGGACAGTTTAGACTACCATGTCGAGTTTTGTATACATAAGGTTCCTGGCTTGTTAGTTGCAGTTCATTAACTTCCCATCTCTCTATAAATAAGCCTTTGAGAAACAACGTCATATCTTGAGAATTCTTCATGTTAAATGTTGGGTGGACTTGCCTTTAATCATCTCTTCATGTTTAATTCCAGTTTTGAACTAAGATGCTGGCTAGGCTGTGAGAGAGCATATACAAATTTTGTATGAGTTTCTATGTCTATCCGTCTATCATACGTTTGTGTGTTTTGTGGCCCAGAAGTACAATTAGGGAATACAAGTGAGCATTTGTGTTTCTTAATGAGAATGTAGAGCGGTGCAGACTGAAAAGTATATTGCTGCGGGTGTTGAGATCTCCAGGAGTCAAAGAAAGCTATTTGCTTTAGGCAAACGTTTTCCCACGTGGAATATATAATGTCTAGACAATCAGTCTGGATTTTCCTGTGTAATTTTTCTTGGAAACAGTGACATGAAATTTATTTGCTTCCCTAGCTGACATGCAGGTATTTGTTTCACATACTAACTCCTAATTACCTTGAAGGATTTTGTTTCATCCCAGAGTGTTTCCCTTGCTGATTTACTGGTCCAAATCATGACATGCAATATAGTTTGGATTGCTTCTCCCTGCCCTTCCACACACAGAGACACACACACTTTTCTTTGTATCACTGCAGGTCAATTTTGACAACAGTTGCTTCCAAAACAACTTTACATGACAGCACACAATTAATTTTTATAATTTTGATGCAGATATGATAGTTTTGTTGTGTTCCAAAAACCAGAAAGCTAGAATTAAAACAAACAAGATGAAAGTTTGAGATTGGTTTTTTATGATTAAAAAGAAAGCACAGTAATCATTTGCTTGCACTTTATTTTTTTATGCACACACAGACATATATGCACACATATAAAATAGAAGTGTCTTTTAAAAAGTGATTTGTATTTGCATTATTAATTGATTCCCTGCTAGAATGACTTATCAGTATTCAGAGGCAGAGAAAGGACAAACCAGCAGCTGTTAAATGTATAGAATAGTTCATTAGTATTATGTAATTGACCAAAGCCTTAGAACATAGCTACTAAGTGGCTTAGCTAGTTTCACTCTCATAAAGGTGTACAGTATTTGCTGTTTTACTGATCAAACTGCTCATTACAGAGCTGAGATGTCCCCTGGGCACATTTAAATAGGTAGGAAGTATAAATAAAGCCATTTACTGCAGTGTTGTCTATGTTGCTGAAAGCGTTATGACTGTGTGATCCAAGGAAACAAAAAGTGTTTCTCAAGGAAAGAAGCATTATTCCTTCTGAGAGAAAACATCAAGTTGGTTTTGTTAAGATAATAAACATAATGGAATTAGTGTGTTATCCAAACAGTGATTAAATGTGATGTACAAGCCCAGCAATTCCCAAAATAGCTCAATCTACTAACAAAACACAGTGCTAGACACAAGAGACTGTTACCAAACATTCCCATTTTTTATCAGGAGATTCCTTGTAATACTACTAAACAAATTTCTAGAGAACTATTGGGGCTTTAGAAAATACATGAAGCCCCAAGGTCCGCAGTCTCAAATCAGTTTAAGAACATCAGAAGTAATATAAGTCCCACTGTAATCAGAAGGATTACTCCATGCTAAGATAAGGTACGGTAAAGGTGCACATGAACTTGAATTCTAAAACACCTCCATTTAATACAAACTAGACATAAATGATTGCTATGTTTAGTGTGCAATTCATATTTTTAGTTGTATTGCGCTGATATCTTCCTATCCTTATCTTGGCTACCATTATAGCCCATGTGTTTATGTATCTCCTACAGAAGGGATTTCCTGCATGACTTTTTTTCTTCTTTTGCACAACTTCACAAACAAATGCTTAAGGGTAATAAACAAATATGCCCTGATGAATTTACATTGATGAATTTGCATCTTTTAGTCTGGGTTGAATTAGTTGTTTGGGATCCAGTTCTACCATTGGTTGTGAGGGGAATGCTGCACTCCATCAGTCAAAGGGATGGAATGCTTCTCAGCTGTTACCATCTGCTGCATCATTTACCACCAATGAAGCTTATCTTATAGCAGTAACATTTGTCTATGTTCAGCACCAAAGTCTTGTGGAAGCCTGGAAATACAGACAGTTCTTGCATAAAGCAGCTGTATTTCTGAAAGTTGTGTGATTATGCTTATGATTTTACAGTATTTATGACTTGTGTGATGTAATAACAGTTTACATTGAAAATTCAAATCTAGTCCGATCTAAAAACAAAATGTAAAACAGTAATTGTAATGCAATTTTAAAACATAAAACAGTACTTCAACAGTAGCAATAATATAAAAAAAGAATAGTTGCCATCGTCATTGGAAGAAAGGTCTGCCACTTGGAGTCATTGGAGGGAAAGAGAGCCAGAGGGTGGGTTCCATCATTGAGCACTCCTGCCTTGGCCGTGTGACTCCGCCGTCTTTAGTTGGATATAGAACAAACCAGTAAGGCTTCTCTTTAGGATCACAGGGCATGTATATGAAAATCCAGTGTGTTCGTAAAGTGTTGAACTTTGTGTGTCAACAACAAAATGGTCAACAATGCTAATGGGCAAACAGTGCAGCTTTTTCAATGTTAAGTATACAGTATGACCTCAATATCCACAAGGGATACATTCCCAGGCATCACTTGGATAGGTGAAACTATAGAAAATAGTGAGCTCTGTTATTTTTAGTTGGACAAGCAATGGAGATACCAAGGGTATTGTTTGTATAGGAGACCCGAAGGGAATAAATAAATGAGGAAAATGAAACCAAGACCAGGAATTGCAATAAGATATTTGTGCATTGTCTTACATAAAGTGAAACGCTTTTAGAAATCATTTTTGGGAGTAAATATATGAACACTTTATCTTTAAAAAAATATTCATGACTCTAAAGAAAATATTGCATCATCTCTTGTATTTATTTATTTTTCAGTTTTTGAAAAAAGAAGACTTCAGAATATAATGAATTTCCTCAGACTTTTCTGTTTTAGTTCTGGGCTTTCACATCTCTCATTGGGTTTGATCTAACAACTCATGTAATTTAGTGTGTGTGTGTGTGTGTGTGTGTGTGTACAATTTCACTTGTAAAGTGCCATTAACATTGATGGTACTATATAAATAATAATAATAATAATAATAATAAAAAACTTTATTTATACCCCACCACCATCTCCCCGTGGGGACTCGGGGCGGCTTACATGGGGCAGAGGCCCAAACAACATAGAACAAAACATAAGCAACATAATACAAATCACACTATAAAAAGATAAAACAGTAATACAATATATCAATTAAAACAAAAATACAGGATAAAAAATTGCATTTAAAACACATAAATGGTAAAATTGTAACAAAAACGGGATAGATTCTTAAAAACCCTCTGGGACTGATTAATTAATGACTGTATCTCCAAAGGCCTGCCGAAACATCCAAGTCTTCAGTTGTTTCCTGAAGGAAGGTAGAGAGGGAGCCAACCTAATCTCCCTGGGGAGGGAGTTCCAGAGTCGGGGAGCCACGGCCGAGAAGGCCCTCTCTCTCGTCCCTACCAAACACAGTTGTGAGGAGGCGGAAGTGAGAGGAGGGCCTCCTCGGAAGATCTCAGCAACCAGGTGGGTTCACAGGGGACGACGCGGTCATGAAGATAGGCAGGTCCCGAACCGTTTAGAGCTTTATAGGTAATAACCTGCACTTTAAATTGGGCCCGGAATATAATCGGCAGCCAGTGGAATAAACAACAATAAAAAGCACAACAACAATATAATCTTAACATTTTGTAGTTTTGTTCTGCATGTATTCTTGTGCAATGCTAATTAGCTCTGTACTCTCTGAATATGCTATAGACGTTCTTCATGCAACAGAGCAAGGGTTGTTCCTTTCCACATCTGTAACTGCATTGTGATTGTGGCAGCTTTGTTTAAAGTTGAATGTTTCAGTTTCTTTGTTCAGACCAAGGATCAATGTCCACTAGTGACTATACTACTGAATTTTCTGCTCATAAAAGGTGTGCTTGCCTATTATTTTGGAGAGAAAATAATGTACAAACTAGAAATCCATGCTTTAACTTACTACAGATAATCTCTGAGTTGCAAACATCTGACTTACAATTGACTCTTAGTTAAGAGCGGGAGTAGGACAACAGGAAGTGAAAGAAATCTACCCCCAAGAAAAAGTTGTCAGGAGTGACAACTTTTTCAGTTGTCACTCCTGAAAAAGTTATCATGGGGAAAAGGTATCTTCACTGAAGCTTTCTCACTAATCTCTGTTTCCACAACAAACCAATTTTTTCAAAATCCAGTTATCATGGGATCAGAAAATGAGGAGTAATCTTCTAGCAAAGACAAAACAAATACAAAGGGGGTATTAACCCTTTCCTATGCTATCCAAAGCTTTAAAAAAAGTATATATTTGGCTGGAGGTACGCTTAAAATGTACTTGTTCCGACTTACATACAAATTCAACTTAAGAACCAACCTACAGAACCTATCTTGTTCGTAACTTGGGGAATGCCTATATATGTTTTTACTATGATTGGTGAGGCCCCTTTTCAAATCCGCCATGGTAATAAAAATGCCGTCCTTGTATGTAAATAGGTACTTCCTTCACAAATGAGAACTTTCCTCTTGCAAGTGATACACTTAAATACATTTGCACATAAGAAACATGGCTTGTGAGAACCATATGAATATGATACTAGGCAAATATGCAGGTCACGTCCTAAGTGAAAATATCCAAAGTCTCTGACTGAAGTCTATAGTTGCTCCCAGTTGAAAAAGACCTACTGAGTGAATGGAACTTGCCTAAGATCTACGAATTTGTTATGCAGCCTTGCACTTTACCCATGCCCTTGTCACATGGTTACAGCTCTGCACTTATTCCCATTCCTTTGCCCTATTGTTTACAGCCTGGCCATGTTTACATTGCTACTGCCATTGACAGATGAGCACTGCTTTATTCTGAATTTTACGTTGTTGTTTACATGCTTATAGGTTTTATTCAATTACATTTTATATTGTGCTTTATTTCATGTTCTGCGTTTTAGGCACCTTGTGCCTTGTGTAAGCCGCCCTGAGTCCCTTTGGGGAGATGGGGGCAGGATACAAGAATAAAGTTGTTGTTGTTGTTGTTGTTGTTATGCATTTTACAAAGTTCCCATTAAAGCAGTGGCACTCAGTTAGTTCCGAGTCATAGTTTCAATTTAGGCTTGTGTATGAATTCCAGTTAAATGCAGTAAATTGTGCATTTTCTGCTTTGAACTCATTATATGAGCCCACACGACCATATAATCCAGTTCAAAGCAATAATCTGAATTTAATATGGCAGTGTAGCAGGGGCATTCGACAATGCATGTTTGGATGTTACCCCATCCTCCAAGTTCCTTTCATATGAAAAGCTTGCATGTCAATGAAAGGGTTCTGATTCCAGACTTCATGGAAGGCGTTTTGTAACTACTTCACGCTATAGTCTTATATGTATTTCTGAACAGATTGTTCAATTGCCTAATTCAGCCTTCTCAAGCATAGTTGTGTTAGTTCCATGGCCAATAGTTAGGCGTAATGGCAGCTGTGAGCCAGAATTTCTCGAGAACTTCCAGTTTGGAGACAGCTAGTATAATTGGATTTGACTCCACTTGGCATTCCCCACGTCTGCTGAAATGGATATCAATTGAATACCGGTTAGTTATTTCATCTAATGTACTGTGTTTCTTTAAACTGCAGAGTGATTGCCTATGAATGCTGTCCAGGATATGAAGAAGTTCCTGGAGAAAAAGGCTGCCCAGCTGGTAAATAAAGCACACAATAAAATCCTGCATAAACTTGGAATAGGTTATAAATGGGGTGTCTGTTTAGGGATTCAGCCAACAAACCTCTTTGGTAGCTTTCACTGAAGAGGGGGAAAGGTCTTCCTCAGATACAGACCTCAAAGTCTTTGATATGAAAAGTGGCAGCCACACTTGATTTTAAACATTACGTTTTGGAAACAAAACACATTTAGTAACCAGAAACACAAGTATGTTCCCATATATACAAAAAGTAGCTGTTCTTGATTCACATTGCATCCTGCTGACATCTCAAAAGGATTATAGAGCAAAACACCTCCTACTTTTGGTCATTATGAGGGGTGTCTGTATGTCTCAGGGCATGCAACCTTTTTGGTACCTCTTCCCACAAGCAAGCTGTTAAGAAGTTCAGCCATATGTTAAAGTCTTCTTATCGCCAGGAGCCACATTTATTTTCTGCCAATGCTTATTTGATTCATGGATAAATATATTTCTAGGTTCAAAGATAATATTTTAAGCACTACTCACCAGTAAGAAAGCTACCAGACTGGACTGGGCTTGCTCATGTATAGAGGCATAGAGAACCATCAAGCTAGTGAAGGGGCTTTGAGGAAAGCCAAGGGCTTTGAGGAAAGAGGCAGCCTTTGTTTTCTTTGCTGCCTCTGGCTCAGCTCCCGCAACTCACTCCTTGCAGAACTGAGGCCCTGGCCCTGTGACTCAGTCATTCTACGAAGCAAGGCCCAGCAAGAACATCTGCCTGCCTCCAGGGACCAGGGCACAAATGGACCACACCTATAGGAGCTTCAGCCATAGAGGGCCTCTGCCATCTTGCTCCCTGCGGGAGCAGGGAGGGTATAAAAAGAAGGTTTGAAACTCTATGGAGAGAGAGATTGGGGGGGGGAGAGATTCCTCTTCTCCATACTCCCCTTTTCTTTAAAGACTATTCTTAAGTCCCACATATCAACTTTTAATAAATTGGCTGTTCCTAAATAAGCTTAGGCTTACTTTGCCTGCATGTGTAATATTGTTCTGTTCCTGTAATTGGGCTCCCATTCAATATTTATATTTTTGTTTGGCTTGCCTTTTATCATATATGCCATAGATGCTGAGGGCAATCTGGATATTAATACGTGGAATAATAAGATGGTGGTCATGTTCCTTATTTCCAAAACCACTGTTGATAATTTGCTTGCTGCAAATTATCCAGACAGTTTCTCTCAGTCCTCAGGAAAATGCTCACTTAACAACTGACAGAAAATGACTGCTGGGTGGACAAGTTGGCACAGATGAAAGATGGTGGATGGTAAAAGGGTTCCTCAATTCTGTCATTTTTCCATTTCATCACATCTTTCTCATGCTTAGATTCCGAACTTTAATTGAATTCTAGATACTGAACATTTGAATCGCATATACATATACAGAACCTATGAATGGTACCTAAAACATCATTTGAGATTTGATATGAAGGTTGATGTGTTAAAACTTGGAATTAATTCTTTTGTTTGGACTCATATTTAATTATACTTATGGATAGATCACTGAAACCAATAGGATTTACTTAGGGATGACTAACATGTTCCATTGACTCTATACATGAGTGCAAATCTGGGTCTATGCAAACCTGGACCCAACACCTTGATCCAGCATTCATCATCCTCATGGGAAATAGTAGGTGTTGTTTCCATGGTGCTGCTATTACCTTGTCAAAGTGAACTAAACGTTACATTGTTGTTTTTGTTGTTGCTTTTAACAGCATTGCCACTTTCAAACCTTTATGAGACCCTTGGAGTTGTTGGAGCCACGACCACTCAACTCTACTCTGCCAGCTCCAACCTGAGTGCTGAAATCACGAGCCCCGGAAGTTACACAATCTTTGCCCCAACCAATGAGGCCTGGGCATCATTGCCTGCTGTAAGAATAAATAATCATTTCTCCCAATATGAATGGGCTGGGGAGGAGATAATGAAAAATGGGGATACTTAGCCACATAGTGGGAAGTGCGCAATAAGACACAACTAAAGCTTTTTGCTACAAAACATTGAATGGTGCCATTAAAATATTAAAGTTAAAATAAGATAATCTGAACACTTCTTCCTATGACAAAATGCACAGTGGAATTCTATTGTCACAGGATCTATGCAAATGGATCTGTCCTTTTCATTAGTACAGTTACTTGTTTGGGAAGGCACAATCCCTATTATCCAGAGCAGGAGAAAATATCTTTTGTCTCTTGGCTGTTTTAAACCACAGCTTCCATAATTACTTGTCGTTGCTCATACTAGCTGGATTTCCCGGGAGTTGAGGTACAAACATTGGAATGCTGAAGATTTTGCACCCCTGACCTAGGACCTTATCACATTGGGATACAATCCATTTGTATCAGTATGCATCCCACATTTTTAAAGGACTGGATGCATACTGTATTGAGATGGAATGCATACTCTCCTGATTACACCTGATTATTACGATTCTTATTACAGTATTTGAAAATACTGTGCTTTGACTCATCATGGAAGGCTGACTCCTCAAATCCTTTCCAAACACCCCCTACCTCACTCTATGACCTTTTAAAAAGTATAGTTGCTGATGGAATGCATGCAGATTTTCCTATCACACACAAAAATGGCACTTCAGCAACAGAAGAATCTGTAGTATTTCAGAAAACATGATTAGAATTCCGCCTGCAAAGAATCCATATCTGTGATGCTTTGCAGACGGATTCCAACGGAATACTGATTTATTTATTATTTATTTATTTACAGTATTTATATTCCGCCCTTCTCACCCTGAAGGGGACTCAGGGCAGATCACATTACACATATAAGGCAAACATTCAATGCTTTAACATAGAACAAAGACAGAGACAAACGCAGCTCTGAGCTGGCCTCGAACTCATGACCTCTTGGTTAGAGTGATTTGTTGCAGCTGGCTACAGCTGACTGCTCACCAGCCTGTGCCACAGCCCAGGTGGAATGAGGGAAACGTCATGTGATGGGACTCGTTCAAAATCATTCTCAAACAATCTCAGAAGGGGAACATTTCCTAATGTGATAATGTTCCTAGAGGTGAATAAGATGCAGCTTTGCTTAACAAGTCTCAAGTCAGGAAGTCTATTAAGAGAGCAATTGTTAGTTGGTTCTCTGAGTAAATCATTCAATCACTTTTTTCTATCTTGACTGTTCCCAAGAGTTAGAGTCAAGGGAGCTTACAGAATACATAAAAGAAATTCAAGTAAAAGGGCTGATTTCTCTCTTCCTTTCATGCTGTGGCAGACAGAGTCAACTGCATTTGAACTGGGAAAATGAACTCAGTAGAACTAAGTGACTAATTAGATTTCTTCTTCTTAGGAAATGTTAGATTCGTTGGTGAGTAATGTTAATATTGAACTGCTGAATGCTCTTCGCTACCACATGGTGAATAAGCGAGTCTTAACTGATGAGTTGAAGCATGGAACATCTCTCCCTTCGATGTACCAGAATATTGATATCCAGATCCATCATTATCCAAATGGAGTGAGTATCTGGTAATGGTACAAATGCAACAATGAGACTTTTTTAGATGAATTGATTTAAAAATTACTTATTAATGCTAACTGTCTTTTCCCAATGCGGCGATAAAGGTGATGGTGACCACAGATTTAAAGTTGGTCAACATTATGCCATTGCATGGAATTCTTTCAGTAGCTTTCATGTGGCAGTTATGATACATAGACAAGTCCATAGCAGTTACAAGATACTGTAGATGGCTACTCACTCTAGCATGGATCCCAAAAACTAAAAACAAAAGCAAGATCATGGAATCAGATTTTTTCTGTTTCTTCCTCCCATGAAGTTTGTCACAGAGGATCTTCATAAGCAACAAGAAATTGAGCATAATGGAAACTGGCCAAAGGAGAGCAGAGCAAGATGCTACACTGGACTGACATACTGGGATATGAACATGCCCAAGTTTTCTGTCTGTACTTTCTTAAAAGAGCAGTGATTTCTATCCTTTTTTGACATTTCCCTTTTTTATAAATATATTTGATATGTAAGGAGGACCTTGAATCACATTTGTAATCCAAGGTCCTCCTTACATATCAAATATATTTATAAAAAAAGGAAATGTCAAAGGATAAAAATCACTGTTCTTTTAAGAATGCATGGCCCTTGCCCCACCCACGGCCAAGCAAGCTTAAGGTGCGAGAGGGCAGTTTGAAAGACCCCATGAAGGAGCCAAACTTGCTGAGGCTGGCTGGTCTGCCAGCCCATCCATGTGAGGGGGCGGAGCAACAAGTTGTAACAAGTGGCTGTTCCATTCCCCTCTTTCAGTTTCCTGCTGACGGCATGCGAAGAGGTTGTGCCTTCAGCAGGCAGCTGCTGATCTGCCCTTCTTCAGGCCTGACAAAGCTTCCTCTTTCCAGGCTGGTAACTATAGAGTGGGGAGAGATGAGCTAGGCAAGCAGCCATTTTGGCTGCCCCTTGCTCCAGCACCTTTGGCCTTCGCCCCCATCAGGAGCCTTTTGGGTGCCCTTAGGGGCCCCTTGCCTCTCCTTATCGCCCCCTTTCAGCCTGCCCTCTCTTGCAGGGGTGCCAACAGTGCCAGACCTCCCCTCTGCTTGATTCCTTTATTCGCCTTCTAGCAGGGGCCTTTTGGTGTGTATTCTGTGGTGGCACTGACGGTCCCCTTGGCCTTTTGCCCCTTTGGAGGGGCCTGTTCTGCACATATCCCATGGAGTGACCTTTCTAGCAGGACTGCATTTTGATGGGCCCTTGGTCCTTCTCTTGTCCCCTTGGAGGCTCCCTGGGCCTAGAGCCCCCTTGGAAGAGCCTTTTTTCACAGTGCCAACTGCTCCTGGAGGAAGGCCTGCTTGCCAGGAGCCTAACTCTGGGGAATGCCTTTCCCCTTTAGCAGGGTGGCCATTTTGATTTTGGGCCTAACTACATGGCTAGCAAGAAGCCTGCCTAGGAGTGTGGTGGCCATTTTGTCCTTCTTATCTTTGCCTTGCAGGGCAGCCATTTTGATTTTGGGCCTAAGCACATGGCCAGCAAGAAGCCTGCCTAGGAGTATGGTGACCATTTTGTCCTTGATACCTTTGCTTGGCAGGGAAGCCATTTTGATTTTGGGCCTAACCACATGGTCAGCAGAGACCCTGTTTGGTAGTAGGGTGGCCATTTTGTTGTATCTTTTTTAAGTCTGATTATTATGGCAGCCATTTTGTGCCATTTAACTTAACCTTTCCATTGCATTTGGCAGACAGTGCCATTAGGGCATAGGCCATCATTTAGGAATTGACATCTTCACCTAGAGGGGAAATCTCTAGTCCAGTAAGAGGCCCCCTCGGGGACTGCAATAGTTTCTGAACCACAGGAGGCTCCTGTGCTCCAACAGTTGAGCAATGTTGTGAGGGGAGCCCTGTTGCACAGCAAATGTCCACTACTGCCTCTGGAGCAATGGCTGGGCAGCAGGGGGCTCCACAGGTTTGGCAGGAGGCTGCAATGGGGGCTGTACTGGTACCCAGCCCCCTGCACAGATGTCCCAGCCTGGCACTCAGCAGAGTATGGGTGCAGCCACACTTTCTCAGCCACAGTCCTTGGCAGGGTCAGCAATATTAAGCCCTCCATTGCCCGCTCAGCATTTGCCCCCCTCAAGAGCTGTAGCAGGGGCTTGGCCTTGAGGAAGTTTGCAGGCACCTGCAGCCCCTGCAGGGCTATTGCAGTTGCCTCAGGCTCCCGCTTATTCTCAGGTGGCCCCTGCAGTGCCTCAGGCTCCTATCTTCACCTCTACAGTACTACCAGCGCTGCATCAGCCTCCTTCCTTTTTTCAGGTAGCACCATTGGTGACCCAGGTTCCTGCCATTTCTAGCACTATGGCTTCTGCAGTACTATCTACAGTGCCCCAGACCTCTACCTATTCTCAGGTAGCACCAATGGGACCTCAGGCACCTGCCCTTCCTGGAGCAGTAGCCCCTGCAGGAGTTTCTCCAATGCCTCAGGTTGCACCTGTGGTACCCTATGTGCCTGCCTTTATGGTTAAAAAGGCCTCTGCAGGTCCCTACATATTCTCAGACGGCATCATCTATGCCTCAGGCCCCTCCTTACGTAGGTGTTACGCCCTTGGTTTCTACAGCAATAGGTACACAACCAAGCTTAGTAGTATGACCTGGGTCACTTTCTGTCAGAAATGCTCTGGCAGCTTTGCCATCAACCGTTTCATTAGGTGGTGCCACTGCACACACCAAGCCACCAGGAGTCCCTCAGCCAGGACAATTGGTTTATGGGCAGACCTTGGTGGGGCAACAGCCCACCTTGCAAGCCTACTCGGCCATCCACCAGGTGACCTGACTATGGAGCTAGGAGATCACCTTACTCAGGGAACCATTGATAAAATCTTGAAGGGTGGTATGTCAATATATTCTCATTATTACATAGGGAAATTGAAAAAAAGATTGGGAACTACTGGATGACAAAGAAAGGCAAACTGTGAAGAAACGAAAAGTGGATAGAACCTGGCATAACTGACTAGCAGGTTATGTTATCTACATGGGAGTCATTGTTAGGGTTCAGCCATGGCAGGCTTACACCCTGACCAAATACTTAGACATTATATAGAAAGCATACACAGACTATCAAGGCCCCCCTGGCTCTCTTATGATGAGGCTTTCCGTATGAAGGCAGCCTCCTTTCCTACTTTGCCATGGGATAGGCCATTTTCTGAGATGTGGATAAGGATCATGAATCCTGCCCACCCAGTGCTAGGGGACAGGTCACACAGCGGCCATTTGTTGGCAAACATTAGTTTTTTCCTTAACAACACTAGCTTCAAACAAGGGGAACAGAATAAATGCTACTGGGAATTTGGGATTCAAGGTAGTTGCAATAGAAAGGTGTGCCTATTTAAGCATGAGTGTTCATTGTGCAAAGGACTGCATTCCTTTCATAACTGCTCAAAAGGACATGGCAATGCACAAGTTGTGGGTCAGTCAGGCAAAAGAAACTAAAGTAATGCCCAGTGGAATCAAGGAGGCCCCCAATTACCTCCTAAAGGGCCCCAGCCCCATTAAATTGGAAAACATGATGGGCTGGTTGGCTGAATACCAGATCGTATTGCTGCCAGTTATTTGCTATTGGAATTTTTTCTGAAGGTTTTTTTTGAATTCCATTTCATGCGGATAGGTGGCCTTTTAGGTCAGGTAACCTTCGGTCCATTGTTGGAATGGAGGATACAGTTCACCACAAGATACAAAAAGAAGTTTGGGAAGGACATGTGGGGGGGGGGTCCCTTGGTGAACCCCCCTTCTGAATTTGAGGGTCTCATCATTGGGAATTGTCCCAAAGAAGGCCCCTGGAGAGTTTCGCCTCATACATCACCTCTCATTTCCTAAAGGTGAGTCTGTGAATAATGCCATCCTGGCTGAATTATGCTCAGTATAGTACACATCATTCGATGATGCTGTCTTGAGAGTTAGAAGGCAGGGACCCGTAGCGAAACTAGCAAAATGTGACATTAAGTCAGTTTTCCGTCTGCTCCCAGTGCACCCTCAGGATTTTGAATTATTGGGTTTCTGTTTTGCATGGGCATACTATAGGGACAGAGCCCTTCCCATGGGTTGTTCTGTGTCCTGTAATGCCTTTGAGCAGTTCAGCTCATTCTTGGAATGGGCTATTAGAAAGAAATCTGGCTGGTCGGGGTGGCTCACTATTTGGATGACTTCATGTTCATTGGCAAAGCAGGAGCAGGCCAATGCAGATACCTAATGCAGCAATTTCACCAATTGGCTGATCACTTTGGCGTACCCCTGTCATGCGAGTAAACAGAGGTACTCTCTTTTTGGGGTGGGATTGAAATTGAGGGAGAGGATTGAAATTGATACAGTGGCTCAGAGCTGTTGATTGCCATCTGATAAGTTAGAAACCTGAAGGGTAAGTTAAGTAGTTTTTTAGGTCACCGTAAAGCATCACTCAAAGAATTTCAAAAACTCATGGGGCATCTTAATTTCACCTGTCAAGTAGTTGCTCCAGGTAGGTTCTTTTTGCATCATTTATGTGAGGCTACGTGTGGTGTCACCAAGACCCACCACAGAATAGCTATATCTTGGGGCATCTGGGACACCTGAGTACTTGGGCAGAATTCTTAAACTTTTACAATGGTGTCTCTTTCTGGAGACACAACTTGCAGTTGCGTGACACTCTGAAGGTCGCATCGGATTCCTCTGGATCTGTGGGTTTTGGAGTTTACTTTAATGGCCAGTGGTGGCCAATTCAGTGGTCCTCTGCAGGAGTGTTATCTGATTTAACCTTTTAGAGTTCTTCCCTATAGTGGTAGCTGTTTGGCTATGGGCCTTTGACTTCGCCAACAATGTAGTTCACTTTTGGTGTGACAATGTGGCCATCTGGCAATGTTGGTCTCGAGTTCGATTGCCTGGTCAGCACTGTTGCCATGATTGCTGTGGCTAAGGGATTGTGATCCCAAGAAACTCAATGTTGCCAGGAGGAAGGTCAATTGGGAAATGGAAACTGCCATGGGGCAGAGTGGGGGCTGTTTAGTCCCACCCAGGGAAACTGTTCAAATGGCCAGAGTTGTTTAGGGCTGATGGAGTTCACCTCTCAGTTGAAGGGAATGTTTTGTCTGTGAGCAATTTGAAAGAGGAAATAAAAGATTTATTCCACAATTAGGAATAAATTGCCTGCATTGGCATTTGCCTTCCAAACTCAAGGGTACACAAACTCAACCAAGAGTTTCAGGGTTCATAATTGTGGCACAGTAAAAGATACTCGGGTACCACTGAGGGCCAGCAATCTTAAGGGGTGTGGCAAATGTTTGGCCTGGGATTTGTCATTTTCACTCGAGGCCCTGCTTTTCCATGCTACAGCAATGACAGCTTTCTTTGGGGCCCTACAGGTAAGTGAATTAGTTATACAACTAGGTTAAATAGGTATGGTAGGCACCGTGGCACCCCCCCCCCCCTTAGGGGTGAAGGGTAGACTCCCACAAAAGTCCCCATAAGTTTTCATAAAATGGGAGCTACCCTTGGGGCGGGATTGAGGGTTCTCACTCTTGAAAGACTCTGTAGACTCTGCGCCCTCAGGATGGCCTTCCAATTATGATCGGCCAAGGGTGCAGACTAAGAATTTTGGTTGGCCTTCAGGATCCTTGGTGCACGCATGTCCTTAGAGGTGGTCAGAGGGAGTGACACCTGGACCCGGGATGAGGCTCACTAGGTGGCCATTCACCCATGATTTATGTTTTTTGTGTTTTTACAGATTTTCCTTCAACAGGTTATTACCAGTTCTTTCAATAAATAGGTCAGAGAATGGGCCTTTAGATCCATTTTCTTGTGCCTGGCTCTTTATTTCATGGTGGGAGTTCAAACATATCAAATATATTTATAAAAAAGGGAAATGTCAAAAAAAGGATAAAAATCACTGCTCTTTTAAGAATGCATGGCCCTCTAGGCTTGAACTGCAGCTTCCATCATCTCTATCCAGCATAAAATATGATGGTGATGGATGATGAGACTTGCAGTACAGTAAGATCCTAAGCCTTGCTGTAGAGGTACATAGTTAGATGCAATATAGAGATGAAAGATATAGCAGTGAATTATACAATCATGTTCCCCTTCATTGCTTCAGATAAAGTGTACAATCCCAGCAGCAGTTCCAAAAAATTCTACAGAAACATAGAAAAGCTGGTAGGAAACATTGGTCTTTTGATTCCTTTTTTCAATAGCTTTTCAACATGGTCTCGGTATGCCCTTTGCATTTCATTGGCAGTCAATCGATTAGTGCTTGGAAATTTAAGCTAGGAAGTTGCCTAAATCCTACTGCCCTTGTACAGCTGCTACCTCAGGTTTTTTTTAGATATATTATGGAAAATGCAAACATAGCTGTAAAAGGTATTTATATCTACTTGAATAGATATAGCTGTTCTTACTGAAGATCAAGCATGAGGAACATGTGGTCCATTCAGTGTTGGACTGCAACTTTATCAATGTGTGGATGCATATAGTACTGTGGTATGTGAAGAAGCAGCAAAGAACAAATTGATCACTCAACTTTTGTAATGGATTCAGTATGCTTGCATTATGTACTAAGTTGTTTTTGAGTACAAAAGATGATCTGCTTGTCAGTGATATTCTTTTAAAAAATAAATCCATCAGCCACTTAGTTTATTTGTGTATTAAAACTGGTGATCAGACTTTCAAATCAGTGGAACTCCTTGAAATAGTTTTCATCCCACTCAGTCTCAAGGACTCAACCTGCATCTGTACAATGAGTAATCCAATAAACTGTAATTCTTCAAACAAACACCATATTGTTACATCAACATTTTTCATACCTACAATCCATTAACTGCAGGTTTTGATGTTGTTGATTTTTATTTTCTCCAGATTGTAACAGTGAACTGTGCTAGGTTATTGAAGGCTGACCATCATGCCACCAATGGAGTTGTCCATCTCATAGACAAAGTCATTTCCACAACAACAAATAATATCCTGCAGATTGTTGAGGTTGAAGAAAGTCTAGAAACTCTTTTGGTAAGTCTATATCTTCTGATGTCAGTTTAAGTTGGGATCATTTTCCTGGAGATCTACTTCATTTGTCGCATCACAGAAGTCTTTCCAATTTGCTAATTTCTTTTGCATTTCTTTCAAGACTGCTGTGACAGCAGCTGGCCTGAACAACCTTTTAGAAAAAGAAGGCCAGTATACATTGCTAGCTCCAACCAACGAAGCCTTTGAGAAGATCCCACAAGAAACTTTAAACAGGATCCTGAGAGACCCAGAAGCTTTAAAAGGTAAACTCTCATCACCAGGGCTCAAGGTGGAGGACAAGGTATTTGAGTCCTCTCAAAGGCTAGGCTGAGGTGGGCTGAAGCCCCCAAACAATCAGACAGATTATTCTGAAAATTGGTCTATTGAGCAGTTGCTTGTTATAAGTGTTTATCACCATCTTTGCATCACTTCATAGCTCTTATATATTTTCTTTTTCTCTATATATCATTTTGTGCTCTAAACAAATTTTCATTTATTAGTTTCTCATTGCTGTCATAGTAATCACCTTGTTAACTGCAACATTCACAATAGCCTGCCTGCTAGCTTTGAGCTACCCTCTCCTTTAATAACAGTTTTGGGAACCCTGGTCATGATATGCTGTGTAGTATCTCAGTATCATGAACAGATCAACTCTGTCCTGTTGCTTCATCTCCCACAGGACTTTGGCTCTCAATAACTTCTTTGAAGTTGGGTATAGTTTTCAGACTTTGAAAGAGATGGTAGAAAGTTGTAGAAATTTGGTCCTCTCAGCATTACAAACTTATATCTGCTTCATGCCACTTTACTTATAATGACAGAAACGTAAGGAATAATGGGGGCTTTTTGTAGTACTGTAAAAGCCCTGTATCCATAGGAGATACGTTCCCAGCCGGAACGACATTTACATCAAACTGCAGGTATAACTGAACACCATTAAATTACCCCACTTCCAGACTTAGCATATCATAGAGTTGAGTTGTGTCTAGAAAATGCCTCGAGAGACTATATTTCCTGGGTGCTAGTAACTGAAATTTCAGATATGGGTTCTGTGCTTAAGGGGGTCTTACTGTATTTTGAATATTTGGTTAGGCATTAGTCTAGTTCTATTAGAGCATTATTCTTCTTGTTAATATCATTTTTCCAAGTAGAATACTTGTACTACAGATTTCAAGAATTAAAGTGAGGCCTGCTCCCCATTACAGTATGCTTGGTTGGAGAAGTTAGTGCAGTGGCCATGACCTTTCCCTGCAAATTTGCTTGATGGGAAACTGCTTGGGTGGCCAGAACACAGAGTCATGAAAGATGCTGCACCAGCACTAAGTTATTAGTCAGAAAGCAAAAACGGATGCATTGAGAGCCGTTGAATGAGCAATAGTAAGCAAGCCGATCAGCAATTTTCATGAGGAACTAAATGAGCAAGTTGATCAGCACTTTGTATGCCATACTAAAAGTCGCCAGCCTCGTCATCTTGTGGACTTAAATTTAGAGAATTCCCCAGCCTGCTCTGGCTGTAGTTTGAAAAGTAATTTTCTAACCTTTGTTCTAATGTCTACAACTTCAGCAAAGGCAAGAAGGTTTTTTAAAATATACATTTGCTTTTAGATTGTAAAAAAAAGTTACAATTAATGTGGATGTCCAGGTTTTTAGATGAGAGGCAGCATTCTATACTGGCAAGTGCCTGCAGTAAGCTTGGAAAACTAATCTCATCCTTCTGAAAAAACATGTGCCTGCTTTCACAAATGAGTATCCCAGCCATAGTTTCTGATGAAGTGCAGTTTGTGTGTGTGTGTGTGTGTGTAAATCTGTGTTTTGGAATCAATAGGAAGACTTTGCACATACTTAAAGAGTACTAGATTTTCTCGTTACCTAATGACATTGTAAGCAAAAGATCGGAAGATCAATTGTTACTTTACCCTCTTCTGTCCAGCTGTCTACACTTCAGATGCCCATGGGCTCATGCAAGCCATGGACATCTTCTGTGTCAACGTGTTCCTGTGCTAGTAAATAGTAACTCCCAAGCTGCTTGAAAATGGCTTTCTGTGTTTTATTTACATGTAGATCTGTTGAGCAACCACATCTTGAAATCAGGCATGTGTGCTGAAGCTATTATTGCCGGTTTATCTATGGAAACATTAGAAGGCAACATGTTGGAAATTGGCTGTAATGGAGATGAACTGACCCTCAATGGGAGACCTATCATAGCTAACAAGGATGTCATAGCTACCAATGGTGTGATACACTTTGTCAATGAATTGCTCATCCCAGACTCAGGTACAATTTTCCTTCTGTCATTCCCTCAAAATGAGGCATGTCATATGTACGTGTCAATGCCTTAATCACTCTGAATTGATTCGTTTTCTTCGAAGTGCTGAAATTCAGAATTTGGTCAAGTTAATTTTTTGATGACAACAACAACTTTTTAAAATATCCTGCCTCCATCTCCCCGCAGGGACTTGGGGCGGCTAATATGGGGCCATGCCCAAATAATCACAATAAAACAAGATAAAATACCATCAGAACAAACAAAGATCGTCAGTGGTAAAAGATTTAAACAGATGAAAAGCACCATAAAAACAATAATGCAGTGATTAAATAGAACCGCCACAAGGAACAAAATAGCGATTTAAAATAATAAAAGATTGGGCAAAGGTGCATGGAGTCTGAGGGGATTGATAATAAAGTGCTGTATTATAACCAAGGAAAAGAAAAATTCGGAGGTGGGGAAACAAGAAGAATTGATAAACTAGTCAAGTTGTCTCAAAACATAAACCCTTCAAAGCACTGGAATTAATGTTCACAACTCCCCTCTCATCTTCATTATCCATTTCAGATGCCCGAATAATGTTAATGTGTATCAGACTTGATTTCCAGTTCCAGTTGACTCATTTTTTCCTAATCCAAGGTGATCTAAGATATCATCCTCCAAAGGAAAATGTTGGGTCACATTTCTTAAAGAGTGTGGCTTTCTCACTGCTGGAAGGAGTCTCTTTATTCCTGTTTTTAATTCAGAAAATTAAAACCTTTTGCTAAGTTTAATTCTAAAAAAAAGGGAATTGCTCTTTTAAAATATCAGCTCAGACTATTTCCCAAAAAGGCATTATGTGTGATATTGAGTATAAATGTTTTGCTGCATCTTCTAGTTTCAGAAGCATTGAGAATTAATCTGTTATTTCTTCAACAACAAATAACAATTATGCGGTAATCCAATAATCTTTCTTTCCTTTCCTTTTGTAAACTGAAGTTAAAAATTTGTTGGAGTTGGGCAGGGAGTCTGATGTTTCAACATCTATTGAACTTTTTCAACGAGCTGGTCTTGGTTCTCATCTCACTGGAAATGAGCGACTGACCCTTTTGGTGCCCACTAACTCATACTACAAAGGTAAGAACTGGATCTCTTCTATAAAGCCATCCAAAGTATACATTATTCTAGAATAAACTATTCATAATAAATCCCTTAAAAGGATAGAAAGCAACAGACCCTTATTGAAAGTTCTGAAAGTCTGTTCTTAAAAGCATGTTGAAGCAGACTGAAGGACAACAAAGAGGGAACCATCCAGGCCTCCCTAGGAAGGGAGTTCCAAAGCCAGCAAGTGGCCACCAAGAAGGTCTGCTCCTATGTTTTCAATAGTTGTTCCCAAGTAGGTCATATGACTAAGGGTGCATCTACAGCACACTATGGAATTAATAGTTTGACACCACTTTAACTGCCATGGATCAATGTTATGGAATCATGGGAGTTGTAGTTTGGTAAGGCATTAGCCCTCTTTGGCAGAGAAAGCTAAAGACCTTGTAAAACTACAGCTCCCATGATTCCATAGGCATGGAAGTTAAAGTGGTGTCAAATTACATCAATTCTACAGTGCAGACACATCCTAAAAGACGGGCCTGTTCCAAAGATCTCAGAAGTGGAGAAGGCCCGTATGTCTTTCATTCTTCATATTGT
This sequence comes from Anolis carolinensis, assembly GCF_035594765.1. Taxonomy (NCBI): domain Eukaryota; kingdom Metazoa; phylum Chordata; class Lepidosauria; order Squamata; family Anolidae; genus Anolis; species Anolis carolinensis. The sequence goes on along the minus strand of NC_085842.1, from coordinate 103,952,582 downwards.
CTTTCATATACTCTTTAATAAACTCATGGCTTCAACAAAAGTCCTTTCTCATTAGTAGCATTGCAAGTTGAAGTCACATCACTTCATTGACTTGTGTGTTTTTGTGTAATAGGAAATGAACAATGAAAATAAGGGAGGTGTCACGACCCAGGCTACAGAGCACCAATAACCATACGCAGAGGCCAGATTCTATCTAATATCTTTATTAAGGAAATATATAAAGTTAGTAAAAGCAAATGTAAAAGTTAGTCCAGAAGCAGACCTTTCAGGAAAGGTCAAAATTAGTCCAAAGAAATAATGTCCAATATGAAATATTAAGGTCCAAAGTTGTAATCCAATAACCGAAACACTCACTTTGCCAGGCAAAGTGAGGGGAGATGACAAGGTCCTTTAGTCCATGAACTTGAGCAAGGCTAGGAAATAACTTGATACTTGAAACAAGGCTTGAAACGTGGAACAAGGTAACGAGGAACAAGAACAAGGTCCGTGGAATAACTTGGTAAAATCCGTGAAACAAGGCAAGGGTTAGTCCTGGGAAACAAGGCAAGATCCGTAGGTAAACAAAGGCTGGGAAACAGGAGCGGAGGCTGGAAACAAGGCAAGGCTTGAGCAGGAACGAGGCTTGAATCGGAGCGCGCTGTCCAGACACAACTCGCTCCGGAGGCTGACGAATTGACTCCGCGAAGTTACTACGCGGGTAAAACACCTATATAGAGTCTAACTTTCCCGCCGAAGCAGTTCTCTGGGAACCAGAAACGAAAGCTAAACTCTGAGACCAGATGTCTGACTCCTTAAAGATTCTCACGAAAAGCAGACTTAATTGGGTACATTCTTAGCTGCTATCCTCGCACTCCTGCGCGAAGCTGCTTCCAAACCCCTCTGTTGTTTACAAAACTCATGGCGAGAGAACACGGGAGATGTAGGCTCAGGGTTTGTTTGACATACTTCTGGGACACAACTTTCTTGCAGGTGCAAGGTTCCCAGATCTGCCTGGGAAAGATCTGGCTGAGAAGATTCCAGTTCTGACTGGGAAGGTAAAAAACCCAAGTTTTCTTCTTCATCAGGCATTACAATGTCATGAGCAGGACTACAAGGCCCATGAGTCATCACACTATCCCCCTCCTCAAGGCCCCTCCCAAACTGGGACTCTCTCCCCGAGGCGCGAGGTCGTGGCTTGGCGGGATAGGTCTGATGAAAGCGACGGGTTAGATCAGGAGCATGGACTGTGGAGGCGTCTTCCCAAGAGCGTTCCTCAGGGCCAAAACCCACCCAGTCAATGAGATATTGCAGGCGGCGGCGGTGAAAGCGAGAATCCAAAATGTCCTGAACCTCGAACTCGTCCTCCCCATCCACCAAAATAGGGACGGGGGCCGGCCGGTCTACATCTGGCCGCACACCATCCGCCGGAAGGAGCAGGGAGCGGTGAAACACTGGGTGAATGCGCATTGAACGTGGAAGTTGGAGTTTGAAAGTCACGGGGTTTAATTGCGCCACCACTGGATAGGGGCCAATGAAACGGGCATCTAACTTCCGGCAAGGGCGGTGGGAGGGCAAAAAGCGAGTGGACAGAAAAACCCGATCTCCTACCTTGATTTCGGGGCCCGGCTGGCGATGTTTGTCCGCGTGACGTTTATAGTCCTCCTTGGCTTGTTCCAGTTGCTGGAGCAAAAGTTGTTGCACCGCTGTGAGTTCCTGCAGCCAATCTTCTGCTGCGGGAACTTCTGAAGTTTCAATGACAGGGGGAAAGAAACGTGGATGGAAGCCGTAGTTTGCAAAGAACGGCGTTTCTTTTGTAGAAGCCTGGACTCCATTGTTGTAGGCAAATTCCGACAGTGGTAACAGAGAAGCCCAATTGTCCTGTTGGTAGTTTACATAACAGCGAAGGTACTGTTCCAAAGTGGCATTGGTGCGCTCCGTTTGCCCATCCGTTTGGGGATGATGAGCTGAAGATAAACGAGAGTCTATGCCCAATAGTTTTTGTAGTGCCTTCCAGAAACGAGAGGTGAATTGGGATCCACGGTCTGTGACCAAACTCTTGGGCAATCCATGTAGTCTGAAAACATGTTGGAGGAATAAATCTGCAGTCTCTTGGGCCGTGGGAAGACCTTCACAGGGAATGAAATGGGCTAACTTGGTGAAAAGGTCCACCACCACTAGGATCGTGGTGAATCCACAGGAAGGTGGTAAGTCAGTGATAAAATCCGCAGAAATTATTTCCCATGGGCGAGATGGGTTAGGAAGGGGGTGTAGAAGCCCTGAGGGCTTCTCCCTTCTTATCTTGGAGCGCTGGCATACTGGGCAGGTGTTAACATATTTTTCCACATCCTTGCGGATCTTGGGCCACCAGAAATCTCTTAGGATCAAATGCATGGTTTTAAATAGTCCGAAATGCCCTGCTGGTTTGCAGTCATGACACAGACGAAGTGCTTTTTCCCTGCCCGGTCCGGGTGGGATATAAACATGATTTCTATAGCAAAGCAGTCCATCTTTAAGCGAAAAGGGAAAATGCAGACCTTGACGAAGTTGGTCCTGCGCCCAGGCATCTGCTTGCTGACTAGCCCTGATTTCTTGAGCACAGATGGGCCCTGGAGTAGAGGGAGTTGAATCAATGGGAGTGGATTTGGTGTTCCCCACTGTGAGCGTGGCAAAGTTCTCGGGTTGTAGTAGTTGGGATTCAAAGGTCTCCTTGCGTCCTGCAGCGTATTCCGGTTTACGTGACAGGGCGTCTGCTTGCTTGGTTTGGGCTGGGGTCACATAATGAATCTGGAAGTTGAAACGTTCAAAGAATAAAGCCCAACGTTGCTGCCTCTGATTTAGCTTGCGGGCAGTTCTTAGATGTTCTAGATTCCGATGATCAGTGTGGACTTCAATGGGAAATTTGGCCCCTTCTAGCCAATGTCTCCAAGTTTCAAAAGCTGCCTTTATGGCTAATAGTTCTTTTTCCCAAATGGTATAGTTCCTCTCTGGTGTGGTTAGTTGACGAGAATAATAGGCACAAGGATGAAGGTGATCTCCCACCGGTTGTAGGAGCACAGCCCCAATTGCCACATCAGAGGCGTCCGCTTGCACCACAAAAAGGGTTTCAGGATCTGGATGCTGAAGGATTGGCTGGGATGTGAATAATTTCTTTAGTTGCTGGAACCCTTTCTCTGCTTGATCAGTCCAGCGGAAGGGCTGTTTTCCACGGATGCAGCTAGTGATTGGGTCAGACCAGCGGGCAAAATCTGGAATGAACTTGCGGTAGTAGTTCGCGAACCCCAAGAATCGCTGCACCTCCTTCTTGTTAGTTGGCGCCCGCCATTCCAATACTGCGGAAACCTTGGCTGGATCCATGGAGAGCCCTAGAGGCGAGATACGGTATCCAAGGAAATCTACCTCTTGTAGATCAAAAGCGCATTTTTCCAGCTTGGCATAAAGTCCATGATCCCGCAATCGTTGTAACACCATTTTGACGTGGTTCTCATGTTCTGATTGTGATCTAGAAAACACCAAAAAATCGTCCAGGTAGATTATCAAGAACCTATCTAGATAGTCCTGGAAAATGTCATTGACAAAATGCTGGAACGTTGCAGGAGCTCCGCATAATCCATAATTCATAACTCGGGACTCGAATAATCCGAATTTAGTCTGGAAGGCGGTCTTCCACTCGTCCCCTTCTCTGATGCGAACTAAGTTGTAAGCTCCCCGAAGATCCAGCTTGGTGTAAACCTTGGCTCCTCGAAGTCGGTCTAGTAGATCCGAGATTAAGGGCAGGGGGTAGCTGTTCCGCTTGGTGATATTATTCAATGCTCTGTAGTCCACCACCAAGCGTAATTCCCCTGACTTCTTCTTCACAAACATCACTGGGGAGGCGGCTGGGGATTGAGAGGGTCTGATGAATCCCTTGCGAAGGTTTGTCTCTATGAATTCCCTGAGAGCTTCTTGCTCTGGTTCAGTCAGGGAGTAGAGATGCCCTCGCGGGATCGGGGCCCCCTCCACCAAGTCAATGGCACAGTCATAAGGTCTATGTGGGGGTAACCTTTCGGCTTCTTTTTCATTGAATACATCCCAATACTCGGAGTACTTCTTTGGCAAGGTGATAATGGGCTCGGTGTCTGTGGCATGGCAGACCTTGGCTACGAGGCAATGATTTTGGCAGTACTTTGAAGCAAACTGCAGTTCTCTGTTGGACCAGGAGATGCTTGGGTCATGAAGTGTCAGCCATGGAATCCCCAAAATCACAGGGAAATGGGGAACCTCAGTAACAAAGAAGGAAATCTCTTCCATATGTTCCCTTATCCACATCCTGGTGGGTTCCGACCACTGGCTTACGGGGCCCGTCTTGAGAGGGCGACCATCAATGGCTTGCACCACACGGGCATTCTTGAAGTCATGATATTGTAATCCCAGAGAGTCGGCATACTCTCTATCAATGAAATTGTTGGTAGCTCCTGAGTCTATCATGGCGTGGATCATGACGGGTCCCCTTTTTGCTGACCATAAGGTGACCACTAGAAGGAACAGGACCCCGGTTGGCGGCTCTTGAACGGGTTTCTTGACCGGGTTGGCGAGCCTCTCTACGCCCGGTCGTTGGCTTCCCCCGCCGGCTGTGTGCCAGCCGCCTCAGACGCCTTCGTCTCCGTGGAGGACGCCGCCGCAAGACGGGCGGCGGGCTTCCCTTTGGCTGGGCACTCTCTGGCGAAGTGGCCCCCATTCCCGCAATACCAGCAGAGATTTAGGCGTTGGCGGCGGGCCTTCTCGGCGGCATCTAATCTGGGACGCACATTGCCCAACTGCATCGGCACCTCCTCGCTCCCTCTGGGGTATGGGGATGGTGGTGGGGGTCTCCACACTGGACGCGGCTGAACGCTGGCGGGAGCGGAGGGTTTTGCCCCAGCTCTACCGCTCTGGCCTCGGACCCACTGTTTTCTGTTGGCAATCATGACTTCAGCCCGTAAACATTGATCGATGAGTGCTTCCAGCGTTTGGGGAGGATCCACCTTGGAGATTTCCTCCAGCATTTCAATGTTGAGACCCTCCCGAAATTGTCCTCTGAGGGCAACATCGTTCCAGCCGGTGTTGTGGGCCAGCACTCGGAACTCGGCTATGTACTGAGACATGGGTCTGTCTCCTTGGAAGAGGCGGCGGAGTTTGTGCCCGGCGGCCTCCAAATTGTCCTCGATTCCCCAGGTCGCCTTAAGGTGGTCCAAGAAATGTTGCGCTGACCTTAGATGTGGGGAGGCTTGGTCGAACAGAGCCGTCGCCCAGTTAGCCGCTGGCCCGTCTAGGAGACTGTAAATCCACGCCACCTTGATGTCTTCCTGGGGAAACTCGGCATCACGGGCCTCTAGATAAGCTTGGCATTGGCGACGGAAAACATGAACCTTAGAAGCTTCTCCAGTAAACTTGGTTGGCAACGCCATGGCCGGAAGACGGATTCCGCGTTCCTTCAAACCCTTTATTTCCCCATCCTGTGCATTGAGCTTATCACGGATTCGGTCCACCTCGTCCTTGTCGATGGTGTAGGTAATCGGCTGGCCGCTCGGCCCAGGTACGGTTCCGGTAGACATTCTGGCCGAGGTTAATTGGTGCTTAGGGTGGCGGAGTCAAGCTGTCACGACCCAGGCTACAGAGCACCAATAACCATACGCAGAGGCCAGATTCTATCTAATATCTTTATTAAGGAAATATATAAAGTTAGTAAAAGCAAATGTAAAAGTTAGTCCAGAAGCAGACCTTTCAGGAAAGGTCAAAATTAGTCCAAAGAAATAATGTCCAATATGAAATATTAAGGTCCAAAGTTGTAATCCAATAACCGAAACACTCACTTTGCCAGGCAAAGTGAGGGGAGATGACAAGGTCCTTTAGTCCATGAACTTGAGCAAGGCTAGGAAATAACTTGATACTTGAAACAAGGCTTGAAACGTGGAACAAGGTAACGAGGAACAAGAACAAGGTCCGTGGAATAACTTGGTAAAATCCGTGAAACAAGGCAAGGGTTAGTCCTGGGAAACAAGGCAAGATCCGTAGGTAAACAAAGGCTGGGAAACAGGAGCGGAGGCTGGAAACAAGGCAAGGCTTGAGCAGGAACGAGGCTTGAATCGGAGCGCGCTGTCCAGACACAACTCGCTCCGGAGGCTGACGAATTGACTCCGCGAAGTTACTACGCGGGTAAAACACCTATATAGAGTCTAACTTTCCCGCCGAAGCAGTTCTCTGGGAACCAGAAACGAAAGCTAAACTCTGAGACCAGATGTCTGACTCCTTAAAGATTCTCACGAAAAGCAGACTTAATTGGGTACATTCTTAGCTGCTATCCTCGCACTCCTGCGCGAAGCTGCTTCCAAACCCCTCTGTTGTTTACAAAACTCATGGCGAGAGAACACGGGAGATGTAGGCTCAGGGTTTGTTTGACATACTTCTGGGACACAACTTTCTTGCAGGTGCAAGGTTCCCAGATCTGCCTGGGAAAGATCTGGCTGAGAAGATTCCAGTTCTGACTGGGAAGGTAAAAAACCCAAGTTTTCTTCTTCATCAGGCATTACAATGTCATGAGCAGGACTACAAGGCCCATGAGTCATCACAGGAGGAGAACTTTTGCTTTTTATCCTGAGCATCCTTTATTTACTCACAAAAATAGAAATAAGCATATTTAATGAAAATGTAGTGCTCTACTAAAATCAAACCACCCAGCGTGCAATAATGGTGGAGCTATATCAGCATTTGCCAGAAAATCTTGGCAAAGTTGGGCCTAACGCACTGAAGTTTTCACTATAATTCAATTTCTGGTCTTCAAACAGCCCTGTTTTATTTGGCTGCTTTTATAGCAGAGTTTCCTTCTTTTTTGTTCTGCCCTTTTGGGGGTAATTGCAACTCACTAGTACTTATGTGGAAGGAGAGAAGATGAGACCTATGGGCTCTAAAGGAAATGACGTGTTCTGCACAAAAATATCTTGAAACAGTTTTAAGGCAATGTCTCCAGCAGGCTGGGAAGGTGTAACTAGGGAGTTCATTGTCTTGGAAATGTGAAGTGTTTTGTTGTTGTTTTTGGTTCTGGTAAGTATCAGAGTGATGGATGAGGACAAATACCAACATGAATCATAATTTTCCATCACTGTTTATACAGGCTTCTCCTCAGGGGTTGCTGACACTGAATCTGCTCCTTACAAACACTGTTTCCACTGTAAAAGGAAAGCAATAGCTATCACTTGTATACTTTCCAACAAGATTCTGGAGCGTGTGCAACCAGCAATCTAACTGGACTAATGTCCATTAATGAACCTTGATTTTGTTTCATTCTGTATGTTCTGCAGGTCGGACACCTTCTGCAGATCGGAACTTACTCCGGGATCACATCATTAAAGAGCAGCTTTCCTCAAAGTACCTTTTCCATGGACAGAAGCTGGAAACTCTGAGTGGCAAAGAACTGAGAGTATTTGTATACCGCAATGTATGTTTCTAATTAATAATAACTTCCAGTTTCTATGTTGATTTCATTAGCTCAAATAGCATTCCTACTGAGTTTGAATTCCTTGCAAAAGGGTTTTCCTTTTTTTCCTTGTGCAGCCCTTTGCCCCTAAAGATCCACATGCAGATTGGGAAATATCTTTAAAATGAGCTTCCGATCTAGCAGTCTGTGCAAATAAAATGGGATAGTAAACTGAATTTGTTGTCATATAAACTATTAATCTTTTAAATTGGGACTTTTAAAAAATACAATTATTCTTGTAGAATCTCTGTATTGAAAATGCCTGCATTGCTGCCCATGACAAGAGAGGGAGATTTGGCACCTTGTTTGCTGTTGACAAGATAGTGACTCCCCCAATTGGAACTGTGATGGACGTACTCAAAGCGGATGATCGTTTCAGGTCTTGTTTTTACTTCTTACTGTCCGTGAGGAAACAGTGGAGTGGGGTGGAAAGTGAAGTAATTTTGCTTTAGAATGAGTATTATTGGTGCAGCTCATTTTTTTCTACCTGTGGCTGACATTTTTGTAGTTATGATGTCCTGTGTTTGACTTAGGACATTGTAGTGCTCATTTGAAATACAGCCACTACAGATGTCTATGACAGCCACTTTAAAAGCCAGTCTCCAGTCTGGTGCAAGGAATATCTGTGCTGCTGCTGAGCAGGGTCCTGCAGAAAGATATGACCAGGCCCCTCATTGAGATGTCACTTGCTGGTAGAACAGAGCTATTTTCAACTTTCTGTAACACCCTACTCAGTAACAACCTCAGTTGCCTTGAATAGCTGATGGGCTGTTAAGGTGGGTTTCAGAGTCAGATGAGAGCAGATGACATCCTGTTTAATGGAGGCTATCAGGCAATATTTTGAAACAAGTAATCCGATTTAAGCATTTCTTTTTAATACTGTGTGGGGCTATTTATCCATCTCACTCAATGCTCTTATACTGAGTGGCAAGTGTTCTCTAGTTTTCAGACAGAATATTGAAGCTGGGACCTTTTGCATACAAAATATGTACTACTCTATGGCTATGGCTCTTAACATAATTAGTTTTGGCTTGTAATTACCACACTGAACCAGTACTATAAGATAAAAGAGTACCAGATACCATCTGATTAGGGACACTAAGCAGGGTCAGCTCTGGTTAGTACTTCGATAGGAAACGTTTAATGAATGGCAGGTGCTCTAGACTCTATTTTCGAGAAAAACCAGGCAAAATCATCTCTGAATATTCCTTGCCTAAGAAAATGGAATGAGTCACCATAAAATAACAAGCATATTCATCGATGTAGATCACATTTTGCAAATTAAAGAGAGGAAATTTAGATAGCATAATTTATTGTAAACAATGGGGAGTGAGACTGCTTCCTGAGCCTTTGGTTAATTCAACTGTACTTTATGCAGGTTGGGCAGTCAAACTGCAGGAACCCTTTTGTTCATTCTTAAGAACAGGTGATCTACAAATGCAAAAGTTGGTCTCAATCAGAATCTAACAGCAGACAGACTCCCTTGGGGAATTCTCAACTTGATATTCTCTACATCAACACTAACTTGCACATATTGAGCACCAAGGGAAAGGGTTGCCAAAATGAAATTGTGTACTCTGATGAAATGAATGGGGAATTTGCTCAGGAGTTTCTTTGGGATGCATGTGATGCTTTAAACTGGGACTGTTGTATTTTTGTTGTGACATTTTGAACTGTTTTCAGAAAATGCACAATACTTAATGTATTTTTGCTCCGCATACGACTATTTTCTAGTACCCTGGTAGCAGCCATCCAGTCTGCAGGTCTTACAGAGATGCTGAATAGGCCACGGTCCTTCACGGTATTTGCACCAACCAATGAAGCTTTCCGAGCCATGTCACAAAGGGAGCTGAACAAACTCATGGGTAAATTTCCATAGATTCGTTTTGCTGTAATATAATGCTATGTTTTGAGTATTCCTTGAATAAGTATGCCTCCAACAACTGATTTAATCTCAGGGAAAATAGGGAGTTCTGTATTAGTTACAAAAGAGATGCCCAGATTTCCATTGTGAGTTAATACTTTTCATTGAGGAAAGCAAGCACACAACTATTTTATCAATTCTGTTTTCTTGGGGAGAGGAGGACTATAATCGAGCATTCTTTATTGTTGTTTGCTACAATTTAATGTAGTTCCAGATCTAGAACTCCCTTCCCAGGGAGGCTAGAATTTCCTCCTTCCTGTTATCCTTCTGATGGAAGCTAAAACATTTTTACTCAGGCAGGCTTTTCTGTGCAAAAGCAAAAGACAGCTAGATGCAGACCTGCAAGCTTGAGTAGGAATACAATAATGCTGCTACTACTACCATCACTACTAATATTTAGAAAGTAGCATGTTCTACTAAAGGGGAGGCAAAACAGATCAGCTTGTTGGAGATTGGTCAAAAGCTTTGTTAGTAGGTTCAAGAAGGTGCAAGGACCCATAGAGGATGAAATTTCTTATCCATCTGTAATATCTTCCTCTTCCACCTTGTCCATTCTTCTCATGAGAATCCACACACACACACACGTGGTTGATTGAGAAATAATTCCAAATTTCAGTAGATTTCCATAATATTTGCTGGAGCCTCCGGTGGCGTAGTGGTTTAAAGCCTTGTGACTTGAAGGTTGGGTTGCTGACCTGAAGGCTGCCAGGTTCGAATCCCGCCCGGGGAGAGCGCAGATGAGCTCCCTCTATCAGCTCCAACTCCACACGGGGACATGAGAGAAGCCTCCCACAAGGATGGTAAAAACATCAAAACATCCGGGCGTCCCCTGGGCAACGTCCTTGCAGATGGCCAATTCTCTCACTCCAGAAGCAACTCAAGTTGCTCCTAACACGAAAAAAATAAAAAATAATATTTGCTAGCTAAATGATATTATCAAAGATTTAATGCAATCCGTTGTTACTTCTTGTTGACATAAGATGCTCTGCTCATCAATTCCTTTGGGCTCTAACATCCTGCTTCAAATGCTCAGACCTCAGGCCACTTGCTCCATTCTGTACTAGCTTTTCTAACAGCAGATGTTTAATGAAATGTTTGCCCATTGAGTGACAAAGACTTTCTATCCAAATAGTTCTGACCTCCTATGTGCCACAGAGCTTTTCGTTGTTGACCTTTTCTATACTATAAAGAATATTGTAGATATACTGAAGAAAAAATAAAGAGATGTATTGATCAAGATTTGAAGATGGATGTGTGCGCACCAATCATGGTTGCTGTCTATGATTGCAAAAAGTCTTCCTGTATGTGGATAATGTGCAGCATTTATCTTATTGGATTTATTATTGGATTTATGTGATTTTATAGCATGCTTGCACCAGAAATTGACCATAGAGTCATGCTGGAGGTCCTAGAAATGCTAGAAGATGTTCTCTCTTGACAGTTTCTAGGTTGTCCAATGAGACCCTATGGTATGCTTCTATTGAAGTCATTCATTTCGGTAGGGTTTTCTTCAGGGAGAAAACCTATTCACCATAGATACGGGGACCATACTATATGTTCACAAGATTCCTTTCTTTTATTTTTCTTTCTTTTGCTAAATTTGGTGTGCTCATTTTATTTTTTTTCTGTCTTAGATATTTCTGTATGCAATACATGGTTTCTTTCTTTTAACATTCATGTCTAAAATAATTATATTTTAGCAGTGTATATCTATTACAATAATTTTAGTTGTGCTGATGGGGAAAATGCTAGAGATACATTCCCCCAGTAGGAGAAGGACAGTACCTCAGCTTATCAGTTGCTTGGGAAAATGAGTAGGATGGATTTGTCTTGTATGATGGTTTGTCATAGACAACTGCTTCATTGCTGAATGCTGGATCATACAGATTTTGGTCTGATCTGATCCAACACAGTTCTTATATCACCATAGGGATGATTCAGTTCAGAAAGCATTGACTTCAGGCCATGTAAGGAAAGGTTAAGCTTACATGTTTAGTCATCTTTAAAAAAAACATTGAGACATGAGCTGAAAAATAGTTATGGCTGGGAACAATTACAAGCCATTCTAGGGCAATGCTTTTTCACTCTTAAAGTCCAACCAATTTGTGAGGCAACACAGCTTATGAAAGTTGGTTAGCCTTTTAAGTGTGTAGAGCAGCACTCTGTCTATTCCTTCTATTGCTTATTGTCCAAATATTTCATAAACTGATTTGTCGCTACTGTAAGCAGCTGTGGAGCTGAGACATCCCAGATGTGTACAGCCAAAATGTTCTCTGGCTTTGTAAGCAAAATATTTAACTTACGGTTCTGAAAGCAGTGAATCAGAGTTAGTGGGAACATTATAGCAAAGTGTGGAGTTGTGTAAGACATGGGGGTGGAAGCAACAGTTGTTGTGGTTTCTTGTTTGATCACTATTTTAAAGTGCCTTTAGCTTGGAATACTTCTCACTTCAGAACACTAATGCCATGTTGGCCACTGAGAAGTACCCCAAAATCATGGTTCATATTCATAATAATAAGCATGCCATGTATTGGTAGAATATTGGACAAAAGGTGAGTATATTTTCCTTCTGTGTGAACACAGATTTTTGTTTCTGAATTTAAAAATGGTGAAATAAACTAGCATGAGACATGGTTGGCTCTCATTTGTCCGAAGTGTTTTAAAAGAGGACCGGTTCTTGGGTTTGCTTGAGCAGTGGATTCCTGCACTGCCAGAAAGTTGGACTAGATTCCACTTGATGCCCCTATGATATTATGATTGTTGCATTAGATGATATCATTATCATTTCTTATAATTAGATCAAGCTTTGCTCCTAAATCTCATTAGCTTTGGTTTAGGTTTGCACCTAAGGAAAAATGAAGGGTCAATCCAAGGTTAAGGTCAAATTCATACATAAATACATATGTATATACATATATCACTTTCTCCAGACTTGTCCCCTCTGCATAGTCTTTCACAAAATACTTGTGCAAACGAAAGCAATGCACAGGCTTGTAAATTTGAAAACAAGTTCCTAGCCTGTTTACTAGAGGCTGTAAGAGCCAGTGGTGTTTCACCTGAGACATGATTGTGGGGGCAAGAATTATTGTTAGGGCAAGGAAAAATTACTTACCATTCTTTTCATAGAGCTGTGAGGTCAACACATCTTCCTGCTCAAGACTTAATCGCCTAATCCTGAAATCAGATGGTGGGTCCTTGTGATGTTGTGAAGTAAGGCAGACAAGGATTAGAGGCCAATTTGAAAATAGTTCTGAGCCACCTGGTTTTGGAAAAGGGCATGAGAGCAACCAGGCCAGAACTTCTGTGAAACCTAGTAAAACAAGTAATATAGCAATCCAGAAAGACTGGACAGAGTAGGGTAGGGATGGTTCAGTTTTGATATCCAATAGTTACGATGGTTGCTGCCATTATAGTTAGGTCTTGTGCCCCATGCAGCACACATGACATGCAGGGAGTCTTTTTGCAGTCCCTAAACACCTGTTGGGGCAAGTAAAAGGCTCATTGCCAGCCCTCACCTCTTGGGAAAATTCCCTTTTCTTCTGGGCCTTACAGAGCTGCTGCCAGGTATAACCCTCCTTCATTTCAAATGGCATCCTAGACACAAGAGTATGCACCCGCCATCTCACTCCCCAGTCTTCTCCTCATGCTTTGTTGATGCATTAATAATTGCTGAAGACACAACACAAATGCAAACATTGGCATTTAGTCAGAAATCCTGGCTGCCTGCTAATAATTGATGGATTAAAAGATAACTTATGCCCGAAGTCAAATGTTATTTTGCTCCCTGATGCTCTTTCATAGAATCATAGAGTTGGAAGAGACCTCACAGGCCATCCAGTCCAATCTCCTGCCAAGAAGCAGGAAATCACATTCAAAGCACCCTCAATAGATGGCCATCCAGCCTCTGCTTAAAAGCCTCCAAAGAAAGAGCCTCCACCACACTCTGGGGCAGAGAGTTCCACTGCTGAACAGCTCTCACAATTAGGAAGTTCTTCACTATCACGTATTTCCTAAAATAGTCACTTTGGAGCCATTCTTCTTAGTCAGGTCCCCTTCAGAATCTCTTGCCAGAGATCAATTTTATATGATAGTTGTTATGATTCAGTATCCCTGTATGCTGGCATCCCCCTTTTTTTCAGTAGTGGGGAAAAAAATGGTTGAATTTCAGTGGGAGCCTGGAGTAGTAGAAAAATGGTGTGATGTCAATTAAGCATTATAGAAGTTAAAACAGCATGGTGGAAATTCATTGCTTCTGTTAAGAGAAATTCCAAACTCTTAAATATATACCCTGGGCCATTCTTCTAAAACCTTTGTGTGACCCGAATCACACATGTTTGTACTTGAAAACTAAACCATAGGAAGCTGGAAGATTCTGTGCAATTTGGTGTTATCTCTCCTGCTGCTTGTACAAAATGCTTCCGCCCCATTGTCTTAAAACAGTTTATTAGTTGGAAGCAATACCCCATGCATAAAGGAAAATTTGGATGTGTGTATTGTAAAAAAAAAAAAAAAAAAAACCTCTCCTAGGACAGCTGCATGCTTTTGGCGGAAGGAGAAATACTTTGTGGTGTTTTTCTCCCCATCTGCTTATCTTCCTATATAGGATCCCAGGGTGAAGATTTTTTTTTTCCTTGAATACCATGAAACACATGGGTTTTGGAACGTTAACCATTCTTCATTGTTGGTCTCTTTCCCCCAGGTAATGCAAAAGAACTTGCCAACATTCTGAAATATCACATTGGGGAGGAAATACTGGTCAGTGGGGCAGTTGGGGCTGCTGTAAGAATCAAGTCTCTGCAGGGTGATAAACTAGAAGTCAGCTCTGTAAGTTTACTCCTCACTCCTTCCCTTCATTATTTTTTTTAAAGAAACCTCTTGTTTCCCTTTTGTTTTCATGCTGAATCATTTTGTTCTAATGTACTTTTAAGAACAGTTTTCCCATTTATGTATTCCCCTACTAAAAGGAAGACCCACTAGGGCCTAACAGATTGAATGTTACCACATGAAGCCTAAGGAAGTCTTAAACTTTAAGTATTAGCATTAGAGAAAATCTGTTTCTCTCCCAGATGGCTGATTTGAATTCTTTATCCACAAATTTATGAAACGTGGGCTATTTATTTATTGCCGAACTCCTTGTTTCCGTACTCCTGTACTCTTCTGCTCTGATTCTTTCTGGTATGCCTTTTCCTAAGAAATCACACAAAGGCGACATGATTGCAAAGTTTAAATATCCCAAAGATTCCCACAGAGGAGGGCACAGGTTTCTTCTTTGCTGCCCCAGAGAATAGGACCAGGTTAAGGCCCCATTACACTGACCATGTAATGCAGTTTGAAGCTAACTAGCCTCAAATGATGGTGGTTAGACAATGCATGCCACAAAAGTACTTTTAAGGATTTTAAGCTGACATAAGCAAATCTGGAGAAATTAGAGTTCTATGAAGAGTATTAGAGGAGCTCTAGCAAGAAATGTCTAATGCAGTGATTCCCAAAGTGGGCGCTACCACCCCCTGGTGGGCGCTGCAGCGATCCGGGGGGCAGTGATGGCCACAGGTGCATTTTTTTGTATTACCTTTCTATTCTGAGTTCAAAAAAATAGTTTCATAATTTCAAACTTCAATGTTTCTAATTTACACCTTTCTTTACTATATTTTACAAAAAAAGTAGAAACATTAATACATATATATTTCTGTTTAATTGCTATAAAAAATAAAAATTAATTTCCAGGGGGCTCTGAGTAATATTTTTTCTGGAAAGGGGGTGGTAGGCCAAATAAGTTTGGGAACCACTGGTCTAACATAAAGTGCTTTTTTCACTGCCAAACTTAATTTGTTACCTTTTCTCCATGGTGAGCCCAAAACTTAATCTGTCATACCTGCAAAATGAAAATAATACTATTTAATCTAAATGGGGTAATGTTTGGTCTTATGTGGGACTTATCAACCAAGGAGAAGAGTGACAACACTTTCATTATAACCTCAAAGAAAGAAGATCACTTTTTCTAATGACCCATGTTATCCCATCACATGTTCAAGGTTTGGCAGGCTCAGTTTTTAGTGCTCTTAACAGGTTTGGCAGGAGCTTATTCCCCCTTTTGAATTTTTGATTGATAACCTACAAACTTTCTATAAAGTTTGGAACTGATCTTAACCTTACTCCAAGCATATACTTCTGATTTTTTTCTTTTTTGTTCCCTTAGAAAAATGATGAAATATATATCAACAAGGAGCCTGTTGCTGAGGCTGATATTATGGCCACTAATGGTGTGATTTATGCAGTGAACACTGTTTTACAGCCACCAGGTAGGTCAAACTGGGTTCAGGCCCAAAAGAAGTCTTATGTTTTCCCCCAGGTCTGCTTCTATTTCCTCAGTAGTTAAGAATGCATTATTATTATGGAACACCATTAAAATGCCTGTTAGTTAAAAGGAAGTCCATTTCCTGTGCAGCAGGAAACAAGAGGGTGATTCTCATTTTCCAAAGTAATGTTATAGCTCCAGTCTCCAAACTGTTTGTTCATTTCAGAAGGGTGTGCACGGAATATTAATGCACTTCGCTGTTTGATCGACGGTGAACTTTAAGACTAAAATATAAATGGCATATAGGTGTTATGTAGGTAGCAGCACTGGAACCCTAGAACTCTTTCTGCTCCGGAGAAGGTCAGGTTGGCCTCGTATCTTCTGAGTTTTAGATAGGAAGCAAAAATTACAAAACATTGTCATGGCTTTCAATACTGTTCTAGCTCTGATGGGTTTTGTAATATTGTTCTGGTGCATCTTAAGGAATGCTTCCCATCTGTTCTCAATCTATTGTTTTGCACTGTAAATTGCATTGAGGGGCTTAGTTGGACAAAACTCAATGTATAAGTACTCCTAACTTTTAACTGGGAGTTAAAAAGAAAAATGATTTCCACTGTGCTGTGAATTATTTCCTTTGACAAGAATAAGCTTGTATTCTTGCAGAAATAAGGGGGGCTATTTGAAGGTTGGCTTTTGATGAAGTCAAGTTGGCCTTGTGTGTAAAATTGACTCTCTATAATATAAAACACATTTATAGAATCTAGCAGGATCTCAAATTGTCTAATGAGAAGCACACAATTAGCACAAAGAAGACTACTATTAAGCAGAAAACCTTTGAAAATAATTGCTAAGAGTTTGCCTCAGTTCATACATGAAGCAGCCACACGGGGTCTGTGTTTTCCTCAGTGTTAACATATCCCATAAAATACTCTTTTTTTGTCTTATTAATTGATTGAATTTATGTTCTACCTTCTTTCTGGGATGGAAGCAGACCATGTGAATTCTTCCATGCTCAGCACCAGGTCCCATATTATCTTGGAAGCTATGCTGGGCCAGCCCTGGGTGGTAGCTGGATGGGAGACTACTAATGAATCCCAGGTGCTATAGGCCATATTTCAGAGGAAGGAACTTGAAAAACCACCTCTGAACATTCCTTGGCTAACAAAACCTTATAAAATTCATAGAGTCACCACAAGTCAACAGGAGACATATCCTTAGAGTTATAACCATTAGTCAAATATCTTGAGATCCAAATGCTCCTTGCTTTGAATCGCTGGGAGCTGTATCTATTTTGCAACAGTTTTTATGAGAGAGAAGGCTGATAATAGGATCAGGGGTTAATTTCTTAAAATGCAACTTATCATTCTAGCGTATGTTTCCTTTTCATATTTTGCCTGCCGAGATGTTGACTGATTTTAATAAAACTATTGGCCAAAGTTTCATATCTGATTTCCTCATGTCAGATGGTGCCCATGCTAAAATTCCCATTATCTTCAAAAATGTGTTTAGAGGTGTTTCCTTCCATTCAAAACTATCATTTTTAACTTTTACAAATATATGCAATTTGACATACACAATCAATCAATTTAGATTTCTTGTTTCACTGCATGGGCAATACCTTGAGTAAGCCACATATGTAGTGTGAAGCAATATTCGTGTTTAAAGCTTTGGAACAGGTGAGGGAGTGAAACACTGAGTTAGACCAGTTACTTAAGACAAACAACTTCCTATTCTCCTGATTAGTTCTATAATATGTATTCCAGCTTTGCAGTAATAACCTGAAGCATGTGCTTTTGATGCGTTGGCCTATTCATGGGGCTCAGTTGGATGTCATTTTTTAAACATAGTGATCACTAATAAAAGAGGAAGCCCTGTATCATACTGTGTGGCCAGTTTTTTATACAGATATCATATACTTGGTACTTGTCACAATGGTTGCTGTTCTGTATGTGCAACCCAACAGTTTTCTGAAGGGTGTGCAGGTATACCTCAGTAAAGTAGGTGAGTTTTGGAATATTACAGTTTTCACAGAAAAAATGCTACCAGTGGCAAGAAATATCATGGGAAGAGTAGGAATAGGTCCTTGCATCCCAAAAGAAGACTCCCGTGACATGTTTTGACAAACTTTTCATTCAGAACTAACAATATTCAGTACACATATAAAATGAAACAAACCAAGTCTGGTAAATCTTGCATGGGTAAATAAAGATTTTTGAACCTTTCAGGGACTGCTTGAAGGCTTCTTCCAAAATGCATTCTTGGGTGACATTTTCTTTCACTAGCCTTTATTTTTCTTTATGATTTCCATGTGGGTGACCAAATTTTCAAGTGTGTGTGTGTGTGTGTGTGTGTGTGTGTGTGTATGTGTGTGTGTGTGTGTGTGTGTGTGTGTGTGTGTGTGTATATATATATATATATATATATATATATATATATATATATTGAGGGAACCTGGTGATGGAAGCTTATCTGCTCTCCCTTTTTTCTGTTTTACTGTTCATGCATACTCAGTAGGGGATCCTAGAGGCAGATACAGCTTATTTTGCCTGTTGTAGAGAGGCACTCAGCTAAAGAAAGGTCAACTGGAGTAAAATCCTACTCTTTCCCTGCTCAGATTTTCTTTACTGCAAGCACATTGCTATAGTTCAGCTCAAAAAGTCTGTTTTTCCAGTTCTCTTTCATTAGATGATGCTGCTATAACTTTCTAGATAGACAAAAGGGTAAGTAGATGGCAATAACCTTTGCAAAAAAAGGACTTTGCAGTCAGAATAAACACTGAAAGTATAAATATGTTTTTAAAAAACCTGGCAATAAAAATTGGATCTGCTAATCAATAAAATGATAAAAATATTTGCAAGAATGTCTCAATGTTATTTGTATTGTGTCTCTCTAGCCCCTAAAGCTAACGAAAGGAGTGATGAGCCTGCTGACCCTGCACTGGAAATCTTCAGGCATGCTCCTGCATTATCCTTTGTAAGCATAATATCAAGCAACATAAAGGGATATATGCTACAGGAGGGGTTGGCGGATTAAGGGAGAGCCCCTGGGGGGTCAAGACTTATCTTACTTGATAGGGGAGATTGTCTGAAGTACACACATGTTCTCTTGCAAACATACTGTATTTCACTTTTTCTTTCTCTTTTTCTTTTTGACAGAGTTCAGCAAGGCGAAATTATTTAAGTAAGTGATTTTTATATATTACACATCTTGGCCTAGATTCTCCCATCTACAGCTTGAATGTATTTTTTAATCAAAAAGCAAAGCTTTACTGGACTATTTTATATAAGGACACGATTTTACTATGGCATTGTACATAATAGAACTTAGAAGTATATAGGAGCATAGAGTTGGAAGAGGTCATAAGGGCCAGGCAGGGAACTTGAACATCCATGGGTTTTGGTATCCACAAGGGTCCTGGAATCAAACTCTAGTAGAAACTCAAGAACCCAACTTTAATGTCCAAAGCTCTCCACGGGAAATGAGAGAAGTGGCTGTGGCAGGGCCCAGAGTGGCCTTTCCAGCTGCCTGTCCCCAAGACACTCTGAGACTGAAGAGTTCTGAGATGTCATTTCCCTCTACTCTGATCTCTAGTGCCTCAGAAATGCTTCAAGTGGGGTGCTATCAGGCTACAAAGGTAGTTGTGGAGGAGCATTATCCCTTGTAGTTATGGAACCCCAATACCATAATTTTAGTCATGGTGCACAGTCTCAGGTAAGGTTATTGTTTTATCCTGTTTAAAATAAATTGCATTGTGCACCTTTCTGAAATTCTTGAATATAGGGTGCAAACACCTTAATAAATGAAATAACTGAAATTATGACATGAATGAAAGCATTAGAATCCAGTTTAAAAGCACACCAGTAAAACAGAAACATGGAAGCCAGCCAGCTTCCATACCAAATAAGATAAATGTTCAAAGGACTTCCTTTATAGCAGTGGTTCCCAACCTTTTTTTGACCAGGAACCACTTGACCAGGGACCAGTTGAACAGGGACTACTTTGACCAGGGACCACTCTCCAACATTAGTACCAAGAGAGTTACAAATCAGTTTTTGGTCAACTTTAGATTCGGTTTGGTTATTTGGTGTGCTGATTCAGAAAATTGCATTGAATAGATCACATCAGCTCTAGTTTCTGATACAGAACATATGTCATCCAGTAGTCATGGGGGTGGGGCTGATCAGCTCTGCAGGAAGGAGGAGAATAATAAAACTTTATTTATATACCGCCCTATCTCCTCAAGGGACTCAAAGCATAGAATCATAGAATCATAGATTAGTAGAGTTGGAAGAGACCTCATGGGCCATCCAGTCCAGCCCCCTGCCAAGAAGCAGGAAATCACATTCATAGCACCCCCGACAGATGGCCATCCAGCCTCTGTTTAAAAGCCTCCAAAGAAGGAGCCTCCACCACAGTCTGGGGGAGAGAGTTCCACTGCCGAACAGCCCTCACTGTGAGGAAGTTCTTCCTAATGTTCAGGTGAAATCTCCTTTCCTGTAGTTTGAAGCCATTGTTCCGTGTCCTAGTCTGCAGGGCAGCAGAAAACAAGCTTGCTCCCTCCTCCCTATGACTTCCCCTCACATATTTGTACATGGCTATCATGTCTCCTCTCAGCCTTCTCTTCTTCAGGCTAAACATGCCCAGTTCTTTAAGCCTCTCCTCATAGGGCTTGTTCTACAGACCTTTGATCATTTTAGTTGCCCTCCTCTGGACGCTTTCCAGCTTGTCAACATCTCCCTTCAACTGTGGTGCCCAGAATTGGACACAGTATTCCAGGTGTGGTCTGACCAAGGCAGAATAGAGGGGTAGCATGACTTCCCTGGATCTAGACGCTATTCCCCTATTGATGCAGGCCAGAATCCTGTTGGCTTTCTTAGCAGCCGCATCACATTGCTGGCTCATGTTTAACTTGTTGTCCACAAGGACTCCAAGATCTTTTTCACATGTACTGCTGTCTAGCCAGGTGTCCCCCATTCTGTATCTTTGCATTCCATTTTTTCTGCCAAAGCAGTTTCCAACATATTAAAAACATACAGTCAATTAAAATACAGCAATTACAACATTAGACACAAAAACAGATGAACATAAAAATATTTATAAAAACACATAACCCACCATTTAAAACCTAATAACAGAACTCCATCAATGAATCCAAATACAGTGGCCATGATCTAACGTTGACGTGGCCAACTATAAAGTGCTAACTTATTTATTCATTTTATTTACAGTATTTATATTCCGCCCTTCTCACCCCGAAGGGGACTCAGGGTGGATCACATTACACATATAAGGCAAACATTCAATGCCTTGACATAGAACAAAGACAAAGACAAACGCAGGCTCCGAACTGGCCTCGAACTCATGACCTCTTGACCTCTTTACCCATCAGTGACAAGGGAGCTGGGAGAGAGAGGCAGCCCATGCCTCCTTAGTGGAGCAGGCCAGGCATTTTGACCTGATTATTTGCTTTCACGTCTTGTTAGTGTGTTGTGAATTTGAAAAAAACAAAACAAAACATTTTAGCAGCACTCACTATCCTTGGGTAACATAGAGATTGGACCTTTGTTGGAATTTCCCTGTTACTTAGCATCCTTCTGTCTCACTTGTTCTTTGTACATTCAGGACCCTTTCATTCTGAATGCTTCTCAGCTTTCCAAGTGCAGTGATAACTAGGGCTGTTTATTCCATCTCTCAATCCCTCTTTACACCAGGATAGCATATTCCCTCTCTTCTGGTCCAGCACAGCATGGGTTTCATTACCAGATGGGAAGTGGTGGCTTGTGGACTGAGCAGGGAGTTGGGGATAACCTGTCAGGGGTCTTTGAGAGACTGATAACAAGACATGCAAGGCTGAAAACCATTGACCACTGGATGTTATTACAGTGCCAACAACCGAAGCAATAGTAGGGATGCAGCTGGGAATGTTGTTGAATTGTAGCTACTGGCAGTGCTGTCTAAGGTTAATGCCAAGTGAAAGCTCACAACATCTAGACACAAGACACATTCCTCAAATCTGTTGTATGGTTTAGATATATAGATTGTATATATACAAAGACCCTGAAGAGTGATGTATTTGTGATGGCAAATGCTGCAAATGAAAGTGAAGCAATTCAAGGACCTATGACCATATGTGGACTGCTGAATATTCAAAATTCCCCTCCTATTCCTCTGGAATAATTAGAAATAAAATGAGGCACAATGTAGCAATGAGGGAAATTTGGGGAGACTGTGCTATTGACCCCTGCTTAAAAAAACAACAGGTAATGGTTAATTTGTACTGTGTTGTCACATCAAACTTGGCAAACACTTCTCAAGTCAGATGAAGAAAGCAGCTTTCGAGTTCTTGCTCATGATTCCATTGCCTTGACATGGCTGTCTGAGCCAATATTCAAATGGTTTCAGTGTGTCAAGTCTGCTGATGCAAATGGAACACACTGTCCAAATTTCAAAATATTTATTTTTCATAATTTATGGAGGTAGACATTGTTTTTTGCTTAGCATTTCATTCACTTACTTCCCCATCTGCTTCTTTGGGGATAGTTCATCCACTTTTATTTGTAGTTTTCCATGCCCTTCAGTATCCGTCATTAATTGAACAACATCAAAGGAAAGCAAAGTCAAATTTTCAGTACATTTTAATAATCAAAATAATAGACACATGATATTGCTGTGGTAGATAATTGCGAAGTGACTTTATTTATTTAAGTTTTTGCTGATCACTTCAGCATGTCAAGGCCTCTGAGGCAATGCACAGTAGATAAAAATATTATTTTAAAACAAACCAAAACAATATTTTAAAAGCATGTTGTAAAGGACACAAGTAGTTAAAACAATGGCAAAATCTTACCTTGCTTTTAGGGTCCAAAAGCCATAAGAAATGGTGCACTTTTGTCTTCGCTAGAAGCTCAAAGAGCACAAAGGCAATCTAACTTCCTTTAGGAGGCAATTCCCACAACCAAGATGCTACTACAAGAAAACCCTGCCTTATGTACCCACCAACCTTGTGCCTAGGAACTGTGCAATAGGACTTCTTTTAAGGATCTTAGCATTTGTACAGGCTGATATAAGAGGAAGTAGGTTGTTAGTTGTTCCGGCCATTTCTGTGCCAATGCTAACACCTTGAACTGAGCTTGGAAGCAAACTGACAGCCAATGCAGTAATGTACTAAAGCAATACCAGATAGCAATGTGGCTGTCACATTCTGTACCAAAGAACTATTAATTTCATATTATCATGATCTTTTCATAGATTTCTTTTTCTATTGGGGGTGGGGCTCATAAAGCTTTCTAAATGTTGGGTTGTTGTGCATGTTGTTGGATGGCAACTCCTTGCACTCCTTATTTTTGGCTCTGTAGGATAGAGTTGGTTGTATACTTGAGCAACAATAGTGGGATGCTCATCCCTGGGCAACTTTATGCCAAGCTTTAAGAAGAAGCCCTAGTTTACATGAGGCAAAATTCTGTGATGTCAGGATGACCCATGCCACTTCGGGCTTTAAATGGTGGATGGCACTTTCAAATATTTAAATGCATTTTAAAAATTCTCTTTTCTGTTTGGAGTTCCATTATTATCATGATATAAAATAAAACAACAATTAAACGACTGAAAAACAACAAGTCAAATCACAACCCCTCTTTTTAATGCCCAGTTCAGTCAGAGTGAGCTTTTGGGAAATGGGATTGCTTTTAAACAGGGAAATGTTTTATAGTGTGATTCTTTCACGAACAGTGTGAAGTTGATATGTTTCATTGTAACACTCTTATAGGGCTTATTCTTCACTGATAGAGCACTATCAACATGTTTTCCCTCATGGCCTCATATATTGCAGAATAGACACATAAAGGTTTCAGTGCACATGCCTATGGATACAGGTTGTTCTGTTACCCTCTCTACCACAATGCCAACACTTAATATTCCTTAATATTAGGTGTGTCCAAACCACAGTTCTGTAGACTTCAATCTGTGCTCACGACAGCCACTAAACTTCATTTAGTGCAGATCTACAACTCCAGTGGAGTTGACCATGTGTGAATTGATGTACAATTACTGTATAGCCTATATTCAAAACCAACACTGTAAGCCTATTCTGAATCTTGCTTCAAGCAATTTCTGTTTAGTTGAGAACACAGGTTGACAATGGAACAGTTTAGACCAGTCAAATGATTACTGAGTTTAAATCAGAATGACCTCAGTGTATCTTTTCGAGGCACTGCAGTTGGTGAGGATGATTAATATGCTTGTATTCATTGTCTCTACTTTCCTCTTTTTCCAGCTCCTACATATTCACTACTGTTAAAAAAATTGAAGGAGCAACAAGAAAAGCAGCAGCAGCAGCAGTGAGATGAAAGCAATTCTGCATTGGAATCACAACCAAGGATTCAGCTAGCTTTGGCTATTGGGTTGCTGACGAGAAGGACTGCTTTAAAACAAAACCGAAAACTGTTGTCAAAATGTGTTACACAAAGGTTACCTTTTTCCCAACTGAGAATGAAGGAGAGAAAATAAAAGCCATTCACATACACATATATATTTAAACTCTTTTTAATAAACCTAATTTTGTTCCCAACTTTAGTTGATAATTTGAGAAGCCTCAAATAGGCCACACGTCCAGATGGACGAGAACAATGACTACAACTAACCATAACACTTAAGTCTGTCTCTCAGGATAATGCTAAAAAGATTTTAAGGATGTTTTGTTCTGTCACTGTAGTATGCTGGGTCCTTCTAGCCCAATGCCATCTCCTCTGGTAGGCAGGGGATCTTCATGTTTTCAAGGTTAGGTTTTTCTCATCCCTTCTGGCAGATCTGTCTTGCTGACCATTGTGCCTTGGACTTCCCACATAATATAACTCTGGGATGTTCCTATACCTATACATGATGTTTTTCTAAGTTTTCCCCCCACAGTGTCGTATGATATATCTTGGACTTTGGTTGCAGAAAGAGAATTAAATGAGTTTCAGGCAGGCTTCCCTTTTTCTTCTTAATGTTGTCTAAGAACTTGGAGAAATTCCCTTTTTGGACTGCAACTCCCAAGAATCCCTGTGTACTAAGCTGGCTAGGTGATTGTGGCAGTTGTAGTCCAAAAAATATGCTCCCTACTCCCAAGCTATGCTTTGTATACAATCAGGAAAGTGCAGTCATTCAGATGGACCCTGCTCTTTGGCATACTTCCACGTTGAAAACCAATTTTGAAGGAACCCTATACCATCCTTGGGAGAAACAGGCCAATATGTCCATTTTCAGTGATGCTAACAAAGTAGGAGCTTCCTATTTCAAAGAGATTTGCTGTGAAATATTTTTTGACGAGAGCTAAAATGCCCATCTGGGATTCACTTCCATATATTGAGCTTGTACTTGTACCTTGGTGCTGATGATTATATATTTTTGTATCACATAATGAAGAAATGTCATTTCAGACCAGGATCATTTGACCCTCCAGATGTTTGGGACTTCAGCTCCCATCAGCCCCTGCCAGCATGGCCAGTGGAGAGAAATTGTGAAAGTTGTAGTCCTACAACACCTGAGGGTCAAGAGGTTCCTCACCTAAACTTCAGACTAACCACCCAGCTTTACAGACCTTTCACAATTTCTTGCTTGAGGTTTTAACCCATCTGCATAATATTTTTCTGTTGTGGTTCCGGGTAGTAGACCTGGCAACAAGTTTAATAGCAATGGCTATTTTTTATTGCTTTTCCCTTGTGTTGGGCATGCTTGTACAGACACATGTTGAAGAAAATTTGTGTATTTAAAGAGTTTAACCCATGCCTTCAATCAAACTGCAGCTTCTTAAGTTGCAATTCAAGGAGCTCCACAATCAGCATTATAGATAATCCTAAATATAGAAACTCTAAATTTCAAAGGGGCTTTCCAACGTCATGTGGGTAATGGTTGCCAGAAGTTGCCTAAGCATCAGGGAATTATCACACATGTTGAATTGTGGTCCAAAATTGGGAAAAGTTACATTTGCCAGGTTATGGCTCACATAATGTTCCATGATTGCCAGCAGTGCTGTTGTCTGGAAATTGCAATATAGCAAAGTAACTGACCTATTGTGTCCTATAATATTAAAAGTCCTTACTGGCAGTCTCTGAACTGTACAATTTGTATACTTCAGCAAGAACATGTGTTTTTTTATTTTCTTCCCGCCTGTGCTTTGAAAACCTTCCGTGCAATTCTGTGTTATAACTTTTTAAAAGCCTCATTGTTGATATTGGGGAAATTTGCATGATATAAGCAACGGTTTGATCATTACCGTCAGTTAGCTTTTGTTTACACATATGGTTGTAACTTTAATATCTTTTGTTCTTCCTGAGTCTGAAAACATCCCCCTCTGTAATATGGTCACAGTTTCTCTCCCTCATCAAAACCTGCAAATAAACCATTCATTTGTAATAAAACTTGGCCTTTATTTTAAAAATATAAGTGTGCTGTGTTAATATTGCAAATATTTCATCATGTAGACAGTTTTATCACGGTGCTCTAATACTTGGATTACCCCAGAAAGACCTATAGTAGCACTGCTGTTTCCCAGAATGTGGACAATAATGTTTTGGGAGAATAACTCCAAGAATTCCTTGGTGACTGGCCATGCTGACTATGAAATTTGGAGAGTTACAGATTGTAATATATAGCTAATCCAAGATAAGTTCCCTCCTGAATCACTAAGATGACACTGAATGAACCCTCATAGGAGAACAACCTTTCACCTTTATTGTTCAAGAGTATTAATGCAGTCTGACTTCATTTTGATTGCTAAGGCTCAAGGCTATGGAATCGTGGGAGTTGTAGTTTGGTGAGGTACCAACAACTCCCATGATTCATAGCATTCAACCACGGCAATTAATGTGATGTCAAACTGCATTATTTCTACAGTGTAGATGCTGGAACAACTCACTGTTTCAGCAAAATTGGAAGACAAAAATACTGCTATAGCTCCCACATCAAGCCCAATAGCTAGAAGTGAAAATTTAGTCTTTGTTCTGAGTTCACCAAAAT
Source organism: Anolis carolinensis (assembly GCF_035594765.1). Lineage (NCBI taxonomy): Eukaryota > Metazoa > Chordata > Lepidosauria > Squamata > Anolidae > Anolis > Anolis carolinensis. The sequence continues at coordinate 103,925,900 of NC_085842.1, read as the reverse complement.
TCACAAATTTCTTCATATTTTGAGAAGGAAAGAACTTGAAACATTTTTAAAAGTCAAGGTAATTGGACCTCAAAGACTGTTCTTTTAGGCTCAGAGATGACCAGAATGCAAGATAGTTTCAAAAATCGTTTGACTCGTCAGAAGAAATTGAATTTCTGACAACAGTTCTGCACAATATTTTAGACTATTCTTTTATATACAGTGTATTGTTTTGGGGATTTACTATTTAGTGACAAAGGAACACATATAACTAGAACTCTAGGTGTCAGACCCTGTTAGGATATAATTATTGAGTGATAATGGGAGCTATGGTCTAACAAGGTTTAGTCCATACAGAATCAAATACATGAAATAGATTGCAAGCCACTTTCCCCAGCCTGTCCAACTGTGTACATCATGCCAGCAATGAAATATATTTTTCTAGCCCTAGCCTTTCTATTTTTTTTCCTCATGTCAGGAGCAACCAGTGTTGCTTCTGGAGTGAGAGAATTGGCTGTCTGCAGGGACGTTGCCCAGGGGACGCCCGGATGTTTTGATGTTTTACCATCCTTGTGGGAGGCTTCTCTCATGTCCCCGCATGGGGCTGGAGCTGATGGAGGGAGCTCATCTCCGGGTGGGATTCAAACCTGGCAGCCTTCAGGTCAGCAACCGAACCTTCAAGTCACAGGGCTTTTATCCCCTAGGCCACCGGAGGCTCCAGCCTTTCTATCATGTTTATTGTTAAAACTAGCCCCTGAAAAAGCTATCCTTTTCCATTCCCTGTGGAATAGTTTGCTATGGCATGCTGTTTAACTTAGAGTTGCTCTTACCATTCATGACAGACTGGTGCTACTTGTGAAATACAAGAAACTGGCATATATAATAGGCAAACACAAAAATCAAGTTGTAAATCTTTTCTAGACGATACAATTTTCAAATGGCAAAGAGCAGGGAAGGTTCTCTGGATCGTCCTCTATAGGAGAAAACAAAATCCTACCTTTTTGGTCCATTAAAATTTAGTGGCCTAAAGTGCAGATGAAATGACAGATTTCCCCAATTCATAATGTGTACAGCCAAATGACATTATATTTAGCTATGCACAAAGGTAGTTCCTTCACTTTCTTCCAGAAGTCAATTTAAAAAAAATAGAAAGAATTCTCTTGAAGTACCACCACTTAATCTGGCTTTTTATATAATTGACATAAAATTACAGGGGAAATGTAGCTGAAAGCTTCAATAGCATCTCCCCTCTGATATTTAGCAAATCTCTTCACCTTGGCAGAGAATTCATTATAGTTATGTATATTTTCATTTCCACTATTTGTATTCGTTTCTTGTATCCTTAATTGCATCACCACCCTTTCATGTTCTCTTTGTTCCCTCTTTCTCTCCGCCTCTATCCTAACTAACTGCATTCTTCAATTTTCATTTTTCTCAATTTCAATTTTAATCTTAGAACTTCTCCTGTTTGCTCTTGTGATGATTCTTCATGTTCTCCTTCACTTAATTGCTTATCTCCACTTTCTGAACGCACTTTTTAGGGGAGCCATTTCTGATAAAAGTTTACTTCTGCCTCACAATCTTTCTCTTAGTACAACTTCTGCCAATTTTGCCTTAGGTGTTGAATCAGTTTTGTTGCACAAATCCTCTCGGCCTTGCTTCTGACACTGAATCAGGTTTTGCTACACGGATCCCGGCGCTTCCCTGGGCACTGAATCAGTTCTATTACATGGATCCCGACACTTTCCTGGGCACGGAATCAGTCCTGTTACATGGATCCCAATGCTTTCCTGGGCACTGAATCAGTCCTGTTACATGGATCCCAATGCTTTTCCTGGGCACTGAATCAGTCCTGTTACACGGATCCCAATGCTTTCCTGGGCACTGAATCAGTCCTGTTACACGGATCCCAATGCTTTCCTGGGCACTGAATCAGTCCTGTTACACGGATCCCAATGCTTTCCTGGGCACTGAATCAGTCCTGTTACACGGATCCCAATGCTTTCCTGGGCACTGAATCAGTCCTGTTACACGGATCCCAATGCTTTCCTGGGCACTGAATCAGTCCTGTTACATGGATCCCAATGCTTTCCTGGGCACTGAATCAGTCTTGTTACACGGATCCCAATGCTCTTCTGGGCACTGAATCAGTCTTGTTACACGGATCCCAATGCTTTCCTGGGCACTGAATCAGTCCTGTTACACGGATCCCGGTGCTTCCCTGGGCACTGAATCAGTCCTGTTACATGGATCCCAATGCTTTCCTGGGCACTGAATCAGTCCTGTTACACGGATCCCAATGCTTTCCTGGGCACTGAATCAGTCCTGTTACACGGATCCCAATGGTTTCCTGGGCACTGAATCAGTCCTGTTACATGGATCCCAATGCTTTCCTGGGCACTGAATCAGTCCTGTTACATGGACCCCAATGCTCTTCTGGGCACTGAATCAGTCTTGTTACACGGATCCCAATGCTTTTCTGGGCACTGAATCAGTCCTGTTACACAGATCCCGGCGCTTCCCTGGGCACTGAATCAGTCCTGTTACATGGATCCCAATGCTTTCCTGGGCACTGAATCAGTCCTGTTACACGGATCCCGGCGCTTCCCTGGGCACTGAATCAGTCCTGTTACACGGATCCCAATGCTTTCCTGGGCACTGAATCAGTCCTGTTACACGGATCCCGGCGCTTCCCTGGGCACTGAATCAGTCCTGTTACACGGATCCCAATGCTTTCCTGGGCACTGAATCAGTCCTGTTACACGGATCCCGGCGCTTCCCTGGGCACTGAATCAGTCCTGTTACACGGATCCCAATGCTTTCCTGGGCACTGAATCAGTCTTGTTACACGGATCCCAATGCTTTCCTGGGCACTGAATCAGTCCTGTTACACGGATCCCGGTGCTTCCCTGGGCACTGAATCAGTCCTGTTACATGGATCCCAATGCTTTCCTGGGCACTGAATCAGTCCTGTTACACGGATCCCAATGCTTTCCTGGGCACTGAATCAGTCCTGTTACACGGATCCCAATGCTTTCCTGGGCACTGAATCAGTCCTGTTACATGGATCCCAATGCTTTCCTGGGCACTGAATCAGTCCTGTTACATGGACCCCAATGCTCTTCTGGGCACTGAATCAGTCTTGTTACACGGATCCCAATGCTTTCCTGGGCACTGAATCAGTCCTGTTACACGGATCCCGGTGCTTCCCTGGGCATTGAATCAGTCCTGTTACATGGATCCCAATGCTTTCCTGGGCACTGAATCAGTCCTGTTACACGGATCCCAATGCTTTCCTGGGCACTGAATCAGTCCTGTTACACGGATCCCAATGCTTTCCTGGGCACTGAATCAGTCCTGTTACATGGATCCCAATGCTTTCCTGGGCACTGAATCAGTCCTGTTACATGGACCCCAATGCTCTTCTGGGCACTGAATCAGTCTTGTTACACGGATCCCAATGCTTTTCTGGGCACTGAATCAGTCCTGTTACACAGATCCCGGCGCTTCCCTGGGCACTGAATCAGTCCTGTTACATGGATCCCAATGCTTTCCTGGGCACTGAATCAGTCCTGTTACACGGATCCCGGCGCTTCCCTGGGCACTGAATCAGTCCTGTTACACGGATCCCAATGCTTTCCTGGGCACTGAATCAGTCCTGTTACACGGATCCCGGCGCTTCCCTGGGCACTGAATCAGTCCTGTTACACGGATCCCAATGCTTTCCTGGGCACTGAATCAGTCCTGTTACACGGATCCCGGCGCTTCCCTGGGCACTGAATCAGTCCTGTTACACGGATCCCAATGCTTTCCTGGGCACTGAATCAGTCTTGTTACACGGATCCCAATGCTTTCCTGGGCACTGAATCAGTCCTGTTACACGGATCCCGGCGCTTCCCTGGGCACTGAATCAGTCCTGTGACACGTATCCCAATGCTTTCCTGGGCACTGAATCAGTCCTGTTACACGGATCCCAATGCTTTCCTGGGCACTGAATCAGTCCTGTTACATGGACCCCAATGCTCTTCTGGGCACTGAATCAGTCTTGTTACACGGATCCCAATGCTTTTCTGGGCACCGAATCAGTCCTGTTACACAGATCCCGGCGCTTCCCTGGGCACTGAATCAGTCCTGTTACATGGATCCCAATGCTTTCCTGGGCACTGAATCAGTCCTATTACACGGATCCCGGCGCTTCCCTGGGCACTGAATCAGTCCTGTTACACGGATCCCGGCGCTTCCCTGGGCACTGAATCAGTCCTGTTACATGGATCCCAATGCTTTCCTGGGCACTGAATCAGTCCTGTTACATGGATCCCAATGCTTTCCTGGGCACTGAATCAGTCCTGTTACATGGATCCCAATGCTTTCCTGGGCACTGAATCAGTCCTGTTACATGGATCCCAATGCTTTCCTGGGCACTGAATCAGTCCTGTTACATGGATCCCAATGCTTTCCTGGGCACTGAATCAGTCCTGTTACACAGATTCTGACGCTACCACCAATAAACATGAGATGCACACCTTCACCTTAGTGATGCCTGCAGAAACGTTTAGGCAAGGGAGTCTTTTGTTAGCTATTCCTTCGCTGCCAACATTTAAATATGTGAGGTACTTCCAACTTGTTGCGTTCCATAATAGAAAAGTCCCTTTATTTAATTATCTCATCAAAAATGTAAAACAGTCAGGAAGTGGTCAGGTTATCCGCTTACGCAAACATACCACCAAAGAAGTAAATGACTGTTTAATCTTTCTTCCACGTTTTGTGACTTCTTGAATTCATTTAAAGAGTATTTAAAGAGTAACAGTAACTTAGTTTATTTATAATGTTCTTGTGGTAAAAGCATAATGGTCACAAAGGTATAAATGCTTAGTAGTTAAGAAACAACGTTTCATTTCAACTCTCCTCCAATCTTTTTCTTCATAAAAAGGAATGCGATATTGCTACATAAATACAGATTTTAGATTATTTTTAACTTATTCTTCTGACTACTTCTCTAACCACCTTTCATTATCGTCCTCCCTGACTCTTACTTAATGACTAGCAAACTATCATGACTCTCCAGCTAACTCCCTCACTTACTAACTGACTTCAACTCCCTTAGACTGTTCAGTTGGGTTTTTCTTTTTTTCTTCAACTGCCATCCTTGACTCTCTCATCTTTCAAATCTTGGCACCCGCTCATTTGCATATGACCAATCAGGTCGCTCTTATGCAAAATAGCTCCTCACCTGGTGCTTCTGCTCCCTGAGAACCACAAAATAGCTACTCACATGCCAGCCCTATAAGGTAGGTCAAATCCCAATATCAACAAACATATTTAAAACTCTACATTATAACTAGGCATTTCATTACAGTAGCTTTTTTTTTGGGGGGGGGGGGGTGTTGTAAGATGGCATTGTGTTAGTGACTTACACCTTCCAATATTTCAGAGATGACCACCAACAGCCCAGTGCATTCAAAATGGCATTAAGTTTTTTGTGAGAAAGAACACAAGCTAGAAGAAGTTGAGGCAGGTTGCTTTTGCTATCTGGGAAGAGTAAGAATGCACTTCCCCTCCTCTCTGCCCTGCTGAGTTAAAACAATGCAAACAACTTGGGCATTTTGAACACCGTTTGAAATAGGCTGCGGACAAACAGAAATGGGAAAGGAAAACTGGGACATTTTCAAAGCATCTGACAAAACAAGAGGATTAAATCAGGGCAATTGAAGGGTATAGTGATGTTTGCTGTTGTCTGCATTCATGTCATTTTCAACTGATAGGGACCCTAAGGCAAACCTATCTGAGGCTGAAAGTGTTTGAGTTGCCCAAGATCACACATTAGGAGGGATCTGAAACCCTTTTCTCCAAAGTTGCATTCCACTACACAATTTATGCCTGCATAAGACATTGCAGAAATTGGATTTTTCTGATGACTTTACATAATGCCCACACAACACAACATTGAGCTGCTGGACCTCCAAAAACATAAAGCATGCTATAGTTGGACACACAGCACTGATGCCATCCTGCAAGACTTCCAATGGATTGTTGCTATGCATCCAGCTATGTGGTTCCCAACCTTTGGTCCTTCACAAGTGTTTAGGACTTAACTTCCAGAAGCCCCAGTCAGCTTGGACAACTGTCAGGAATTCTGGGAGCTGGAAAACCAAAGCTTTGGAACCACTGAGCTATCTAAAGACAGATAGCTACTTTCTCTGTGCTCCTCTGCTCTCCATTGGCTAGTAAATTGGCATGGGCTGGGCACAGCAGAGGAGGTTGGGGGGACATTTAGTTGGTGTGAAACTTTACGATAGTTCTCCTAATCCAGTGATCTCAGTCATAATCTTTATAATTACTTCTAGATTCAAAATGTGTGTAGGTTTTCCACAGCTGTTACACGAGTTCTGTATTGCAGTTTTTTGTATGTTCCCTGGCAGAACATGCAGAAACAGGTGTTCTGGAGTGAGAATAAGACATGGAACCATTAAGTATGAAACTGTAATGAACAATGGACATGAGAGACAATCCTTCCACAAATTAAAGTTGGAACTGCATGCTTCTGAGGGGGAAACCAAACACATCAAACCTTCACCAGAGTTTGGTGAGGAAATCTCTCTCAAAATGAAATTACCACAGTTTTTGTCCCATCCTGTGGGTGTGGAGCCCATTCAGAGAGCTCATATCATTGTATCAAAAATGCAATGCACAGCAGAATTCAGATCACAGCTGTTCAAGAGGAAAAAGAGGAAATTAAAGAGGAACCTCTGAAAAGGGAACAAATATTTGGATATTGAAAATAAGCTTTAATTATTGCTCTATGGCCAGCTTTGAAACTGCCTTAAGCAATCATTACTGTTAAATATCAGTTTCCTCTTTTCTTCTAAGAAAGTGACAGACAAGAAAATCACTTTTTCTCCTTTTTCAGTCAGTTATCCAAGTATTCACAGCAACAGTATTGTGTTGCTTACAAATAATAAAATAGCCTGTCAGTTTTGCAACCTCGCCATACTTCTGACTCAATTCCATCTATTACAAAATCATGTGCCATTCATGAAAAGGCTACTGGCCCAAAGTTTCTGCTCTGATTTTTAACTATTGCTTATGAGTCATTTTTTTCCTTTTTCTTTTTCTTGCCTAAATACCTTAAATCAGTATTTTCAAACTTAGTCCTTCAGGTGTTTTGGACTCAGCTCTTAGAAGCCCTAAATTACTTGGCCAAGTCAAGAAATCTGAAAGATGAAGTTCAAAGCATCCAGAGGATCAAAGTTTGGAACCACTGTCCTAAAGCCACTAGATACTAGCTGATCTTGGAAAATAATTAGGGTCAGCTCTGGTAACTATTTTGATGGTAACCACCAACAAATACCAGATACTGTGTGCTATATTTGAGAGGAAGGAACTGGCAAAACCACATTTGAGTATTCTTTGACTAAGAAAAGCCTATGAAATACATGAGGTTACCATAAGTCAACAAATAACCTGAAAGTGTGTGCATACACACATATATATTTCAAATATTTTCAAGCCATGAATGACTGAATCTGTGGATATTTGTGCTTTGAAATGTTTATCAGAACAACTGGGTAGCATTTTGTTTCTGTCCAAAAATTGTACTCATTACCCCCAAACCATTCCATAGCTGCCTAAAAGGACTATAGCTAATCAGATTCATACCACTCATGCCTGTGGAATATTTTGTTCTTGGCATGGTTACCCTTGACTACAGGCCATCAGCAAACTGAGCTGGGATCTATACTCTTCATAAGTGTGATGAGCCTCAATCTTTGTTAAAGGAGGCTTCATTCTGCAATTGTCCTCAAATGCAGCTCAAAATTCTTTTTCCCTTGCATCATTTTTCATAGGAAGAAAATTAACTCAATTCATTCGAAGACATCTAGCCCTGTTCATGCAATGCAAAGATATTTAAAAGCAGAACTTGGATTGAACTAATCAAAATAGGAGTTACTTGCCGTTAATACCTTTTCATACTACCTTTCTATCATGACAAAATAATACTGGTCCTTTTGTACCTGTGTCTGTTTTAGTCACTATACAATTGGAGTGTGATCTTATTACTGTAGTTAGTATGCTTTATGTCAAGTCTTTCGGTATGACTCTATGGTCAACTTCTGTCAGCAGTTACACTAGAAGACCTAGAGATTTCTAGAGAGATGTTCTCATAGGTTTTTAAAAAATCACTATTGTGGGGTTCCTGCACCCATAATGTCAGCAAATGTGGAGAGCCCACTGTACAGAGATGTGCTTTACAAGGGAGGACTGTCTTTGAAAAAATGTTAGATACTACAAGTGGGCCAAAGAGATGTTATTGGGGTTGACTACATGTGGAACACGGCTTCCTAGCTGCGCTGGCTGCTTGGTTGTTTTCAGGCACAAATGCTGGTGATTACCTATAAAGCCTTATAAGTTGAGTCCAGGTGATTTTTGTCAGAGTAATTGCAGCGCAGCAGCAGTTGGATGGAGTCAGAGGAACGCAGCACAAAGAGACATCAGAGACGATGGTAAAACTATATACAAGTTTTACTGAAAGCAGTAATAAAGACAAACAGACTTGCAGACGAACACAGGACTTGACACTCACTCAGAACTGAACTGAGGCAATCAGTAATACACACACACTTGTGTCTGGACACTCCCCAGTTCCAGCCACACATCAAGGTCATCACAGCTTCTTAGTAATTAACTCTTTCCAGACTATAGTACACTCTGGATGATGCAATCAGTATGCAATACAGGCAAGACACAAATTTTCATTTAAACACTACCAATACACACATCCCACATTAACAATTTGAAGGACAATATCTTCTTTTATGAGCCCATTAGAGTGCTAGAAAACCTCTCTGTCACACCAGCTGTTGGAGATCACTTGAGGATGTGAGAAGCCATGTGGTCAATTAACAGTCCCAATGCTGAGAGCTAAAGTATCAGTCAAAAACCAATAAACCAAAATGTACAGAAGGGCATGCAAAAATAGTCTGGATTCAGGAATAGGATCAAGTCTCAGAGCTGACTTAAAGTCTCCCATGGAGTTGGTAATGAACGTTGCTTCCAGTCTCCACAGTATTTGCTGTTGCTTTATTTAGGAAAGTACCTTGTTTTGTGTTAACAGCTAGGTAACATCAATTGAATTGCAGATATGTGGGGCCTTTCCCAAAATATTTGGGTCTTGCTAGTATTTCCAAGGGATACACAGTAACACCTTATCAGGCCCATTTGGTGGCAACAAAGATGCTTTTAGGGCCCTTTTACACATGCCTAAAATTACAGAAGTAACTGGGATAAAAGAGGTGGCAGCAGCTAAATGATTTTTAGTGAAGGTGCAGGTGAAATCGGGTTAACAGCTGAAAGCACATGTTTAAAAGGTGAATTTAAGACCCAATTCTGCCCCCCAAAATTAGCAAAACATGTATTTTCCTTCCCTTCCCCCTGTGTGGATTGCCCCAGTGCATGTGCGCATTTTAAAAGCCCAAAAAAGCTGATCAGGCTGTCAAAATATGGAGCCACAGGCACACAGGTGGCTAAAGGGAATCAGAATTGGAAAGCAATTAGAACTTTCTGCAACCATTCCTTTATTTAGATCTTTATAACATTGAGCTTGAATTAACAGTTGGGTGAAGGGTGAGAATAAGAAATCTGCTTGTGTGTAGATTTGGATCTCTACACATATAAGATCCAGCACATATTGAAGTTATTTTTTTTAAAAAAAAATTCCGCCTGATGTCCCATCTGCCCTTCATCTTGATCTGCTTCAAAGGAAGGTATGAGGATGGTGAGGGACCATTTCCCAGGACTGACAGATCTGTTGTGTGCTTACTGTCAGGTCCCAGGATTTTTTGCCCCACTTTTCAAACCTGCATTTTGGCGCTTTCAGGAAGCGCCCTTTAAAAATACTGAAATATTTGCTTAATTTTGCGATCAATTTAAGTATTACACCACCTCACTGAAGCAGCTGGGTGAGGTCATCTGGAGTTTTGGAGTTGGGTGCCATCTCTACGCAGATGACATTCAACTTTACTACTCCTTTCCACCTAGCTCCAAGGAACTCCCTTGTGTCCTGGAACAATGCCTGTCTGCTGTGATGGACTGGATGAGGGCTAACAAGCTGAAACTTAATCCAGACAAGACAGAGGTTCTCCTGGTCAGTTCTATGGCTGGGGTTGTTGTATGTCTTTCGGGCTGTGTGGCCATGTTCCAGAAGCATTCTCTCCTGACGTTTCGCCCACATCTATGGCAGGCATCCTCAGAGGTTGTGAGGTATGGAGAAAACTAAGCAAAGAGGTTAATATATATCTGTGGAAAGTCTAGGGTGAGAGAGGTCAGTGTGAATGTTGTGTAGTTAATCACTTTAATTAGCATTGAAAAGCTTATCTGCTGTCTTCTTCCTGCCTCTGGGGCATCCTTTGTTTAGAGTCGTTAACTGCCCTTGGTTGATTCATGTCTGGAAATCCTCTGTTTTCAGAGTATTGCTTTTTATTTACTGTTCTGATTTTTGAGTTTTTTAATACTGGTAGCCAGATTTTGTTCATTTTCATGGTTTCTTCCTTTCTGTTGAAGTTGTCCACATGCTTGTGGAATTTCAATGGCTTCTTTGTGTAGTCTGACATGATAGTTGTTAGAATGGTCCAGCATTTTTGTGTTCTCAAATAGTATTCTGTGTCCAGGCTGGTTCATCAAATGCTCTGCTATGGCTGATTTCTCTGGTTGAATTAGTCTGCAGTGCCTTTCATGTTCTTTGACTCTTGTTTGGGCGCTGCGTTTGGTGGTCCCTATGTAGACTTGTCCACAGCTGCATGGTATCCGGTAGACTCCTGCAGAAGAGAGAGGATCCCTCTTGTCCTTCGCTGACCGTAGCATTTGTTGGATTTTCTTCGTGGGTCTGTAGATAGTTTGTAGGTTGTGCTTCTTCATCAGCTTCCCTATACGGTCAGTAGTTCCCTTGATGTATGGTAAGAACACCTTTCCTCTGGGTGGATCTTTGTCTTGACTCTCATGGCTTGTTCTTGGCCTTGCAGCTCTTCTGATGTCTGTGGTGGAGTATCCATTGGCCTGTAGAGCCCAGTTTAGGTGGTTGAGTTCACCTTGGAGGAGGTGAGGTTCGCAGATTCTTTGTGCACGGTCTGTCAGGGCTTTGATTGTGCTCCTTTTTTGACTTGGGTGATGGTTGGAGTTTTTATGAAGGTATCTATCTGTGTGTGTAGGTTTTCTGTAAACTGTGTGGCCCAATTGTTGATTGGGTTTGCGGATGACCAGAACATCTATGGCTGATCGGGGCATTGGGTGGCAACCTGTACTGGATGGGGTTACAATCCCCCTGAAGTCTCAGGCCCGCAGTTTGGGTGTCCTCCTGGACTCAGTGCTGACACTTGAAGCTCAGGTGTGAGTGGTATCGGGAAAGGCCTTTGCATAGTTAAAGCTTGTGTGCTAGCTGTGGCCATACCTTAAGAAGCCTGACTTGATCATGGTTGTCCATTCCTTAGTTACCTCCAGACTGGATTACTCCAATGCACTCCATGTGGAGCTGCCTTTGAAGATGGCTCGGAAACTCCAATTAGTGCAACAGGCAGTGGCCAGGTTGTTAACGGGAGCAAATTATAGGGAGAAGACTACCCCCTTTATTAAAACAGCTCCACTGGTTGTCGATAAGTTTCTGATCCCAATTCAAGGTGCTGGTTATTACTTATAAAGCTCCAAACAGCTCGGGTCTGGCCTATCTTTGTGATCGCATCTTCTATTATGAACCTGTATGAACTTTAAGATCTTCTGGGGAGGCTCTTCTCTCACTCACACCACTGTCTCAAGTGTGGTTGGTGGGGACAAGGGAGATGGCCTTCTCAGAGGTGGCTCCCTGGCTCTGTAACTCCCTCCCAAGAGAAATCAGATTAGCCCCCACTGTGGCCTCATTCCGAAAAGACTTTAAAACCTGGCTATTTCAATGTGCCTTTGACTAGATTGGACATTTTACAGAGTCCCTATCTCCACCCATATCCAGCCATTGCACTTACCACTGGCACATGTTACTTTTTATACATTTTTATGAACTGTATTTTGTAGTCGCTGTTGTTTTATTTTGTTGTATATCACTGGGCTTGGTCCCCATGTAATCTGCCCCAAGTCCCCTTGGGGAGATGGGGTGAGATACAATAATAAAGTTGTTGTTGTTGTTGTTATTTGATGCATGTGTTCTGTGATGAGATTTCCACAGTTTTCAAATTCTGGAGACTACCAGTGAATGAGATTAACAGAGGTAAAGACCAGACAATGGATAAAGCCTGGGAAATATTATGAGAATGCTGCCATTTTAAAGAACAGAATTTGTTAGTAAAAGCTGGAAAAAACTGTCCTTGAAAACATCACTGAATAAATGGGTCCTTTTTGCTACAAATGATCACCTTCCTTCAACCTTTCATTGCTGTTTGGCACATATAAGGAGAAAGACTGCACAGTGCTGTTTCAAGACAGATTCCATACATAGTGATTCAGTTGTAAAATGTGCGTTTTCTCAGCCATGTGGAAGAAACAGAGTATTGTTCTTCTGGTTGACAAAGCCGGTTGAGAGTTGATATGACCAAAGGACTGATGTTTGGGTGGTCATTTCAAGAAAACAGTGCCACAAACTCTACTAGATGCACTATTAATATATATGTGCATCTCATTAAACTCTTTTTCAACATGTTGCTGCTTAAATGTGCAACAGTGGGAGCATTCATTTCTAGAAAAAGGCCACCCAGGGCAAAACAGTTGACCAAGAAAAAGGAAGACTGTGACACAAGCTCAAATACACCCCCCCCCCAACATCATTCAAACGGGCAAAGTGAAAGGCAAGGTGAAACCACCCACAGGTTATGGTTGAAAAGCATTTATTTCCCCTCAAAAATATTATTGCTTTATGGTTATAAATGAGCAATAAAAATGCGTATAAATGACTAGTAGCTTGCATTAATTTCTATGATGATCAGTTAACTAAAGCAAAAGGAGGAGGGAGAATGTTAAGATCTTGAAGTTCACCAGCTCATAGAGACAACAGAAATCAGCAGTATTGAGTCAAAGGCATCAATACATTTGTTTTCTTGTTTTCCAGTAACAACAAAGAAATAACATGCAGGATGAATTTTTTAAAAAAAGAAAAGAGGGTCAGGTGTGAAGTTATTTCCCAATCCTTACATCAGAAGACCAAGTGATGAAGATATAAATATATTTTGTTTGTTTAATATTGTTTGCATTCTAAGGCAGCCTGACAACCAAAGCTTAATATGCATTCAATGAATAGAATGAATCAAGACAGTAATTAGCCTAGAACAAAGTAGCCTCAAAGGAAACCACGGCATATAAAGCTGAAATGCAAACTGGTAGAAAAATCAATGAGTTCAGTAGTCTAATAGTATTAAGATGGATCTTCAAATGTAGGCAAACTACAAAATATTTATCCGGTTTTGAAATATTTATAATGTAGATGTGAGGAGAACTATCTTTGTGAATGGATTCCAAATGTGGTGTTCCACCACTAAATAGCTCTCCCTTTGGTAGTCCTCCATTTTGCTTCACAGGATTAGGGCTGCACAAGAGCTTTGGGTGACATTGTTGTTCCATGCCTAAAAGTCATTTCCAATTTATAGGGACCCTAAAACAAACCCAACATAGGGTTTTCTTGGCCAAATTCTCTCTTTCATTTCCCTCCTTTAGGGATGAGAGTGCAAAATAGTTTAACTATAATCACAAGTTGATCATATATAACCGATGTTGCTTAGTTTAACTTCATATTATGTGTGTGGTGTGTACTGCCTACTGCTGCACAGATGGGCAAAACTGAAAAAGATTATCTTCATCCAACTAGAACTGGATCTATACCACCATATAATGCAGTTTGAATCTACATTATATGGTCAGCATAGATCCATATGTGGTCTCAAAAGAAACTGCTGCATAGAAAACCAAAATTCATTTATGGCAGTGTAGATCCAATTTAGGGACCTCATCAAATTAGAAAATACTGTGTTTCTGAAATAAGGAGAAAGATCTCCGGTAATAAGAAAATTGGCAATTGCTGCTTTACCTCATTATGTGTGTGTGTGTGTGTGTGTGTGTGTGTGTGCATGTGTACATACATGGGAATCTTTCTCCATGACATTAGATTCCTAAGAACTCCTTATTAGATTCCTCAGAACTCTGTATTTTCTGCCATAAGGCAGCTATCAGACAAGTGCATTTACTGCACAGATGCGAGCATATTTTCACATCTCAGAAGAGCAGTAATTCGGGATTTGGAGGCTATGTCACTCCACAGATTTAGAAAAATGTTTAAAGAGTGATGTAGGGAGTCTTTTGAATGGATTGGGAGGAGCCAGCCTTCCATGGTGTGATGGGACGCAATGCAGCATTTTCTGAAGGCAAGAATCGTAGTGTTTGGGTGTCAGTATACATCCCATCTGCATTCATTATGCATTCCGTCAGAAAAAAAAACTATGGGATGTATACATTATTTCCTAATGTGATGAGTTTCTATATCTTTGTAATAAATGCCTGGTCTATATGCCAGCAGCAGACTCACCCCAGCAGTTGCCCCACTTGCATTCTCCAGCCCAGGGAGCTAGCCCAGTCTTGCTGAAGTCTATTGCAAAGAGGCATCTCACTCTGTTGCGGTGTGAGAGTCCCAGATGGTTATGAACATGAATCTCAGCAGTATGTGTCAAAAGGATATCAAAAAAGAAAAAGAAGACAAGAAAGCACAATTTGGAGGGGGAAATTGTGTGATGGGGCAATTGTGTTTGCTTGCTTAGAGCTCTGCCTAGTATATCTCTACCTCCTCTCTGATCTCTTCTTCATATTATCCTGCAGGGATTACAATATATGAAGAAGGCCTGCATAGTTTTCCTGTATCTCTGGCAAGTTGAGATCTTTGCTTGGGGACATGTGGGAGAACTGCTATATCTTGCAAAAGCAAGCCAGACATGTCCCACTCTCTGCCTGTGCAATGCCTTGAATGATGGATGGGAATGTGAGGAGACATTAAGGCTGTTGCTGCAAAGAGAACAAGGGGAGTGCTTTTCCAGATTCAATCCCACTCCCCCGCAACCTCTACTTATCCCACATTATACATAGCCCTTTGAACCTGTGAGGGATATGAAATTATATGCAGGCAACTGACAGTGTACTGAAAGCTGAATTTGAAAGAGAGGAAACAGATATGGAAAACTGACATCAGAGGTACAGGCTTAGCTGAACTGCTTCTCTTTATTATAGTTGGATAGGGTGGAAATGTCAGTCACAGCATTTATATGAGGTGTTATATTCCCTTGGCAGCCATTGAGTGAACTCATGATGAACTGGTTGCTTTGCATCAGATTTCCTTACACTAATGAGAGCCTCTTAGCATTGTGTTGAATTTTCCTTTCATTTTAATTATATTTTCCAAAATTTGTGAGATGTTTCCAATCTGAATATCGCAGCGACATGGCCCTCCTCAACAACAGTTGGTTTGGATTTCTCCACACCCCCACTTCCCTGGTGTAAGGAGGGAGGGATTGGCTTCTCCTCTGACCATTTACAGGAAATGAAATATATGTTGTTGATGCATGGTCTGGATCACATGAGATGTCTATCCAGGCTTAAATCACTTTCTCCCTTTCTGAGTTCTCTCTCTTTTTTATTGTGTCAGAAGCAGATTGAGGCAAGTTGCTTCTGGTGTGAGAGAATTGGCCATCTTCAAAGATGTTGCCCAGGGGATGCCCGGATGTGTTATCATCCAGCAGGGGGCTTCTCTCATGTCCCCACATGGGAAGCTGGGCTGACAGATGGGAGCTCACCCTGTCTCGCGGATTTTAACTGCCAACGTTCAAGTCAGCAGTTCAGCCGGCACAAAGGTTAATCCATTGCACCACCGCAGCTCCTACATATGGTATGTTATGATTCCTGTTCTACCTGGAGCCAGGCTGGGATTTCCGAGAGCAGGAATTACTTACCAGTCTTGGAAAGATATATTCTTGCCTACTCTTCCTCATCAAAGAACTATACAGAGACAGCCACTTACAGGTTAGATGTGGTCTCCAAGGCCAAATTATTGAAGCAACAAATGAGGGACATTGTCCTGGGAGAGCTCAGAGCTCGCTCAAATTCACCATGTTCCCCTAGGGCCCTGAACTTACCATACACTGAGCCATTTAAGTAATGTAATTTTCTTCTTCATGGTGCTTTACCAAAGACTCTTCACAAAAGCGATACTAAATGTACTTCCATCAGAGCTGTTAAATGGCAGACTATCTGGTATCCCATACTCCCAAAGGATATGCCCATGCGGTGGAAATGAAATAGAATTATTAGAACACATCTTGTTGCAGTGCCACTATTACTCAGCCCAACACGGTCAACTCATACACCCAATCCTGACCCGATTGTCTGACCATGCCCCACAAGGGAAGGTCAGATATCTTATGGAGGATAAACACGAGGTGACCCTCACTGTTGCAAAGTTCCTTGAAGTGGCAGCAAGGCTGAGAAAGAGCCTAGTCTCCGATCAGAGTATTACCTGATATTGTGTAGTATATGTCTGTTAAACACATTTCTGTTTTAAATGTTATGTAAACTCCTGTATGTTATACACTTAACAGCTGCAGGTCCATGGACCATAATAAAGTTTATTGTATTGTTGCCTGCAGTTGAATAGAACCACACTGAGGCCCCTTCTACACTGCCATATAATCCAGTTCAAAGCAGATAATCTAAATTTTATATTGCAGTGTAGAAGAGGCCTGAGCCATGTAAGGTGGTATGACCTGGTGCAAATACTGTGCTATAAATTGATGGCCAGGGATTTAACTAAAGGGTTGTAATAGACAATATATTATATTTGAGAGAGTTTTTTCCTGAAATGAGAAACCCAGTCTACAAAAGGTGAAACTGTGCAGAGATAGGGTGGGGTAGGTTTGGAGCCAAATGGAATTTGGAAAAGCTAGAATGGAGTCAAAGGGCTTATCCACAAAGTAAAAGAAATTGTTGGAATTATAAAGACTTTCTAGTTCTTTTTGTTGCTTTGAACCAAATATCCATGGTTTTGCATCCAAACTCTCTCTTGAAATATCCTGGGTTTCCCTCCCTTCTCCCCCCTTGTGTCCTCCCCCCTGCTTGTTTCCTTCCCCCCTTCCCCTCCATTGACCATCTAGATTCAGGCAATATGTCAGATATTAACTTCCCCCAACTTCTAAATTATTATTCAAGCGCTATAGTCATAATGTAGAGTGCATAATATTAAAGTGCAATATCACACTATTTAATCCTTAGGATCATTGTCTTTTATTGCTAGCATTCCTCCTTTCCTCACTTGATCTCTGTGGAATCTGGATCCTGGAAGCAAACACTGTGTTTCTTGGCAGTGGTCAGCTTAGCTAGTTACAGTACAATCACAAACAGACAGCTATAGAGAGAAGTGAATTTAATTTCAGGAAATATTAAGTTAATTTAAACTGAATGGGAAGTGGGATTAAAAAGTTGGGATTTTCCAAGGAATACATTTTGATAGAGAAAACATCATGCAGATCTTCAAAACTTGTGACTTTCATATACATAGGGGTTTCTTTTTGTTCACAGAGGCTCAAAGATCAATTTCCCCCTTTTAACATACACTTAAAATGCTTTCCCTTCATATCTCCTCTCTGCCCTAATAGACAACTGGACAGTCACAGTTATGTTTGGGGAGCCCATTTGTACCCCAGTCACTAAGAAAAATGTGCCCCAGATGCTGCTGGTTATGCAAGATGGAACAACAATGTGTAAAAAAGGACACCCTGGTCTGGAATCCCATTCTTCTTTGGATTTCAACAGATTTTCAATGGATCACATTGGCAATCCACCTAAGAATAAGAGTTGGAGAAGGTACTCTTTTAGATTACTATTTCCAGGATCCTCCATCCACCTGTGTAGTCCAAAAAGGTAACTTTTCATAATGACACAAGGATTTCAAGGTGTGTGAAGTACTGAGTGGTTGATTGTGAAGATCTTCTGACTAGCTTGAAATGGTTAGTTGGGTGGCAAGCATGGCTGAATGATAGATCTAGTTCAACTATGGTTTATTGAGATCCATCATCCTCTGCTCTTCCAGTTCTTTTTCCTTGAAGCAGTTAATCTTCCTCATTTTGTTTTGGCTAAATTTCCAAGCTGCCATGCAGGACAAGGGCCAGAAAATGGGAGACAAGTTAATTTGTTCCATTCAGCTGTTGAGTATTATGATATCTATGATTTTTAGTAAGTAGAAATCTAGGTAGCTAGAATCATCAAGAGCGCATCCAGATAGGCACTAAAATGCATGCCCTCCCATTTCTTCAATTGGGGTATCCAGATGACGCCCCACAAAAACATGAATGCTTACTCCACAAAGCAGGAAAACCCTGCTTTGCAGCAAGATAATTTGACTCCTGGAAATACACGGGTCTTTCAGAAGGCCCATGTCTTTCCAGTTGTGGGGGCTGTGTAGATTTATTTATTTATTTATTTATTACAATTTTTATATCCTGCCCTTCTCATCCAATAGGGGACTCAGGGCGGCTTACAATAAAACACATATATAAAATTGTGCAATACATTGTGAATCAATTAAAAAGTTATTAAATTACATCAGACATTCATAAAAACACTTATAAAATACAGATAGGCATGTTCGAGTCTAAAAGACTGGGTCTGTCAATTGTGTTCCAGCGTACATAATAATAATTAGTGCTGCTAATTGTTATTTGAAAGCCTGGCCCCACAACCAAGTTTTAACTTTCCTACGGAAAGATAGGAGGGAGGGAGCCTGCCTGACTTCACTGGGGAGGGCGTTCCATAGGCGGGGAGCCACTACTGAAAAGACCCTGTCTCTCATTCCCGCCAGCCGCCAGTTTCATTGGGTTTCATTGGGTTTTCTGGGGCTGAGAGTGTGTGACTTGCCCAAGATCACCCAGTTGCTGAGTGGGGAATGAAGCCACAATCGTAGTCCAACTCTCAAACCACTACACTAAACCATGCTGTCCCAAAAGCGGGCCTGCTGTTTCTTCCTATGAGGCTTAGCTCACTTCCGATGCTACACTATGTCTTAGGAAAAAACCTCAGTCTTTTTTTATGAATGCTCCCATGAGAAAATGTATGGGTGAACTACAATTCCAAAAAGTCTTAGGTCAACCCTCCCAAAACTCCCCCAGGATTCACAGCTGGCCATATTGGGTCTTTGTGCCAAGCTTGGACCAGATCTGGGATAAGAAGATAATCTAGGAGGGGGTTTCTTCTTCTGATGGGGCTTAGATCGCTTCTAACAAGGAGGGGTTTCTTCCTATGGGGCTTACACATACACAAATATAGAGCGAATTTTAAAAGGAATACTGCTAAAACAGATTTAAAATGCAACCTTTTCCCTTTCCAGAATGATACTATACTATATATATTTTGCAAATCTCCGCTTCTGCAACCAGGTAGGGAAGGCAGATTTCTCTCCATTTTAAGCCCTTTGCAAAGTCTGCTTTCTCTCTATGCAAATACTCATTGACTTTGCAAACTTCATGGCAACTCAAATGCTAATTCAAGCTGACTAACATCAACATTAACACTTGCTTTAAACAGAGAAGGGTTCTTTCTCCTACCCTGGACATTCCACAGGTATATACCCTCCACTTGTGTCACTGCCAACAGAACCTCTGAAGATGCCGACTACAAACACAGGCAAAATGTTAGAATACTGCTAGAACATGGCCACACAGTCTGAAAAACTCACAGCAACTCAATGATTCCAGCCAGAAAATCTTTCAACAATACAGACACACCCAATTTGGATCTAATCTAGATAGACCAATTGGTTGCACAGGACAGAATAATGTTGTACCATTAATAGAGAATTTCAGTAGGTATTTCTTGTCATTAATTCATTTGGCTAGATTGATATACATGTTTCACTTCATACATATTTTCATCTCATTTTGGAGGTATGGAGAGATCTAAAATGTCTTTCAGAGGATGTATTAACTCATTTTTGAGTAATAATTGTGTGGTTCTTTTGCAGTAGGGTAGCTGCTTTATATAATCACCTATTGTTTTGTTCATATTAATTTAAACTGCAAAGATGCATTGATAAGGAGGATCCACACAAATTGAACAAGTACAAAATGTATAAGCTGAGTTTTTCAGCACTTTTTAGGGCTAAATAGGCCCCCTTAACATATACTCAAGTGAGGGTCCTGGTCGGTTTATATTCGGGTTAGGTAATACTCGAGTATATAGGTAATCAGTTGGACAGTCTTATCTTACTATTATTATCTTAAATTACAGTTTTATGTAAATATTCAAAAGCATTTAACCTCAGTTAATGTAATTTTATTGGTATCTATTTTTATTTTTATTTTTGAAATTTACCAGTAGCTGCTGCATTTCCCACCCTTGTCTTATACTTGAGTAAATAAGTTTTTTTCAGTTTTTGTGGTAAAATTAGGTGCCTCCGCTTATATTCAGATCGGCTTATATGGTATATGCAGAATAGAAAGTTAATGAACAAGTAACTAGTTACAGTTAAAACTTGGCAAATCCTTTACCTTTATTTTTAATGATCTCATGGCTTTCCAAGGATGGATCATCTTGAACCCTGAGATTTCCCAGCCCTAATCTGACTAGGGATGGCTCATAATACACTTATTTTATGTTCCTGAAGAGCACCAGGATCATAAAGAGGGGCGTGTGCTGAATAATTGGGGAAACCAACCCAGCAGGCACTCTGATCACAGCTTTCCAAAGATGGCCTCATAGGTTTTAACAGCCCTCAACAAGGTACTTGTGCTTTAAAAAACCAGTTCTGAACCTTTTTGCCTAATCCTTCATGAGTCTGGCTAAGTTGGCCATTTGTTATATGCACTTCCTCTTGTCTCAAATAGGTCAATATTTTTAACTTGATGACTGGCAAGAGGAATAGATAAATGTATTTGACAGACTGACTTTTGGGTTATATTAACTCAGCACATTTTTCTTGGAAACATTTGTTTTTCTTTGGCATTGTTTCTTATTTTCCTTTGAGTCCCTGTTTTTCTTCCTGTGGACATGACCAAGAGAAAGAAAGATTAAAGAATAAGCATGACATTAGACTGCATCCTATTTTATCAAAGGTGTAAAATAGGTTAGAAACTAGATTGATTTATATTTTGTTATATTTTAGTTTCTTTTGGTATATATTTTAACTAAAATATAACAAAATGCAATGAATGCTTCCTCTACAGCAGTGGTTCCCAAACGTATTTGGCCTACCACCCCCTTTCCAGAAAAAATATTACTCAGTGCCCTCTAGAAAGGGTGTGTGGCTTAGTCAGGTAGGAGTAGCTCCTGCTCAAGATGGCGGGGCTTAACTTCTCCCCTAGTCCAAGATGCAGGGCGGGAAGGGGGAGGGGAGGTGGGCGGGGCCACAAATGGGCGGGCAGGACTGGGATGGGCAGAGTCACGAGCTCTGAGGCAGGGCTGAGCTTCTATCCCTGTCCTGCGGCACCTCCGGTGATAGCACCCACTTTGAGAATCACTGCTCTACAGGTTCAATCTAGCCAAGTCTACAAACTTTCTATAAGAAGTAAAGATAAGATAAGTAGGAACAGGGCTTGAAGGATCAAAGCATTGACACTACTTATGTTTTCAGCCAGCTGAGGACAGCATGTGACATTGTCTTCAGTGTCCTCTTTACATTTAATTGCAATCATCACATTAGCTGGAGGCGGAAGATAGACTTTTTAACAGCATTATATTATTTCGAACTAACTTTGCTGTAATGCAGAGAATTTGTAGGGCTGGTTAGTCCTAAATGGATAATTTAGCCTTTAGATTTCTTTAAAAATCTGTTCCTGTGGAGATGAACAGCTTTGTCTCAGTGTGTTTGCATGCCTGCATTCTTTTGATTTTATTATAGAATTTATTTTGCTTTTAAAAAAAGGAATATAAATGTGCTATGATTAGTGTGAAATAAATGGAGCAATGGCTACAGATTAACTTCATAATAGAGTTTCAATTTTTTTTTAATTAAAGTGCACCTCTAGTCTAACATTTTAAAAATTCAGGCCCCAAGTAGACTTGCAATTTCATAAATAATTTCATTCCATTTACTGGAAATCAAAGATTTCATTCCACTCTGGGTATTCCCTTCCAGCACATTCCCATCTGCAAAGTAACTTAAATGTGGTCGCCATTCCTTGAATCTATTTCCTCACCAAGTGATGTTTTATATTAAGCCAAAGAGGTTTTTAAAGCATAACAACAATTGAGTGCTGCAGTTGGAAAATCAACCAAGGCTTAAACCAGAAGCTATCAATTCAATGGCAGCTCCTTTTGGAAAGGGTTTCCATTACTTAGATACAGAAACTCAAATTGTTGTTCTTTCAGTGATTCTGTATGATATTTGGTTCCTTCTGAGAAGTCATTTTCCATGGTAGAATGGCACATACGTGCCAGTAATGCTTAAAAGAATGTTTGCTTTCTTTTATAGCTGAATGAAAGAAGGGCATATTCTCCAATACTGAACAGAGGAAAACTGGGATGCATATGTCTATGCAATATTAGAACGTGTTTAAGTTGGCAAAAGTTATTAAAGAAGAAGAATACACAAGCTAGGAGAAGTTGTGGTCATTTGCTTTTCCTTGCTTTATTGACTTTTTCCAGTAGTTGCTCCAAGTCTTTCCTATTTTCTGATAGTAGCATGATATCATTTGAAGATTTTCAATGGTTGATGTTCATTCCCCCCCAATTTTCACCGCCTTGCTCAGTCTTACCTTGCTTTAATATATGTCAGGGATATAAAGTAAACAGGAAGGCTGATAAAATGCAGCCTTGCCTAACTCCTTTGCCAATTGCAAACCATTAGGATAATCAAATGTTGTTATACATCCATTTCTTTAAGAGTGAGCCATCCTTTGTCAGATGCATAGAGTAAAGCACCCATCGACAGACATTTATACTCGTGTCTGGGCACATATATCGATTTCTTTTTTCTATCCCTTTGTTTACTATCTCATTTCACTGCTTCAGTTTCTAAATGCTATAAAGCACAGTGCCACATTTGATAACTGCTGGAAGGGCTTGGACTTCCTCTGTGATGAGAAAAGCACACTGACACCAAGGAAACCTGTTTTGTTTCCAAAAGAATTATTGCCTCAGCTTTAAAACCATCATGAAATCTGGCATTCATTTGAAATGAAGGCATCTGGAAAGTAGTTTATAGAACAGAAATAACATTGACTCTAAGTGACTGATAAGAAAGCTTTTAGCTTACTATAAAAAAATCCTCCTGACAGGTAAAGAAAAAAGAGTGCAGAGGTGGAGGCCCAGGATTTTCACCTGTGGTACAGTGTCATTAATAAATGCTGTGGGAAAGGCTCTAGTCTATTGATACTTCATTAGGGGTAAGGTCACTAATACATCAATCAGAACAGATGTGACATTTGTTTAGAATTTAAGTGCTCCGAGGAAATAGGCCCGAAATATTTTTGATTAATCTCTATATAACTTCCCATGCCAGTTGAATTAGAGCATTTCATTCCACACACACATGTTGAATCCCCCCCTCCCCCAGTTCCCTTGGCATTTGCTGCCTGAAGGTGAGAGGCATTGAATTAGATCAAATGTCAGCATTTTCACACTGTAAGAAAGGACAGGAAGAAGGCTCAAACCTCACTTTCAAGTTCTATTGTGCTGTGCATGAACACTGCTTGATGCCTGAGAATATCCAACTGCGGCAGAGGGAGCTTTTTACATTCCTCACGTGTGAAAAACACAGCCTTCTTGTCCTGGAAAGTATTTACAATAGCAAATCTAACACAAGTCCTATTCTAATGTCCTGCATAGGGAAAAAAAGTAAAGAGTTGTGTGGCACTTGAAAGGCTAGCAGGTTGACTTTGGGAAAGGATGCTATAAGCCATGAAAATTTCTGCCACCATGAACTTGGCACCTTAAAGGCTCAAGCTTGTGAGCTTTCATGATGCCAAAAGAGTCTTTGTTGCTTATAATGACTCCTCTAGAAACTTAATAGGAGCAGAATCTATGTGTGGATTACACATAGATCCACACATGGATCTGTGGAACCATGTGTGGATCTATGTGTGGATCTGTTTTAAAAGCGTATGGCACTTTATCACTGTTACTTATTTCCATGACACAGCACTTTATGAAACCTGTCCCTTCTGGTTTGCTTTTAATTATTCTGATTTTATCTGCTTGGATTTTAATGTATTGTCCATTATTTTATTTTGTGTATCGTTGGAATGTTTTAAGTTTTTGTAAAATATGTTGTGTTGTTGTTTCGGGCTTGTCCCTGTTGTGAGCTGCCCTGAGTCCCTTCGGGGAGATGGGGCGGGATATAAAAATAAAGTTTATTATTATTATTATTATTGTTAGTAGTAGTAGTAGTATTATGTGTATGTGTGACAAGTGGGCAGTAATCAGGTCTTCTCAAGTGGTCACTTGCATGCAGGGCCGTAGCCAGAAAAAACTTTCGGAGGGGGTTTTGAAAATTTCAGGGGGGGGGGTTGAACCCCTAACACACACACACACACCCCGGCTACAGACCTGTCAATATCTGCTTGAGATAGTGCCTGGAGGGACTCTTAATTTTTTGCGTCTCATAGACTTAGCATGGGGATTTGGTTAACCAGTTAAAATTCATGAGTAAACTAGGTTTTTTTTTAACCTGAAAAATTTTGGGGGTGGTTTGAACCCCTAACCCCCCCCCCTCCCGGCTACAGGCCTGCTTGCATGCAACTTGTATGTGTGAAATCAAGACACATACAAGTTTGATTTCAAGATTCAGAGACTTCAAACATAAAGGTGTTTTACTCTATTTATGTTGTACTCCAGAGCTGGAACCCCTCTGACCTTAGACACCACACCAGCAAGCAGTTTATTGAAGAATATATGAAAGCCAAGCAATAAAAATGCTGCAAAAAGTATAAACCAAAAAGGAATTTTCAAAATGCAACAATTAGTCCATGAATCTCAAGGTACAAATATAAAACACAAAGTACAAGGTTGTAAAATCCACAAGAACAAGGCAGCATAAAATCCCAATACTCAGAACAGGAACTTAGCAATACCGGAACCATGAAGCTAGAAATCCACTTGAATTCTCCAAACAGGAACTTGGCAAGACTGGTACCTGAAACTAGAAATCCACTTGGAAGCAAGACTGGCATGAATAATCAATGTTGATCACACTGAGGTAAAAAGCTTTCCCCTTTCTCTTATAAAGCTTTCACTGTCTCATGCAATGAAAAGAAGACATTCTGTTTCACTTTCCCACCAGATAAAGATTTACTTACCCTTTTACTCTGGAGAAGAACTGACCTTCGACGGACTTGTGAACTCTGCCTTTGTTTACAAAAGTCGTGTTGCCTATCTTCCAGCGCATTAAAATCTACACCTGACAAATCATCCTCAGAAGCACCAATTCTCAGAGAAAACCTGCTGAGGGCCCCTTTCAGGAATTTGTCCTTGAACATACTCACTCTGTTTGCAAGAAACCTCCAGCCCAGGTCTGTCAAAAAAAAAACTATCATCCCCATTTTCATCAGACACAGGCCTAGAAACCCCAGCATCCCCATTGACATCAGACACTATCACAGGCTGAACTACAACAATTTAAAATGTTTGAACAGGGAGTTTTATTTGTTAAGAGCACAAAGAGACGAACATCCATCCACTCCAAGTTTCACCATCTTCTCACAGGACTGACATTTCTGTGAACTCACTCTTTTGCCTGCAGGTACTTTTTCACATGTCACTGAGTTTAAAAATGTCTCATTGTGGAGACTGAGGAAACAGATTTTTTTTTATTCCAGCTATAACCTTTCATTTACATTTTTACATTCTGTATTTCATTTCATAATAGTCACATTTTATCCCTTTTTATATATATATTAAAAAAAGAGGTGTGTGACTATTATGTGATAAAAAAATTGCCTCTGGTTTCTGTTTATTTAAAAATATTAACTATCTTACCTCTGAGGCAGGAAGAGGAAGAGGGGTGATACAACCTCAAACAAACAGCTCCATTTCAGTTTCTTTGGTTTTCTACCAAACAAACAGAAACTGTGAAAAGATGATGGGAGATCTCTCTCCCTTCTTACTTTCTCTGAAGGCAAGGCACTTTACAAAATCTGAAACAGAGCTCTTTAGGTAAAAGAGAAAAGAGCAGAGTTCCAGAGACCTCACACTCATAGTTTTTAAACTGCCTTTCCTTCAGGGAAGGAAGGGAGGAAGGCAGGCAGTGAGGTGGGGGAAATCAATCCCAAACAGCTCTGCTATTGTAATGTGAGGAGCACAAAAATAGCAACTTTGCCCCCCTAAAAATCGAGGTGTGACTCTTATGTGATGGTAACTATTATGCGATGAAATTCAGTATATCCTGCCTTTCATTTGACATGGGGCATGGGGCATGGTTTTTAATAATATGGTTTTTAACAATAGGTATCCCACTCTGAATTGCTTCTGAACTATTTTGGTAGAGAAGCTGCAGAAAGGAGAAAAGATAGCAGAAACAAGGAAAGTATTTTGAAAAAGCTTTTAGGCAATAAAATCCAGGCACATGATAGCAAGATAACTAGATCAAGTCAGACATACTTCACTGTGTCACTGGATCCAGGCCTTTTCCAACTATTACTGGTTGAAAATATGTTGGCCACTTTGATCCATTTCTGTTTGGTTTTTCTTAGCATCAAGTTGAATAAAAGAGTTCAGAGCAACTATAAACTTATTGGAAAGAAATTAGGACATTGAATCAAAGCATTTTTTTTCTAGATAATAAATCTTTATAGCACACACCAAGGACCTGATACAAGTTGAACAATGTTCAGGTCTGGTTATGTCGACGGGGGCAGCTCAGTACGCAGTAAACTTTGGGCATTTTGTCTCAAGATGGTTGTTGTCATTTTGTTTCTGGGGCCCATGTCTAGACATGATGTAAATTTGTGTGCAGTTATCCTTCAGTTTGATAGGGGCATAAGACCCCTTGAAGAGTGAAAAAATCACATAGGAAAAATGCTTTTTTAAAAAAATCAGAGAGAATGTGTCTTCAGTAATCTCTAGGCCTTCCATCAGGACTCTGTGAACATTCCGCAGAAGAATTGCACTGGAGAATAGAGAGTTTGCATAAGAGGTATTCTCTCTAGGAATATCTCTAGGTCTTCCAGCATGACTTTTTGTTCAGCTTCTGGTATAATGTGGTCATAGAGTTTGAATTAGAGGATCAAATCAACCACTGAAAACTCTTATCAAATGCAAAAAAATCAAACCTGCAAATGTGGGGGGCTGACTAAATGTCATCTGACACTTATTGTAAAAATATTTGTTTTACTCTGAATATATAATCATGCTAATTTCAAACAGGCTGTATAAATGCCACTGTTAAACTTGGTGAAACAAAGCATAGTATCAATGATGATTTGATGATTCCTCATCAAATATTATTTTATCCCCAAAACAGATTTTTTAAAGTAAAACTTAAATAATCCATCATTTCCTTAAAAAAAAATCAAGACAAATAATAATAGAGTAAAAAACAAATATATTACACATGACCACTAATTGCAAAATGTAGAATTATTAACAGCAATTACAGAGTACAATCCTCCAGTTGTAACAGCAATTTAGTTCTTTTTCTCCCAGAACAATTTCAACAGGTCAAAGCAGGAGATCCCTCTAGTGGTCAATAGTTTGAATTACCAAAGAGGACATTCATTTTGACAAAGAGATGTGGAGGAGTCTTTAAAACAAGAATTTTGAAATGCTATTTTTCTTGCACAATATCTCTCATAATTCTACAGCTACCATGACCTTGGCAATTCTGTGAGCTACAATCCAAAACAAACAAAAATGTAATTTTTATAAACTCTGCTTGAAATGCAAATGTATGGTAGATTTCCCCAAAACAGATATAAAGAACCTGGATAAATTACTTGTAAAAGAAGAAGCTACTAATCATTACTATTTCAAGACCCCAAAAATAGTTACTTTTTGGTTACAAATATCAAAAATACTACAAGTTACTACAAGGCCCTCAGTAATGTCCTTTGTCCTGATGCTAAAATACTACATCTCCATTTTGTAGCACAAGCAACTGGAGATCCAAGGAGACAGTGAAGTTCCTATCAGAAAGTGTTACCAGGTACATCCTCAGAACACATTAATGAATTCATATGTGCTCAGAGTATATGTGCCTATCAGTGACCTTGTTGTATCTTAGGCAAATTGGATAACTATCACAATGAACACTCTACAAGGAGGATCTGATTGAACACACAGTAATCACTATATTCACAACAGCGGCACAGGAGAGTGACAAATATTAAACAGTGCATGCAAAATAGAACACATTTGTTTTAGGGTGGGGAAGATATAAACTCAAAGTGTGCAAACTTGCAAGGTTGCATGGTTTTGGAATTAAGCAATTTGAAGCTGTTGCTATTGCCTTGGGGCAAAGGGAGATGAGAGAAACTGGTTCAAAAGTAAAGGTAGCACAATACTTTCCTAACCTCGTCATACACCAGAGAAAAAGGGGGTCTATCTTGAGGAGCTGCAATATGTAGGGAAAGTGCTCTCCAAAAGGATGGATTTTAGAGATGGAGAAAGTTACCATATCTCTCCTTGACCCTATTAGATTTGTGAGAAGCTCTTTAAGCTGATAGAGTTCAAGTTCAAGGAGGAAATTTAATCATGGTTCTCTATGCTGAACAAGCACTTTGAAAAAGAAAATGAACTAAAAGATTATCTGAGTAAAATCCAAGATTCCTGGGGCCTAAAAGGTTGATTGCAAAATCAATCTTTCAGAGGTATAAGAGAGACCGAGTAATGTAGTGGTTGGAGAACTGGACTTTGGAGACTAAGATTCAAATTCTTTCTCAGCCATAGAAACTCGCTGGACAACCTTGGGCATGTCATATTCTGTCAGCCTCACAGGACAGCAAGCATAAACTCTATTTTAGCAAATGTGGGCAAGAAAAACCTATGACTTGAAGGCACACAACAAACAAATGGAGTGAAACTTAACTTACCTAGTGATTTCAGCAGGAGAGAGGCAAAGCTAAGTCATGGATTTTAGCAAGAGTCCTGTGGAAGAAAGATAAAGGCAGTTCAAGCTTTGGTTTGAATCAGTGATTCCCAACCTTTTTATGAACAGGGGCCACTTAACCAGGGACCACTTTGACTAGGGACCACTCTCCAACATTAGTACCAAAAGGGTTACAAATCAGTTTTTGGTCAACTTTAGATTTGGTTTGGTTATTTGGGGTGCAGATTCAGAAAATTGCATTGGATAGACTACATCATCTTGAGTTTCTGATACAGAACATATGCCATCCAGTAGCCACCATCTGCTCACCCACAGAAAACCATATTTAGTTATCTAGAGCTGATGTGGTCAATCCAATGCAATTTTCTGAATCAGGAACAGGAACAGGCCTAAAAACAAAGACACCAAGGTGCCCCCACTTCCAAGCGCCACATGGAATAGTGGGAGGAAGGAGGAGGAGAAGCAGCAATCAGGAGGCTTGTTGTTGTGCCTTTCATGGATAGTCAGCCTCTTTTCTCTCGACATCCCAGTTGCCTTGGCAATAAAAGAGGGTTTCAGTTTTGCGAGACCAGTTTCTCTTGTTGCAACTGTGAGGCTGCGGACCATATTTTAGTTCTTGGGGACCACTGGTGGTCCACACCCCACCCCCAGAATGACTACTTTTCAATTTGGGTGTATTTTAAAAAGTATTTCAAGTCAGAAAAATAAGCATGATTTCAAGAAGCTCTCTACAACAATTTCAAACAATTTCTGGCTTTCCTGGGAGGCATTATCCTATGCTCGGTTTAACAAATGTTAATAATTCATATATATATATGCACACACACATACATACAGCTATGATAGTGTGGAATATCAGTATGCAAAAGGCTTTTGTAGCATTTAGAGACTGAAGACCATCCCATGTGGGGTGGAAAGTGGGGGGAATCGTCATCTTACTGTAGCATTTCATTTCATTGTGTTTATAATGAAAATGGATAATATATTCACCCCCATTGCACACATTCTAACATTTATTCTAAAATAATAATCTGAGCTATCAGACAGGCAAGTGTCGTCCCTACTCATGCCTTAAAAAAATTAAATAAAAGGGAAAACTCAGAATTTAGATCTAAAAAAGAGGAAAATATAGCTACAGCAAAATGGCGGTATATCAAAATTACACAATTCTGGATGAATAAACTAATTTTTAAAAGGTTACCATAAAAGATTAGTGCAAGAGGATTACTGGTGACAAAAAGAGGATTGAGGCTCATTTGGAGACTGCCCACATGAATGCCCATTCTTCAATGTCACTAAAGTGATGTAACACAGGTGAATCTGACAGATCCCATCACACATTAAACAGCCTTCAGCTGTTTCCATGAAAATCAGGAGCTCTTAAGATGATTGCTCCCCGACTACATAATCTTCTGCTTCTCCACACTTTTGAAACCGTTTACTGACAGAGTCCCATGGGTGACTGGTGGAAATAGAAATATGGTGGGCTCTGTGTGACTCTGTCTATAAACGATTTCAAAAGTATGTGGAAATGCATCTGAAGAGGTCCTGAGAGAACAAAGTTGGAAACATAATCTTTCATAGACTAAGAATGCATCTACATTGTAGAATTAATGCAGTTTAACACCCTGTTAACTGGTATGGCTCAACATTATGGATCATGAGATCATAGAATAAAGGAATCATAGGGCTGGCAGAGACCACAAGGGCCATCCAGTACAACCTCCAATGGAATAATGGAAGTTGTAGTTTGACAAGGTCTTTAGCTTTCTAGCTTCATCAACCTCAGATCTCTCAATATTCAATAGAATTGAGTCATGGCAGGTAAAGTGGTATCAAACTGCATTTGTTCTACAGTAGAATAGAAATTAAACGGCACCCCAAGTTTAATTAATTAATTAATTTAATATTGCACCCTGCACTTGCCCTATAAGCCTTATATTTCACCTGTCACATCAGCACTTTTAATCTTGTACCCATTACTCTGGCCCGGCCCAGTTTTATTGTGTTTTAGCGTATTGTTTACTGCTTGTTGT